>NC_084557.2:21423191-22023191 GCF_033978685.3 Nerophis lumbriciformis
TTCTACCTTCAAGGTACTCAAAGCGCTTTGACACTATTTCCACATTCACCCATTCACACACTCATTCACACACAGATGGCGAGAGCCGCCATGCAAGGCCGTAACCACGAGCCATCAGGAGCAAGGGTGAAGTGTCTTGCTCAAGGACACAACGGACGTGATAATAGAAGGAAAAAAAAGAGATATCGAGATATTCTGTATTAATAAGTAGACGATGGCGTGGAACACCGCAGAGGCCACCACAGTGTATATGTTTCTTTTACTTTTTATTCATAGCTGTATGTAGAAATGGCTGGTTGCATCAGCTCTGCTCTTTTAATGTCTTTAATGTCCTTTGTGTTATTTTATCTGTCCCTCTTTACAAACATGTAAGAGGGATGTGTGCTATGAGTTGTTTTTTCCCTTGGCCTCAGTCCTGTTCTGTCTCCCTGTAATGTTTGATCCCGTTCTGTCTCCCTGTAATGTTTGTCTGATCTTGAATGGGGATTTATGGGGCGGTATAGCTCGGTTGGTAGAGCGGCCGTGCCAGCAACTTGAGGGTTCCAGGTACGATCCCCGCTTCAGCCATCCTAGTCACTGCCGTTGTGTTCTTGGGCAAGACACTTTACCCACCTGCTCCCAGTGCCACCCACACTGGTTTGAATGTAACTTAGATATTGGGTTTCACTATGTAAAGCGCTTTGAGTCACTAGAGAAAAGCACTATATAAATATAATCCACTTCACATTTTTTCTTTCTTTCTTTAGTTTATTTCGAACATGAACACACTTACATCATAATACATCACACAATTTCATATCATTTCATTTTACATCATGCCCGAAAAGGAGTAGGAAGAAGCAAAGCTTATTTAATCCTACCCCTTTCCCACTTCAAAGCGTTTACAAATATATAGAATCATTTACTGACCTTTTTATATAATAAAATAATATCTATGAATTAGTATACAACAGTTTTGTAATATGTAATTAATTAATTACTGAGATGAAGAATATCTTATTTTCAATAAGGTTGGAAGTATTTCTCATAATTCTTCTTCTTTGTACTCTGTAAGCACTATTATTTTGAACAACCTCTTAAACTGGATCATATCAGTACAATTTTTAACTTATTTACTTAATCCATTCCATAATTTAATTCCACATACTGATATGCTAAAAGTTCTAAGTGTTGTACGTGCATATAAATGTTTTAAATTATTTTTTCCTCTAAGGTTATATTTCTCCTCTTTAGTTGAGAAGAATTGTTGTACATTCTTTGGTAGCAGGTTATAGTTTGCTTTGTACATCATTTTAGCTGTTTGCAATTTTACCAAATCACCGAACTTTAATATTTTTGACTAAATAAAGGGTTTGTATGTTCTCTATATCCAACATTATGTATTATTCTAACTGATCTTTTTTGTAACACGGTTAGCGAATGTAACGCACATTTGTAGTTATTTCCCCATATTTCTGCACAATAACTCAGATATGGTAACACTAGCGAGCAGTAGAAAATATGTAGTGATTTTTAATACAATATTTCTGATTCTGATTATGTAAACACTTTTTAAATCACACAAATTTGCAGTTAAATTGTTTTTTAATACCCATTTTCCTATCTAAACCTAAAGGCTTTGAATACTTATGTACATTTTAGAAAAATCATTTAATTAATCCATCCATCCATCCATTTCTACCGCGTATTCCCTTTGGAGTCGCGGGGGGCGCTGGAGCCTATCTCAGCTACAATTGGGCGGAAGGCGGGGTACACCCTGGACAAGTCGCAACCTCATCGCAGGGCCAACACAGATAGACAGACGACATTCACACTCACATTCACACACTAAGGCCAATTTAGTCTTGCCAATCAACCTATCCCCAGGTTGATTGGCAACCATTTAATTAATCTTTTAAGGTTGTAAACAACAAAATAAACGGAATAATTACCCGGATGTGAGGGAGGGACGACGCTGTCCACTGTTGTCATTCTCCCTATGGCCGCAGGGGGCGCCAGGGCTGTCAGTGCATCAGCAGCAGCAGCAGCAGCAGCACAGTCGTCCCCGCTACTCCATATTGAGACGGAACAACTTCTCCAACAACACTCCTCGCAACCAGCAATACTTGTGGCTATGACGCCGAACTCGGCACGGAGCTTGGACACGACCGCGTGAACCCGACCCACACACGGTGAGTTGTTTTGGCCAACTGTGGACAACTTGCTATTTTTAGCTAGCGTTACTTGTATTTGTTGCAATAAAACGTGAATGTCCCAGTGTTGCGTGGCAGCCGCGCGCTTTGTTTTTTTTTTCTTCTTCTTCTCCACCTTACATTGAACTACTTAACGGTAAAACGTTCAAAGGAATTCGCCCACTCGTGTCCGTTGTGCGAGGCAGGGCAGGGGGTGGGGGGCTAATGTGCAGCTAGCTTAGCCGCACCAAATACACTGTCGCCACCTTAGCCCCCACGCCCTCTTTTATCCTGCCAACACTAAACATTTAACACCATTTATGTTCGCTCTGCTATTAAAAACACGTATTTATTGGATGGCTCTATGTGGATAGGAAGGGGCACCGTTAACCCATATAAGGGCACACGTGACGTAGCAGTTCCTCCAGATAGCACGTATTCACCATCATCCTTTCACATGATGCACATCACCGTGTTGCAGGCTGCAGCGTGACGTCACCGCTGTTCAAAGTGCCGTGGCATGGCGAGGGATTTCAAAGACCAATGAGTGGGTGGGAGACATTAAAATAGTATAACGTGTAGGCGTTGTCAAGCCGTTTCTGTTAAGGGCAGTGTTTTTAAACCACTGTGCGGCGGCACACTAGTGTGCTGTGAGATTGATTGATTGAAACTTTTATTAGTAGATTGCAAAGGAAGAGAATACATCATATGAAACTGTACAGTTTACACAGTACATATTCCGTACAATTGACCACTAAATGATAACACTCGAATAAGTTTTTCAACTTGTTTAAGTCATACTTGCCAACCTTGAGACCTCCGATTTCGGGTGGGGGGCGTGGTGGAGGGGCGTGGCTAAGAGGGGAGGAGTATATTTACAGCTAGAATTCACCAAGTCAAGTATTTCATTCATATATATATATATATATATATATATATATATATATATATATATATATATATATATATATATATATATATATATATTTTAACTTTAGATTTATTCTCATATCAAACTCTTTTGGCTGTCTTTTTGACACTTACATCCGGCGCCCCCCTCCACACCCCGGATTATAAATAATGTAAATAATTCAATGTGATTATCTTGTGTGATGACTCTATTATGATAGTATATATCTGATAGTATATATCTGTATCATGAATCAATTTAAGTGGACCCCAGACTTAAACAAGTTGAAAAACTTATTCGGGTGTTACCATTTAGTGGTCAATTGTACGGAATATGTACTTCACTGTGCAACCTACTGATAAAAGTCTCAATCAATCAATCAAAACACATAGAATCATCATACTGCTGTGATTATATGCATCAAGTGTTCATTCAAGGCTAAGGCAAAATATCGAGATATATATCGTGTATCGCAATATGGCCTTAAAATATCGCAATATTAAAAAAAGGCCATATCGCCCAGCCCTTGTTTCAATGATGCCATTTCTGTTTGTCATGTATAATTTTGTCTATTTTGTGTTTATCCTTGAATAAACAGGTCAGTTTCTTGTTACCAACCATTGTGTATTGTTCAAACTCACCTAATTCAGCTGGCTAGTTGTTATCAAGAGTACTAAAACCCTTTTCAACATGATTCTGACAACTAAGTAGGCTAAATAACTTTAAACTTTAATACATGCTCGGATAGGCCATTATCGGTCAGTATCAGTATCGGTCAGTATTGGTATCGAATCGGAAGTGCAAAAACAATATCGGTATCGGGTCGGAAGTGCAAAAACCTGGATCGGGACATCCCTAATATATATATATATATATATATATATATATATATATATATATATATATATATAAGAAATACTTGCATTTCAGTGTTCATTTATTTACACATATACTTGTTGAATTGTCCATCCTTGTTCTATTCTCTGTCACTATTTTTCTAACCATGCTGAACACCCTCTCGGATGATGCATTGCTGTGTGGCACACACAAAAGTGCTTTCATCAAATGCACTAAATGGCAGTATTGTCCTGTTTAAGAGTGTCACAACGTTGCTGTTTACGGCAGACGAACTGCTTTACGGTAGACCAAAACGTGACTGCTGTTGTTGTGTGTTGTTGCCGCGCTGGGAGGACGTTAATGAAACTGCCTAACAATAAACCCACATAAGGAACCAAGAACTCGCCCTCGATCATTCTACAGTTAAAAAGTCATTGGGCAGGCACACCATTTATATTGTGGGAAAGCGGACTCAGGTCCGCCTGAATTTCGGGAGATAATTTGTTCTGGGAGGTTTTTGGGAGAGGCGCTGAATTTCGGGAGTCTCCCGGAAAATCCGGGAGGGTTGGCAAGTATGGTTTAAGTTGGGGTCCACGTTAATCAATTCATGGTACAAATATATACTATCAGCATAATACAGTCATCATTAATTGATAAACTGATCCGGAAAGCCGGCCAAACTATTGGCACGCAGTTGGAGGCGTTTGTGTCAGTGAGGGATAGGTTGACACTGGACAAACTGCTCGCCATCATGGACAATCCTGCCACCCACACTGTAAAAACTGTTGCCTAGATCTAACTTATGTTGGATCCACTATGGACTGGACTCTCACAATATTATGTCAGACCCACTCGACATCCATTGCATTCGGTCTCCCCTAGAAGGGGGGGGGTTACCCACATATGCGGTCCTCTCCAAGGTTTCTCATAGTCATTCACATCGACGTCCCACTGGGGTGACTTTTTCCTTGCCCTTATGTGGGCTCTGTACCGAGGATGTCGTTGTGGCTTGTGCAGCCCTTTGAGACACTTGTGATTTAGGGCTATATAAATAAACATTGATTGATTGATTGATAACTCAATAAAAATAAGGCAACATTTTACAAGCAATTTTTGTTGGTTTAGTCAACTAATTGGTATTTTGAGTAAGTAGAACTTAATAATATGCATTTTGATTTATGCAAAAAGATTAAGTTGCGTTTACAGAAAAAGCCAAGAAATTGAGTAAAATCAATTTAAAAAAACATCAGCATATTAATAAACACACAAGACTTTATTAAAATAAGTAACATTTAAATAAAAAAATAATTTTTGTACTCAATTTTGTTAATTTTGACCAACTTACCCTTTCTTTGTTTTGAAAATGGAAACTGCTTAAAATAATTACTTAGAATGATAATAAATAAATCAAGACATATCAAATTCCAACCTTTATTAAATCATTACCATATAAAAACAGTGGCAATGAGCTGGACAGTATGAACAGTCAACATCCATATTTAGTGCATAGAATGCATGACCTCAACTTTTTAAAGTGCTGTATAGAACACCTTCACAGTAGTTTTCTTTTTTTTAACCGTATACATATTATTAAAAAAATTTCACAAGCCATATCCAAACCATGTCAATAAGCTGGACAGTATTAACAGTCAAGAACATCAGTATTTAGTGCATAAAAGAATGCATGACCTCAGCATCTCAAGTTTTACTTAGAACATTCACAGTACAGTTTCTTGCTAAAACAATTTAACATTAAGATTATCTGTACTTCTGTAACAATTCACAAGCAGAACACCTTCACCATAGTGTCTTTCAGTGTGTATATTTTGAAACATTTTAACTTAAACAACTCACAGATCCCTCCTTCTGACCAGCTGGAGCTTCACAGTGGGGCAATTTATTGTGTATAAAACATAAAAAAACTTAATTTACACACCAGGTGGTATCTTGACAGATGAGAGCGAAGGGAACTCCAGCATTTAAAAGAGCATGGGTAACCTACATGAATGTCAGGCAAAGCATGGCTGTGTCCAAAAGTCCCATGGTGCAGTCTGTAATGCTTTAAAAAATCACTCTTGGTTGGTACAACAGTGTCATTATAGAGAGAGAGAAAAAAAGACAAGTTATGGTTCATGTCTAACCTCTTGGATATATAAGCCTGATGAGAGCCCTTTATATCTGTTTTTTTTACACCCTAATATACTCAATTGCAGTGATTCCTCTAGATTTTTTTGTAGCCGCGGTGGTCTAAGTTGGTAACCTAGCAACAGTAGGGGGTCCGGGGGCGTGGCCCCACAAAAGAAAAATTAGAAAAAATACCCTTTAAATGGTGACTACTGGTGAGATTTTGGGGGGGGGGGGGGGGATGTTTGTGAACGAAAATTTTGAACAACTCAATTTAAGGAACTGATTCTAGTGATTCAGTACAGTCAAAAGAACTGCCGATCCCATCACTAGTCTTGAGGGGGCTTCAGATAGCTCTGTCAAGTTTACCTAGCTAGCTGCTAGCAACTTTTAATGCAAGCTAGTGAAGCAGCTTTAATGTGGTTGCTTATAAACTGAAGAATAAAATATTAAACTACCACGCAAATAAAACGCTAATTATAAACTGCACAGCTATAAACAATGTTTGGTTGAAGTAAATGAGCTGTCGGAGGTAAGAGCACATCCGAAACTGCGGTCGGCGGGAAAAGTAGCAAACTAAATTCTTCCACAGCTGCATGCAGGTGGGCGGGTCCTGACGTTTTAGGTCTGATATAAACGTTTGAACTGAGTTTTGCTAAATCAATTTATGTTGGAAGTCCAATAAAATGAATTTTATCACATAAAAAAGTAAGTTACGAAAATATTCACACTTTTTACTTATAAATAACTCAAAAACTATAAAAATAAAAATAAATTGATTTATTGGAATAAATATACTTTTAAAAATAAAGTAAAATGGACAATACCACTGAAAGAGTTTTTACAGTGCACTCCACCTGACAATTAAGGGACAGCGGAGCTCATACTCCAACTGGCTCCTTCAACTTCCTTCCCGCACTGTGCGATTCAAGAACTCCTTCATTCCACATTCCATCCAGCTGTATAATCACTCGCCATACAGCAATAGATGATATTTGCCTATTACCTGACACCTGACATGTTAGCTACTTCTCTTTGTTTATAATGTTTATAATGTCTATTTTCTGCTGGATCTACTCTCTATTTTATGCTGCTGCTGTCACATATACTGTATACACTGTAATATTGTACATGGTCATTGGTATATATTGTATATATGTTATAAAAATAATATAATATATCTGTATATATATTATTCTGTACACATTATGTATATATTCGTGTATATATGGTCGATTTTTTTTATCGCTATATTAGTCTATTTATACCTGCATTGTCCTTTCCATCCTTACACTTTCCATCATTGTAACTGAGCTACTGTGTTGAACAATTTCCTTTGTGGATCATTAAAGTTTGTCTAAGTCTAAGTCAATCATAGGGCTGGGCGATACGGCCTTTTTTTAATATCTCAATATTTTTAGGCCATGTCACGATACATGATATATATCTCGATATTTTGCCTTAGCCTTGAATGAACACTTGATGCATACAATCACAGCAGTATGATGATTCTATGTGTCTACATTAAAACATTCTTGTTCATACTGCATTAATATATGCTCATTTTAAACTTTCATGCAGAGAGGGAAATCACAACTAAGTCAATTTACCAAAACTGTATTTATTAAACCGTTATTAAGCAGTGGCACAAACATTCATGTCATTTCAAGACAGAAAGTGCAAGATTGTCAGAGACATTTTAAAACAAGCTGTGAGTGCACTTTTGTGCATGATGTCACTAAGATGACATATCAAAACAACACTAAATTAAAGTGCACTTGTTAAAGTACCAATGATTGCCACACACACACTAGGTGTGGCGAAATTATTCTCTGCATTTGACCCATCACCCTTGATCACCCCCTGTGAGGGGAGCAGTGAGCAACAGCGGTGGCCACACCCAGGCCCAATTCCAACCTTTGATGCTGAGTGCCAAGCAGGGAGGTAATGGGTCCCATTTTTGTAGTCTTTGGTATGACTCGGCCGGGGTTTGAACTCACAACCTACCGATCTCAGGGCGGACACTCTAACCTAGCCAACCCGCGGCTCGCAAGCCTCATGCGGCTCTTTGGCTGGTTTCATGCGGCTCTTAACTCTGTTATGAGAGTAGCGTATGTGTGTGTGTGGCCTTTTTAAGATATGACCGCATGTGAGGTGAGTGACGTCAGTGAGTGGCTGGGCGAGAGAGGTGAGTGAGCGGTAACAGTGATTGGTGCAGGTGCTAGTAGCTTGGTGGATGACACCAATAAAGTCACAAAGTTGCAACAAACCGCCGGCCTCGTCAGTCACCCTCGAGTCCGGAGCTGTAAAGACCCACTGCCAGGTAAAGTGAAGGGTGTTACCCCCGAAGTACATCGGCCTTGGAGGAACGTCTCCCCTGCGCTCCTCGACTACGGTCTGGGAGCCGGAAGCAGGAAAGGTGTAACAACTCTATTAGGGCTTTAGTGTTTACCATGAAGTCTTTATTTTGACAGCCCCTCGCGGTAAACTTGTCTGAGTGCAAACTGAGGCATTATTTGTCATTGATAAAACGTTCGGCGAATCAAAATTTATGACCAATAAAAACGCAATAAACGGGGACGGAAATTTGACCCGGCAAATATAAACAAAAAAATACACTGGCGGAAAGTGATAATCGATGCAATAAAATAAACAAGCAAACCGGCGGTAGGTAAAAAAAAAAATCTGCGTCCGGGTGACACGCGGGCTTCAGGAATTGCGCGTCCTTTCTGATTTCTATACGTAAAAACACACACAAAGTGCGGTAACGCCAACACTGCTTGACAGTATAACAAAATAAGTCACACTTATATTCTGTAACATTCACAGTTTTAGAAAAAGCCCCGCAAAAGAGGACATGTCCGGGGAAAAGAGGACGTATGGTCAGTCTAACATAAGAAAAAGAAGCCGAAGTCGGTTTGAGTGACGTCAAACGTGCATGTGCGTGAGATCACAGTAGTAAACAATTTGTGACAAGTTCACTCTCAAAATGGCAGGGAAAAAAAGCACAGCAAAACGAAAATATGAAGAAGAACACAGGACATTTTTAACAGAGTGGGAGAGTTTATATTTTTTTGTTAAACGTAATGGCTGACTGCAGCGAGCCACCACACTGAGAGGTCCGACCAGCTCCTTATTTTAGGGCACTTATGTTCCAGTTTTGCACACATTTCCATCAATTTAATAAATGTGATGGGGATTACTTTAACTGTTTCTTATTACAAATGCACTGTTAAAAGTGTAATTTGCAAGTGATAAACGCTTATTTAGTGAAATAAAAGATACATAGTTGGTGATTTAAAAACTGCACAATCTGGTTTACCGCTTGTTTGCCAAAGTACTGGTGAGAAGCACTGATGTATACACATAATTAAAGAATACTGTTGCACCTCTGGTAAACACAGTCATATGTTTGAACAAAATAACAGTTGTCAGCTGTTAGCATGTATTACCTTGATCAAACATGACGGAAATGTTTCTTACAAGATACTGCAGTAATAAACAGTAGGGATGCAACAGTACTCTGTATAATCCTGCACATAACAATCCGACTTTAATGAAAATACATTTTGATTTTAATTGAGATCAAATAATATGAAAAAATTAGTCGTGGTAAAAAAATGTTGCCTTATAGCCCAGCCCTATAATCCGGTGCGCACTATGGTCCGAAAAATACGATATTAAGACAAATGTGAAAGCTTTATATAGAACTGGTTGTTGATTATGCCTTGAAGCAGTTGAGGCAAGGTTTTAAAGTGTACAAAGAGGTTATAATTTTGTGTGGAAGGCTTGTCCAGGGTGTACCCCGCCTTCCGCCCGATTGTAGCTGAGATAGGCTCCAGCGCCCCCCGCGACCCCAAAGGGAATAAGCGGTAGAAGATGGATGGATGGATGGGCTTATGAAGACGTTAAATGCATACTAGTGTTGTCCCAATACCAATATTTTGGTACCGGTACCAAAATTATTTAGATACTTTTCTAAATAAAAGGGACCACAAAAAATTGCATTTTTGGCTTTATTTAAAAAAAAAAAAAAAATCTTAGGGTACATTAAACACATGTTTCTTATTGCAAGTTTGTCCTTAAATAAAATAGTGAACATACTAGACAACTTGTCTTTTAGTATTAAGTAAACAAACAAAGACTCCTAATCAGTCTGCTGACGTATTCAGTAACATATTGTGTCATTTTCCATTCTATTATTTTGTCAAAATTATTAAGGACAAGTGGTAGAAATTAATTATTAATCTACATGTTCATTTACTGTTAATATCTGCTTACTTTCTCTTTTAACATGTTATATCCCGCAACCACGAAGGGAATACGCGGTAGAAAATGGATGGATGGATGGATCTACACTTCTGTTAAAATGTAATAATCACTTATTCTTCTGTTGTTTGGATGCTTTACATTAGTTTTAGATGATACCACAAATTTGGGTATCAATCCGATATCAAGTAGTTACAGGATCATACATTGGTCATATTCAAAGTCATGTGTCCAGGGGCATATTTCCTGAGTTTACAAACATAATATAGATTTAAAAAAAACGAAAGAAGATCTTGTGATGCCAAAAAATATCGACGTAATCATAGTAGTATCGACAAGATACGCTACTGTACTTTGGTATCATTACAGTGGATGTTAAGTGTAGATCCACCAATGGCGTTTGTTTACATTTTGACGCCGGTGAGGTACCGTGTGTACTGAAGCATGTTTAGGTATTCCTCGTCCTGCAGGGATGATACTTGTAAGAAACTTACTTTATTTGTCGCCATGGAGGCGAGGATTAGTGATTTAGAAGTAGCTAAAACACTAGACCTTAGCCGCTAGCTAGCTAGTCATGTCTTAAAGCATCTCTTCCTGAGGGCGTTTCAGTGTTATAACTTCACCTTTATCTTTAGTTTTTAAGCCAAAATGCGTCCATTCTCCCTTTTCTGTCTACACACTGTGTGTCTGCTTGTAAGTACTGCCTAATTGTGCGCTGACGAACATTCTTGTCTGCTCTTAAACCAGCAATGACTCGACGTGACGGCGACAGGGGTGCGCGGGGGGGGTGGACCGGTACTTTTCAGAGGCGGTATAGTACCGAATATGATTCATTAGTATCGCGGTACTATACTAATACCGGTATACTGTACAACCCTAATGCATACGATATTCATATAAATCATAAGATATTGTACCCGCTTTGCAGAAATGTACTTACCATTACGCGGTAATCAAGAGATCACTATGCATTATTTATTTATTTTTTCAAATAATGATGAATTGGCCCTTACTTTTCCCTGTATTTGAGCAAGGACATTTTGTAATATACCCACCTCTACTTAATGATTACTTCACCCTATCATGTTTGTTATCCAAAGCCACAAAGGTTTAATGACCAGATGTAGCAGTGTAATGATCTGTTATTGAATGACCGCGTTGTGACACACCGCAAACTAGTGTGTCATTTTGAATGTTAGTAATACTGACAGGCCAAAGAAAGTAGGTCAACCGATCAATAAAAATTCACCCTGCTCGCGTCTGTCTCACTTTAAATGCTGAACATCTAATGTATTTTTTGATGAAAACATAATCCTCTATAACCAAAACAAATGGTCCATTAAATGATTTCCATTATAGCTTTAATAATGATTGACGTTTCCCCGTGTTGATCTGTTAACGCCAACGTCTGCTCATGACATGTGCCGGTCTACCTTACTCAGCCGGTGATATTTAATGGTGTTGCTCCCTAAGCCTATCAACTACTGCTCTAGCTTTGCTTGGCCTTTGAATGGCAAAAGAGGAGAGAGTGTGATGCTGGTGAGAACGATGGCTGGTGAGAATACGAAGAGCAGTTTGAGTCACATTCCGTGGGTGATTTGTGCTGTGTTATAATCACTGCTTGTCCGAGCAGCAAGACACAACAGATGTCCTGGCTCTCATGCTGTGCAGTGGGAAATACATAGAAGATGCCATGTTGAAGCAGACATTGTTGAGCTGACCCTTGTCCCTTTTTCAAAACCAGCTGGGACTTGTGTCGTTTGCCCTCTCCTAGCCCTTCTCAATTTCCATACACCATAGAAATACATTGGAACCGTATAGTTACAGTATGTCAGTACAGCAAATTACTGATGCCATCGAAACACCTTTTGATTAACTGTATTGACAATCAGATCCTCCAGCTATTTGCAATGTTGCGATTCTGCCAATTCACACAACTTTGTGCAGCAACCTCCCTACACATTTTGGCCAATAAACGTACATTTCGCTCATCTAATTACTCCCCGAGCTGCGTTTTAACTCAAATCAAATCGTATTTTTTAAGGGATGCATGCCATTTTTTTTGAGCCGAAACCGATAACTCCCTGGTTTTCTGGACCGATACTGATAACGGATAACTTACTCATAAATATTTATTATTACCTGGGGGAAAGACAGAATCAAACAAAGGTGGATTTGACAAATTGTGCCTGTAGATTTGTCCTAACCAAATATGACATAACTACTATGGTAGAGCTAAAGTCACTTCTATATACAGTAGGGTTGTACGGTATACCGGTATTAGTATAGTACCGCGATACTAATGAATCGTATTCGGTACTATACCGCCTCTGAAAAGTACCGGTCCGCCCAAATTTGTGGTATCATCCAAAACTAATGTGAAGTATCAAACAACAGAAGAATAAGTCATTATTACATTTTAACAGAAGTGTAGATAGAACATGTTAAAAGAGAAATTAAGCAGATATTAACAGTAAATGAAAAAGTAGATTAATAATTAATTGTCTACCACTTGTCCTTAATAATTTTGACAAAATAATTGAATGGAAAATGACACAATATGCTACTGCATATGTCAGCAGCTAAATTAGGAGCCTTTGTTTGCTTACTTACTACTAAAAGACAAGTTGTCTTGTATGTTCACTATTTTATTTAAGGACAAACTTGCAATAAGAAACATAGGTTTAATGTACCGTAAGAGTTTTTGTTAAAATAAAGCCAATAATAAAAAATGTTGTGGTCCCCTTTATTTAGAAAAGTATCGAAAAAATGTTGGTACTGGTACCAAAATATTGGTATTGGGACAACACTAATATACAGTATGAGTGAAAGCCTATGTCCTGATTTCTATCTATTAGCAGGATTTCCCCCAGATTGACACTATATATGTGGCGATGGGGGTGTGGCTGGGGACATGAAGGGGGCGTTATCAAATAATATATCATCACATACTACTTGCAATTTGTTGAAACACAAGCAAAGGTTGACGATGGACATGAGCTTTCCAACCATAAAACACACACTATGCTTTTAGTACATTAATTTGACAATAGGTTCAGAGAGTGTACCCCGCCTCCCGCCCGATTGTAGCTGAGATAGGCTCCAGCGCCCCCCGCGACCCCGAAGGGAATAAGCGGTAGAAAATGGATGGATGGATGGAAGTTAGGATGTTTTTTTAATAACATATACACTAGGGATGTAACGAAATCTCACAGTACGCTATTCTCACAGTATTAAGGCCTCGGTACAATATTATTGTGGTGAATGTCATAAAAAAAGCTTGGTAAAAATGTCATAGTGTGTAAAATGGAGTAGCGGGAATGTTTAGGATAAACACGCTTACTGTAATTGAACGCAAAAAATAATGCTCAAATTTTCTAATCACATTTATTCCTACAAACAAATATTTTTAAGTGCAAATAATTGTGCAGGAACATCTACTGTTTCAAGCAAATATATATAAGAAAAACTTTGTTAATGTCTTTAAAGAAACAACAAAAACATCCAGTATAACAAGTGTAAAACAATAACGTTTGTTGTCTTTCAACTTTTACATTATGGGAAGCAGTGTCTTCTACAGTGGTCATTTTTTTATAACAATCTGAAGAGTAAACTCAGAAAAGTAAACTAAAAATTCAACTTTTAATAATGTAAAAACCTCACAAACTGATATGTTGAAAAGGTTAATTTAGCCTACTGATGTGTATTTATAAATGGTTGATTTATATAGGCTAGTAAGGTAAAGTTTTGTACCTGACAAGTTTTGGCTACCTTGCTTCTGCAGCCTTCATCGGGTGAGCAAGGACATTTTGTCAGGTACAAAACTTTACCTTAAATCAACCATTTATAAACTCACAAACTGATGTTTGGCTTCGCTGGCTTCAAATATCTTTCTAGGTCACGGTCTGAGTTGGCGCCCCTCCGCCCCCTGTATTGTTTACGTGTTCAAGCGTCTTTTTAAAAAGTAGAGTCAAGGGATTCAAGTGGTAGAAAAACAGATGGATGGATTGAGGATGTAGCTTTTTAGTTTACTCGTATTTCCCATGTTAAACATTTATTTTGCGTGATTTCGCGATGTGCGGTGCCACAATACCGACTTGGTCTGTGTCGCTTTGGAAACACTCAAAACAAAAGTGGCGGGACTTTTCCTACCTCTATGTTTTGGCTTGGGCTTGTATGTCTGTTTGTTAGCAACAAAACTCAACCATTTATGGACAAATTTAATGCCCAAAAATGACCAATTCCTTTTATCCACGACGAGTACAAACACACTTCACTCTCTGCTTACGGCTTTCCACGCCTCTACCTCTCCGTTCCTACGCTGCGCATAGGATTGTGGGAGATATCGTTCATTTACAGACCCGGCCAACGATAAAACACCCCAAAAAACTACACTCGCCAAGTTTTCGTTTGATACTATCATACGTCACCGTATTATTGAGAATACTTTAAAACCAAAATACTATGGTATTAATAATACTGTTGCATCCTTATTTATATAAACTTGATAGCTGCAATATCAGCGATGCAGAAGACGCAGCAAGCTCCTCAAAAGAGTAATATTCAATTATGCTTGCTTCATTTTAACCAGAGGGGTTAGTGCATCTGCCTCACAATACGAAGGTCCTGAGTAGTCTTGGGTTCAATCTCGGGTTCGGGATCTTTCTGTGTGGAGTTTGCATGTTCTCCCCGTGACTGCGTGGGTTCCCTCCGGGTACTCCGGCTTCCTCCCACCTCCAAAGACATGCACCTGGGGATAAGTTGATTGGCAACACTAAATTGGCCCTAGTGTGTGGATGTGAGTGTGAATGTTGTCTGTCTATCTGTGTTGGCCCTGCGATTAGGTGGCAACTTGTCCAGGGTGTACCCCGCCTTCCGCCCGATTGTAGCTGAGATAGGCTCCAGCGCCCTCCGCAACCCCAAAGGGAATAAGCGGTAAAAAATGGATGGATGGATGGATAATTTTTCATTTTAGTTTTTATTTGTGGAAAACGTGACAGTTAAAAGCTCATGTATGCAAAGTTCTAAGAGACTTGAAAGTGTTTACTTGTCCAGTCATAAAGACCCTTTTCGTGTGACACCATACAACAAATTTGAAGATGGTCGCTAGATTGGATGTGGTAATGCAAATTAACCGCACGAAACAAATCTGCATTTAGGTCTAAAACAGCTGGCAGATAGGGGTTCACTGCTAAATGCTCCAACAAAAGTGGGCGGTGTTTGGCATAGTTCTTTTGACTTCCCAGCCATCATTACAGGCATCCCAGATGTCTGCTATTTAGCGGATTTCCGTTATTTTTCTACCCAAAGTGGTATTTTTTTCAGATTTCCCTAGAAAACCGCTAACTGGGCCGCTCACTGGTGCACGACCGACAACAGCCTACATTAACTTACTTGTTCATGCTCTCCGGTGTACTGTTGTTTGCTGGCCGCTTATGCTAACCACGCATTCCGCCAAGTACACCCTACGCGAACTGGCGTGTCCACACACTGTCTAAATTTATTTTCTTATTATTTTCCAACATGTGAACTGGAAGTAGGAGAAATACCGTAATCAATTTTTAGATGCATTGCAATTCGGACATGGACAATTATAGAATAGATTAGCAAACGTCAATAATTGATAGTCTATTTATTTTTTGTAAACAAAGTAATGCAGGTGGTTCTAAAATTTGGTTGACTTAAGCGAGCTACCTCACCAAGAGATTCAACCAGCTCCTTTATTATTGGGCACTTATGGTTAAGTTTTGCACACACTTTCATTAATTTAACTAAATAAATTAAGTTAAATAAGTAATTTAACTGTTTTTTGTTCCAAATGAAAAACATTTTTTAAGTTGCAAGTAGAGATGTCCGATAATATCGGCCTGCCGATATTATCGGCCGATAAATGCGTTAAAATGTAATATTGGAAATTATCGGTATCGTTTTTTTTTCACAAGATACACTTACAATTAGTGCACCAACCCAAAAAACCTCCCTCCCCCATTTACACTCATTCACACTCATTCACCCAAAGGGTTGTTTCTTTCTGTTATTAATATTCTGGTTCCTATATTATGTATCAATATATATCAATACAGTCTGCAAGGAATACAGTCCGTAAGCACGCACGATTGTGCGTGCTGCTGGTCCACTAATAGTACTAACCTTTAACAGTTAATTTTACTAATTTTCATTAGTTACTAGTTTCTATGTAACTGTTTTTATATTGTTTTACTTTCTTTTTTATTCAAGAAAATGTTTTTAATTAATCTTATTTTATTAATTTTTTTAAAAAGTACCTTATCTTCACCATACCTGGTTGTCCAAAAAAGGCATAATATTGTGTTAATTCCACGACTGCATATATAGGTTGATATCGATATCGGTATCGGTAATTAAAGAGTTGGAGAATATCTGATATCGGCAAAAAGCCATTATCGGACATCCCTAGTTGCAAGTGATAAATGCTTATTTATTGAAACGAAAAGAAATATAAAACTGCATCAAAATACATAAATTAAAGATGCATTAGTAATCGATTTTTAATCAAATCGTAGCTCCTGAATCATAATCGAATCGGGAGGTGCCCAAAGAATCCCACCTCTAAGGTAGACATGTTCCTCCAGCAGGGACAACCTCTCTAAGTATAGTGTGCAATTGTTACATGAAGCCATACTCGCGATTATGCCGGCGTCAAAGTGGTGACTTTTTCGAAACTAGCATGCTTTTATTACCAGCGGAATTGATTACCGTAGATTTTGGACTATAAGTCGCTCCTTTTTCCTATACTTTGAACCGTGCAGCTTCTAGGATGACGCGACTAACTTCTGTATAGCATGTTTGAAATAAGCTTTAACCATAAACATAACCAAATGGACAAGTGATTGACACAGACGTGTCACTGATCATTCTGTGGGCACTGAAAACTGTGTGTGTCTCTCCCTCCGACGCCATGCACAGAGAAAAGTGGGGCTGCTCCTGCTAACTCACAGCCTCAGTTTTCCAACACAGAAGAAACAAGGTCTTAGGTGGAGGAACTGGTCAGTAAAAGACTAGTTTTTTTTCACCACCTTAAAATTTGACACAAACTGCACTGCGCGCTAGTAACTACGAAGGTCGGAGGGAATATTGAACAACACATCAATTATTAAAATGACAAACGTGCCATCCAAACAATACCTCGTTTGTTTTGCAAGACCATACGGCAATGGAAGCACATTGAATCTATTTATTAATCAGCGGTGACACAAACCAGTGAAAGATTCAAAAGATCTGCCGTCAGATACGACAAACTGCCACTGCTAGCCTGCTGAACTAACAAAAACAGCTCAAGCTAAAATGCCTGTGAGACTCAGACTGAGCGTCAACTCGCTGACATCACACGTCACTGGGCAACAGGCACTGTATTTTAAAGGCACACACACAGATGCACACACTGCCCTCGTATATATGAAACTTATCTCAACTGCATTATGCCAGATAGACGTTTTTTTAAGGGTACACATTAATTACTTTCCCTTGTAAATAATTATTTTTATTAAAGAGTAATTCCATTAGTAATTCAATTACTTTTTTGGTAAGGTAACGAGTAACTAGAATGAATTACTTTTCAAAAGTAATTTTCAGAACACAGCCTCTAACAAAGCATCATGAAGCAGTTGGCAGTTTGGTGTTCCTGGCTAAAGTCTTTGTGTGTACAGTAGGAAGGGGATTCATATGACCCCATTCGTCACGGTTCACCTGATACATGAAACGTGAGCAATTGGGCGGTTGCACTATCTAATTTAGCCACCAAAGGGCAGTAAAGTGTTAAATATCTTAAAATGTGTTATATGGCAATTTAACCACAGTGTCAGTTGCTATTAAGAGTGGTGCTTTCCATCATTTTCAGCAGACTGCACTGCAAAATTATTAACCCCCCGCTTCCTCTCACACAAAATTCACCCAGGAATGGGGCCATATGCTGTATGTCCTACAACAATGTTTACCTATAAAAACACCATTGTTAAAGGCCAATTATTTTCTTGTTGTTGCTGATGTTTAAACATGTCCTCTAAAACCAGGGAACTTTATTCCACATTTTGTTCTTTTTTGTCTTTGATAGCTGAAGAATGATTTGAGCATAGCAAAAGTTATTTTTTAAAGTAGATTGGAGATTATATTTGACTTTTCTTTTATTATTTTCAAGAATTTTTCTTTTTTCGTATCTTCTTCAAACTTCGTTACTATGGTCGCATCCTCGTCGCCATAAATGTTGTCCAATTAAGAGAACCTGTGTGTCGTTTCCTTCTTTTATTGTCAATTGTATCCTCATACTGCACCACTGCTTCTGGGCTACTGTTCCTTTCACTTACTGCACATACGTCTCAACTGCAGCATGTATGATGTTTGTGCAGGTATCAGCATACAATGCTTGATAGTACAAAATGGACCAGAATTTATTTTGATATTTCTAGTACCAGCTACCAGTACACACGGTCACTAATGTGTAATTAATTATCATTAATGCCAGGAAGATCGAGAAGATAGTTGGCGATATCTGTAGGTGGCTGACGCCCGGAGTTGGATTTTGTTCCTCGATTTCTTTTTTCCATGACATGGGAATCTATATTGTCAATCGTTACCACTTTCCCAAAATAGACGACAGCTTAATAAAGACTTATTAGCCATTATTTGCCACTGTTGACTCATATTTGTCGTTGCCATGCGAAAACGACACCTATCCAGTATGACTGTCGTTGTGATGAGTGCCCGGATGATCTCACGTGATCGAACATGATTGACAATCCCTGTGTTTTTGTGTCAATCTCCTGAACCCAGTATCTGGTATCGTCTCATCTTGTGAGACGTATATGGTCACACCTCGATTAGTGCCTGATCACAGTCCTTTGGCACAAACTATTTTTTTCCAGAAAAATTGGAACCTTTTACAAAATATGAACATTACACTTTAGTGCACCCTCCGAAAAAAGCACCATAAAACCACCCGCTCTTGAAAATGTAACTTTCAATAGTCATTTTGCTCTGCAGCTGTTCCCTTAAAAAAGTTGTTTATGGCTCAGAGGTCTTCCCTAAGGACTTAAACTACCCCCCTCCTCCATATACGGCTTAATACTATTCCATCTTGTGGCTCTCTGTCCCCTTGTGTCTCTCTGTCCCCAGAGAGTCACACACTTTTAGAGAACTCTGTTGTGCTAAGATTCCCTTTGCTCCCTTAGCTAGTGAAGTATTTGCTTAAAGCCATTTAACAGCTGTAAGCTGTCCATCCAAAACATGAAACACTCCTTCAAAATGTCACATTTTCCACAGAGAAATCAATATAGTATTTAACATAGTGTATTGTGTGAATATACTCAACAGTGCTATATTTTCAAAGGAGCATATTGAAAATACAAGGGAACACATCTGATATACTGTATCAGAATCAAGTGTATTGGCTAAGTATATGTAACACACAAGTAATTTGACTTGGTAGACTGATTGGTTGAAACTTTTATTAGTAGATTGCACAGTACAGTACATATCCCGTACAATTGACCACTGATTGGTAACACCCACATCAACTAGTAATTCAATGTATTTGCTAAAGTCTTAATTGATATCAGAGTTGTTGTATTAAATACAATATCCAAACATAGCTATACTCACTCATCAAACATAATTTTTACACTTTCATATGTGATCTTGACCAGAATATATTTATTAATTAGACTTAGACTTCCTTTTATTGTCATTCAAATTTTAACTTTACAATACAGTTAAGCACAATATTTCGTTGCATTAGCTCGTTGTAATGCAGGATAAAAGAGAAATAAGGTGCAGATATAAATACATTGATTACTGTACAGATAAATATATTGCCCTTTTGCATATGCATCCACGTTCATTCTCTTTCTATGCCACATCAATGTGGAATACGCTCCCAACAGGTATAAAAGAAAGGGCATCTCTATCTCTATCCTCCTTCAAAACCGCAATAAAAGTACACCTCCAGGCAACTTCAACCCTAAACTAACACCCTCCCAGGATTGTTAATAATCAAATGTAAACAATCAAATGTAGATACTTTTCTTATGCCTTCTGATCTCTCTCTCTCTCTCTCGTTCTCTCTCTCTCTCTCTATGTCCACTACTTGCTGTACATATCCTACCAAGTCAGACCTACACTGTTTCAATATCCATTTCTCTGTTCTCAATTGTTGATGACTGATGATAACCTAACCCCCCCCCCCCCCCCCCCCCCCTCTACACCCTGAATTGAAAATAATGTAAATAATTCAATGTATACACCCTGATGATTATCTTGTGTGATGACTGTATTATGATGATAGTATATATGATAGTATATATCTGTATCATGAGTCAATTTAAGTGGACCCCGAGTTAAACAAGTTGAAAAACTTATTCGGGTGTTACCATTTAGTGGTCAACTGTACGCAATATGTAGTTCACTGTGCAACCTACTAATAAAAGTCTCAATCAATCAATCAAACCCGAATAAGTTTTTCAACTTGTTGAAGTCGGGGTCCACGTTAATCAATTCATGGTACAAATAAATACTATCAGCATAATACAGTCATCACACAAGTTATTCATCAGAGTATATACATTGAATTATTTGCATTATTTACAATCCGGGGAGTGGTATGTGTGGGGGGGGAGGGGGGTGTTAGGTTTGGTTGCTATCAGCACTTCAGTCATCAACAATTATATCATCTGAGAAATGGACATTGTAACAGTGTAGGTCTGACTTTGTAGGATATGTACAGCGAGCAGTGAACATAGTGAGCTCAGAAAGCATAAGAACAAGTAACATTTGATTATTTACATTTGATTATTTACAATCCGAGGAGGTGGATGTGGTGGTGGGAGGGTGTTAGTCTGTTAGGATTGACTGTGCTGTCTTCATAGCAAGAAACAAAGAAAAACACAGCAACTACGCCATGCACTTTACTTACTACAAGTACCTCAACTTAGAAGTACTCCAGCAACGAGTATTTTGAGATACAAGCTGTCTCTACTTTTTTAAGCTTTAAGTTGCAAGCAACAATTTGAGTTACAAGCCTCCTCACTCCTCAGAATTAACCCTGTAAAATCCATCCCACAACATCAGGTCTTACTCTCTAACAATATATTGATTATACACCTATAATAATACTATAATAGGGACAAAGCTTTGTTTTTAAATGTATCTATACATTTTTTTTTTAGCATTTTTAAAGAAAATATATGCATCATTGCCAATTATGTCATATCGACCGCACCCCCATAGTCAAGACTCCCACTGCCACAACTATATTGGCAATCTGGGGAAAACCCTGAATACTGTATGTCTTATCTAAAAGGTTTATTTTCTTTTTAAAAATGCTTGTTGAATATTAAAATGTTGGCAATTTGGGGGAGCTACTAATTAAATTGATTTGGATAAATTCAATGGGTGACATTTATTTGAGTGTGTTTTGGTGAGAGAACCAATTGAGCTTGTGAGTTGACGTTCTACTCTACTTAGGCTTTGGATTGTGTAAACATACAGTATAAGTTAGGGATTTTTATCATCTTTTTTCACCAAATTTGTCATCTTGTCAGAGATATTCCGTGACATTAGCATTTGAGAGACACTTTTGTCGAAAATTAGTTATAATTATACATTTTACTAACAGCAGTGAACCAAATATCTTGTGAGATGTTAGTTACCGTATTTTCCGCACTATAAGGCGTACCTAAAAACCTCACATTTTTCAAAAGCTGACAGTGCGCCTTATAATGCTGTGCACCTTATATATGAACAAAGTTTTAAAATGGGCCATTCATTGAAGGTGCGCCTTATAATCCGGTGCACATCAGTGCGGAAAATACGGTACTAATTACTCA
This sequence comes from Nerophis lumbriciformis, assembly GCF_033978685.3. Taxonomy (NCBI): domain Eukaryota; kingdom Metazoa; phylum Chordata; class Actinopteri; order Syngnathiformes; family Syngnathidae; genus Nerophis; species Nerophis lumbriciformis. Next base: position 21,445,358 of record NC_084557.2, read on the forward strand.
TTTTAATGAGAAAGCAGTTGGACTGAAATGAGAATGATGTCACTAAGCATTTTTAAACTTCAAAATATGTAGAATGCTACTTCTAAAGTTGTGTTCACTCTGGTTATGTTGAACTGTTAGATTTTTGATATTGTTTTTCTTCAAATGTGAACATGTGAAAAAAAGTACCTAATTGTTAGTGTTAAACATGTACCATTGTTACATGTTCTTACAATGTTCTTAGGCTGTGCAAATAACCTTATAACCCTCTAGGTTTGTTTCTAGACAGCAGGGTTCCTTGTGTGTATTTTTTAGACCAGTTCCAACATGAAACTTCTTACACAGGTACTGGTGCCTTGAAAGAGCAACTGACCACTCTTACAATCACTAGCCACAATTTAATCCTATTAAAAACAAGAAACCAACACATTGTGTTTTAGAATGTTTTTTTTAATACATGCAAATTGGGTGATCACTTTGTTTCACTTCCGGTTTGTGACGTCACAGGAGTTCACTTCCTGTTTAACACACTTCCACCTGTCTCAACTGGATACTGTGGAGTATATATCTATTACGTTCAATGTGAATACTGCGTCTTGGTTGTTTATACAATAATGTGATTACCGGTGTATATGTTTACATTGGGGTATGACTTTTCTCATGGGAGTAAGACGTTAATGACTTGTGTTTTCATGTTAGCATTTAAGCTAGCTAGATAGCTAACGCTATGGTTATCAATCACGGTTTTTGATCTTTTTGATTTAATACTGTAATACTAACCGTCGTGAGTTTTTACATTAGTTATTATTATTACTGTTAATGTGCATTTAGTAAAAACGCCCACAGCTGTTGTAGCGGATGCAAAGAGTGGCCTCTCTTTCAGCCATAACAATGTATGCACATGGCGATTTATGGAGGCTGACCAAAATATCGAGTTCATTTTAATTTATCGTTCGATTAAAAGACTTATCGAATATTGGCCCAGGTCTACTCACATTATTGTCCATCCATCCATCAATCCATCCATTCATCCATTTTCTACCACTTGTCACTCTAGGGGTTTCGGGGGGTTGGAGGACATCGTCATACAATAATCATATTGTTTGAATATTTTGGGAAGTAAATTATATGTCCAATGTATTTTAAGTAGCAAGAAAAAGTTGATTTATTGAAATCGCGTGATTTAGGAAATAGATTTAGTACCAGTATATTAATTGCATTTATTTGTATTTATTTCAGGACTGATACAGCCTACATAGACAATGATTAATTTGTAATTGAATAACTAGAAATTAATTTCAATATGTGGCAATGACTGATAACGAGCTGTTGATTTTAATGAATCTGCTCTTATTAAAAAATATTAGCCAGGCTTAATTTGTTGTACTTTCTTGACATACTTTTTAACAGACTGTTGTATTATGAAAGCGATGTTCCTGAGAGGCTCAATTACGTCATGGCTTGACATCAGTCTGTTAAGCCCGGTTTGGAGGGTTATTGCTGCGCTTTGGCAGCTGGCTGCTGCTTTCTGGGCATACTGCGTACAGACAATTTCACTACTATACAACCCCTGGAAAAAACATATGGAATCACCAGACTATAAGGATGTCCATGCAGTTCTTAAATTGTGTTGAATAAAAGTAGACAACAAAAATGACACAAAACTAGTCATTTCAAATGACAACTTTCTGGCTTTTAGAAAGAATAAATTAAATCAAGAATATACATTGTGGTAGTTAGTAACAGTTTAATTTTTAGATAAAGCAAAGTAAAACATTATGTTACCACTCAATTCAGAAGAAAGAAATTATGGACTCAAATCTTCATTTCCAAAGATTACACCTGCATCAGATTAAATCTGTTCATTAGTCTGCAGTTAAAAAGGAGTGTTCACACCTTGGAGAGCTTTTTCATCAAGTGGATTGACATAAATCATGACTCCAACACGAGAGATGCAATTAAAACAAAGGAGAGGATTATCAAACTTCTTTAAGAATGTAGATCATCACACAATGTTGCAAAATATATTGATTGTTCATGGTCAGCTATGTCTAAAATCTGGCCCAAGTACAGACACAATGAAACATTTGTAAAAGTCAAGTATACTGACCAATGAAAACATCAAAGGGTCAAGACCGAAAGCTTAAAGCGTTATGTCTTGAAAACAGTTTATGCACAGCAAAACAAACTACAATTTGAAATTTCGGCTAAAGTATGGCACAAAACATTGTAGAACTATGAATATGTCCATCCATTTGAATGGGAATTTCCTAGAAACTTGGAAATTTCCTAGAAATTTGGGAATTTTGGGAAAACCGGACATTTAAAAAAAAATAAAAATAATACCATAATTGTCCTAGATTATATGAATGGGTTGGTGTTAGAATCTTTCGAAACGGTTGAAAAATGTTGACGTAGTAACAGTTTGAATTTGAATTGGTATTTTGGAATTTCTGGAATTTTTGGAAAACCAGGATTTTGTACGAAAAATATGACTTTTGTTGTCCCAACTAAGAGGAATCTTTTGGTGGAATTGTCAAAAACGGTTGAAAAATGTGGACTGTAAAAACTTTTCAGGAAGATGTGAAAATAGGGCTTTGGAAAACCGGGAATTCATGGAATTCTTTTGAGCTTAGAAAATGGTAGTTTGATTGTCCAAGGTGAGTGGAGTGTGTGGATGTTGGAACGGTTTGAATCGGTTGAGAAATGTGGGAATTGTGCAAGTACGAAAAATGATCCATTCATTTTCAATAGGAAAAATGTTCTGGATAATCTGGGATATATTTTTGTATGATTTTAGGAAGCTCACGATTCCTGGTCGAGCTGAACGTTTTTATACTAAAACGGTTAAGATCAGATGAAAACTGTGGGATGTAGGGCGTGCCTAACTTTTGCGGCGGAATAATAATAAATAGATGATTTTTTGGGCATGACGGTGGCAGAGGGTTTAGTGCGTCTGCCTCACAATACGAAGGTCCTGAGTAGTCGGGAGTTCAATGCCGGCCTCGGGATCTTTCTGTGTGGAGTTTGCATATTCTCCCCGTGACTGCGTGGGTTCCCTCCGGGTACTCCAGCTTCCTCCCACCTCCAAAGACATGCACCTGGGGATAGGTTGATTGGCAACACTAAATTGGCCGTAGTGTGTGAATGTGAGTGTGAATGTTGTCTGTTTATCTGTGTTGGCCCTGCGATGAGGTGACGACTTGTCCAGGGTGTCCCCCGCCTTCCGCCCGATTGTAGCTGAGATAGGCTCCAGCGCCCCCCGCGACCCCGAAGGGAATAAGCAGTAGAACATGGATGGATGGATGATTTTTTGGCTGGACATATGTACAGAAAAAACAAGGTTCCAATGGGCTAAAGAAAAGCAATCATGGACTATGACTGGCTGTATGAAAGTCATATTCAGTGATGAATTGCGATTCTGCATTGGGCACGGTGATGTTGCTGCAACTTTTGTTTGGTGCTGTTCCAATGAAATTTATGAAGACGACTGTCTGAAGAAAACATGCAAATTTGATGATACGGGGCTGCATGTCAGGTAATAGCACTAGGGGTAATAGTCCGGGGTCTCTGTTGTGGTATTTTAGGCTTCATAATGCGCCACACATTTTCAATGGTAGACAGGTCTGGACTACAGGCAGGCCAGTCTAGTACCCGCACTCTTTAACTACAAAGCCATGCTGTTATAACGTGCAAAATGTGGCTTGGCATTGTCTTGCTGAAATAAGCAGGGGCGTCCATGAAAAAGACATTGCTTGGATGGCAACATATGTTGCTCCAAAACCTGTATGTACCTTTCAGCATTAATGACGCCTTCATAGATGTGTAAGTTACCCATGCCTTGAGCACTAATACACCCCCTTACATACCATCACAAATGCTGGCTTTTGACCTTTGCGCGTATAACAGTCCGGATAGTTTTTTTCCTCTTTGGTCAGGAGGACACGACGTCCACAGTTTCCAAAAACAATTTGAAATGTGGACTCGTCAGACCACAGAACACTATTCCACTTTGCATCGGTCCATCTTAGATTAGCTTGTTACCAGAGTTATAACTAACACTGGAGCTTTCCTGATCATTGTTTGTAATCACAGTTTTAGAAAATAGTGATGTTAATACAGTATTACATCAAATTTAAATTGTTGGAAATAACAGTGTTTATTTCATTTAAAAAACAGTGTACAAATACATTTATTTTACTCTGATATGTCATGTAGGGATCAAAGTGAATGATCACTAAAGGCATTTACAAAAATTAAACCAAGCTGTCAAGTTTTCTCACTGATTATTTAGGATAATCAGGAGACAACAAATATTCAAGAATTGTGCTTTAAAAGGTATTTTGCGCCTGTCTTTTGTTTAATATACATTGGTGAAAAAAGAGAGGATAGGACAAGACAATAGTTATGCAAATTTGCAAATATAGCAACGTGCTTTGTCACAATGCTTTTCACGTGCACACTGTTTTAATGTTGTTCTATTTTATTCCTCAATTCTCTTTTATCTTTGTCCCGAAAGCTTTTTTCCCAAGCTTTTGTTGAGGTCTCTCCTAGTGAGGTTAATTTGTGTCTTTATTGCAAAAGCTTCTTTTTTTTTGACACAGCATTTGTGTGTCTGAAATTTTTTACATCAAATTATGCTGACAATTTTTTCAATACAATTTGTTCTTTTTTTTTTAAATTCAGTTTGTTAAAATTCAGTGTATAAAAAAATCAATGCAGAAATATTTGTTGCTTCAAATCTCAAGACCAGCTTCTGTTAAATTAAGACTGAATATATGAGTACATTGCAAATGTGTATTTTGTCTATTCAGGGAACATTTTTAAACTCGATCAACCGTTTTATTACACAAGCAGAATTTTCCTGCTAAAAGGTTAAACTATTTTTATGCACTTCTCGGGATTTCCTGTGCATAGGCATCTATGCATACAACAATAATAATGTGGTATTTGTTTTGCGCTTCAAGTTTGTTAATTAAAAAAGATAAAATACAATATTGAATAGATAATAAAAGTAACCTTTAAATGCATAATTTTGAAAATTGTATTTCTAGCTCCGTTTACAGTCTGTACAAGGCCAGCATGTTAGAAGGGCTTGCCATTGTGAACAAGATGCAATAAAACGTGTGGCACAGAATGTTCTGCTACTAAGGAGGCAGTAATATCAGCATATTTGTCAAAAGATTGCAGAACGCGGCATGCTTTCTATAATTACACCGCCGCTTTGTGTGATTTAAAAGAGGAAAAGTAGTCATTCTACCTCTGCCTGATTGAGTTCTTACTAGTCATTGTGGTAAGCAGAAACAAATATAGAACATATTTGTATACTCTTCCTGTTAATTAAAGCTACACAGAGTGGTGTCGGTGTTTCAAGTTGAAGCGTTACCCTCTGTGACCTGTCTTGAATGGGATAAGTCACCAATTGTTTTTAGTTGTATTTTATCTGTAGCTTTACGTAATTAGTTTAGTACTTGTGTGTGTGTGTGTGTGTGTGTGTGTGTGTGTGTGTGTGTGTGTGTGTGCGTGTGTGGTAAACAGACACCTAGAGACCCTCCCTTAGGACTTAGTCCGAGGTGGGTGGGGTGAGGCTCCACCCTCCTTAGCGAGGTGGTGTGACCAGGAGGAGTATGGAATAGAGGAACTGAAGTCAATGCTGCTAGTACTTTTGAGTCTAAGCGAAGCCTTTTTTGTATTTGTGCATCTTTGCAGGTGAGACAGGCGGCTTCGACAAAGGCTTTCAGATGTGTTGTGTGCTCCTATTCAGGTGAAAGGTAAGCTGATCTCTCCCATTCTGGTGCATTATTTGATATCTCAATAATGTATACGCTCAGTTGAATTAGGTTGCGATATTATTTAGTAAAATTTCTGCTGATGTATTTTCATGTGTAACTTGGTCATGGTTACTTTTGATTACATAGAATTGAGCACTATGGTTTAATGGTTATGGTTTAATTTATTTAGAACTTGTAAACAGATACAATATGACACATCATATAATAGTTAAATATGTTAATTTCTCTTTACAACATGTTCGAAAAGGAGTAGGAAGAAACAAAGATTATTTAATCCTACACCTTTTCCAATTCATATCAGTTACTAACACATTTGTTTACTTCCTGTTCTGATCTTGTTGTTTAAGAGTGTACATTTGGGCTGTTTCAATCCTCTTTGCTTTTATTGTGTAAATGTTGCAATGCAAGCTGGTGGAACATTTTTTACAGAACTAAGACTTAACGGTATTTTTGTGTGTTCTGCCACCAGGAAACATTTGGGTTTGCACAAGGATGACTGGCTATAAATAGGCATTTGACAGAGAGTTGCAACGTTGTCATATGATGATTAGGTTTGCAGGGAGGACTTGTTCGTCTTACATATGGCTAGAACTTGTAATGACTAGGTATCATTTCTTTTAAGCCACCTATCTTTAGAACACTGTATTTCAGTATCTTTTGACAACATAATTGCACTGCTCAGGGTCTGTATTTATGTTGGTAGTATAAATTATGCAGTAGCCGTTGCTGCTGCACGATTATGGCTAAAATAATAATCACAATTATTTGTATCAATATTACAATTAAGATTATTGATCATGATTATTTACTATGCTATGTAAAACATATTTGTATTGCACTTTGTATTTTAAACAAACAGTATGTGAACTTTCATTTCAAAATGAAACTTAAAAACAATTCATCAGTTCTAAAATAAAATTTACGAAAGACAATGGACTAACTAAAAATAAATATGCCATTGCAGAGTGCAAACAAGTGAAACAATTAGATTATGCACAAAAGACACATTTTACAAGGAACAGTGTACTGCTCACAGTATATAGGACATCCATCCATCCATCCATTTTCTACCGCTTATTCCCTTTGGGGTCGCGGGGGGCGCTGGAGCCTATCTCATGTCTTTGCCAAATAAAACGTTATTACATCCCCTATTTATGCGTGTCTTTTAGAGGTGGATGGATATAGGGACCCTTCGGTGCACAGTTGATGTTACGGTAGTCTGTACTTTGGGCACCCTCGCTTTTGTAGCTGTTGGTCGGGGCTTTGTGCCGGTGGTGGATTATTTGCTTCACGTTGCGGGCAAACAATGGCGTTTGAGGAAATAAGGGAAGTGGTTTTATTGCTTAACGTGTCGCCAAACTTGGTAATTTGTGTAAATGTGCACACCAAACGCAGCTTTGCCGTGCAACCTGTTGTGAGGTTTGTTGGTTTATTGCTTGTAATCCGACACTTGACTTCCAGGTCTCGAATTTGAACTTTTTAAGGTCAAGGCAAGTGTTGACTTAAAGGTGGGCTCATATTTTAGGGCACCAAGGCAAGTTGGAAGGGCACCAAGGCAAACATTATTTTCTTTTGAGGCAGGGGCTACAAAGCATGCACATACAGTCGTGGTCAAAAGTTTACATACACTTGTATAGAATATAATGTCATGGCTGTCTTGAGTTTCCAATCATTTCTACAACTCTTATTTTTTTGTGACAGAGTGATTGGAGCACATACTTGTTGGTCACAAAAAACATTCATGAAGTTTGGTTCTTTTATGAATTTATTATGGGTCTACTGAAAATGTGACCAAATCTGCTGGGTCAAAAGTATACATACAGCAATGTTAATATTTGGTTACATGTCCCTTGGCAAGTTTCACTGCAATAAGGTGCTTTTGGTAGCCATCCACAAGCTTCTGGTTGAATTTCTTGACCACTCCTCTTGACAAAATTGGTGCAGTTCAGCTAAATTTGTTGGTTTTCTGACATGGACTTGTTTCTTCAGCATTGTCCATATGTTCTCAATGGGGTTTAAGTCAGGACTTTGGGAAGGCCATTCTAAAACCTTAACTCTAGCCTGATTTAGCCATTCCATTACCACTTTTGACGTGTGTATGGGGTCATTGTCTTGTTGGAACACCCAACTGCGCCAAGACCCAATCTACGGGCTGATGATTTTGGTTGTCCTGAAGAATTTGGAGGTAATCCTCCTTTTTCATTGTCCCATTTACTCTCTGTAAAGCACCAGTTCCATTGGCAGCAAAACAGGCCCAGAGCATAATACTACCACCACCATGCTTGAAGGTAGGTGTGGTGTTCCTGGGATTAAAGGCCTCACCTTTTCTCCTCCAAACATATTGCTGGGCATTGTGGCTAAACAGCTCAATTTTGTTTTCATCTGACATATTTTGGTCAGATGAAACAAAAAATATTTAAACTATTTTTCTTCGAGAAAGAAAACGTGCTACAATGTTCCAGGGTTAAAATTTGTATCTCTTGGCGTCCTGTAGGTCACTGTACGAGAGGGGTGGGCACCACTGTATTTGTATTTTTTCCCAATAATTTCGGGAGCCATAGGAAGGAAAACCAGCTAATCAGCTGTCCGTCACCCTTTGTTCTCATTCAATCTTACTCACTCTCACGAGTCCACCGTCTTTCAGTCGTCCCCTGACGGTTGACTGACTGTTGTGGTTGTAAAAGTGTTAGAATGGATTTGCAGCGGAGCCTTTTTTTTTTTAAATGTGAGCATCGCCGACAATCACTCACATTTAATCGTAGCGGCCAAAATCGTGATCACGATGAAAATTTGATTAATTGTGCAGCCCTACCATTGACCATTAGACCAGAAAGCGTATAATAGAAAAACATACTGCTAATTCCTTTAAACTTGCTTTTTAACAGACTGTTAAAAATTGGACGGTGATTTTACTTAACCACTTTAAGTATGATTTTTTTTTTCACTGCATCCCATTTTTCGCATGTTGCCTTCAGTAACAATAAGTATTACAATAGCACAACTATGCAGTCATTGACAGATTGAAACAAAACACATAATGCACTGACATTGATATGCGTGAAAAAGTATGATAGATGTTTTTTCTGTTTGCCCTGGGCTGACGATGGTTGTGCATGTGGATTTTCCCATGCCCCTGTTGCACCATCCCAACTGACTGACAAGGATTGGGTGTGTAAATCATTGTGATAACATGCACCCATAACTAAAGCAGTGTTGCTAATCATTTCACACAGGATTGTAAAGTGTTACTGAGGTTTTTTTTTACTCCAAATATAATGTACACACTAAAGAAATGTTGGGTTAAAACATAACACAATTTTAACCCAACTGCTGGTTCAGAAAAGGATGAACCCCTTATTTGAGTTATTTTAACTCAACATTTTGGGTACATTTTTTCAATCCAACTTTTGCGTTTAATTATTTAACCAAAAATGCGTTAGTCGTTGGAAAAACAGCCCAGAAATGGTTCATAATTTTAAAAACCCAGAAATTTAGTTAAAATATTACCCTTATTACCTAAAAAATGATTGCTCTTCATAAAAATAACTCCAAAATTTAACCCAACACAAGCAACTCATAAATTGGGTTATCAAAATAACCCAGCATTTTTTAGTGTGTAAGTAATAAATAAAGAGCTTATTATGGCTGGCATCACATTACAGTCTCTTTTAGGGATGTAACGTTATCAAATCTCACGGTACGATATTATCATGGTATTAATGTCACAGTACGATATTATTGTATGTATAAAAAAAGGCTTAAAAATGTTATAGTGTGTAAAATAAAGTGGCAGGAATGTTTAGGATAACCACACTTACTGTAATTGAACACAAACATAATGCTAAAATGTTGTAACCATATTTGATACTGCAAACATTTTTAAGTGCAAAGGGACGTCCACTGTTTTAAGCAAATGTAAAAAAAAAAATAAGTGAAATGTAAACATCCCGTGTAAAACAATAATGTTTACTTCTGTGTCTTTCAATTTTTACTTTCTGAAAAGCAGTATCTTCCAAAGTGGACATGTTTATATTAGTCTGGAAAAGGCTCTTTCTCAGAAAAGTTAACTAACAATTTAACTTTTAATAATTTAAATACCTCACAAATTGATGTTTGGCTTTGCTGGCTTAATATCAAGATAATACAGTTTATGAGGAGGCGACTTGTCCAGGTGGTATGCCGCCTTCTGCCCGAGTGTAGCTGGATAGGCTCCAGCCCACCCGAGAGAAACAAGCGGTTGGAAAAAGGAGGATGGATTTCCTCATATTTCCCACGTTGGACATTTTTTTTCCGGTGATTACCTCTGTGCGGTGCGATGTGACTGGCTGGCTCTGTGTTGGAAATGCTCGAGACGAAAGTATTGCTTGGCAGAACGTACCTCCGCCAAAGGAAGTTATTTTTCGCCAGTGTCTTGTCTGTTTGTTAGCATCATAACTCAAATAGTTATGGATAGATTTTGATGACATTTTCAGGAAAAAAAATAAAAAAAATCCTCTAGCGACGAAGAACACTCTTCACTTTCTGCTAACGGCGTTCCTTGCCCCCACTTTGGCGCCCCGCGCTGGGCAGAAGCTTCTAGGAGATGTAGTTTACTTTCAGACCCGGCCAACGCTAAGACGGCAAAAAAACGACACACCAAGTTTTTGTTTGATACCATCAGGCGTCACAGTATTATTGCGAAGGCTTTGGAAATCGAAACACTGCAGTATCTACAAATTGTGTTACACCCCAGTCTCTTTGCATTAGGTCAGCCTGGCTATTGCTGCTTAGTATTGGTTCTTAGTTCTCCCACACAACCAATAGTGACACACATACAACAAGTAAAACTGTAAGATGGCTGTTTCCCTGCTTTAAATAAAGATGCTCATCTTGGAAACAGTGAAAAAAATGCTTCAGTACAAATACTTTAATCAAATGCACCACCTCAACTTTTTCAGATAATGTTTTCAAGATTTGTTTGAAGAAATGACAGATAGTAATATAATAACCTGTTATATTCAGGGATGCATACCTTTTCACATTTGAACCTATATTTTACCAGATTATTTGGAGCTTTTGTGTGTTCATGTAGTAATTAATGTTAATTTGATTCATCATAAAATATAATTTATTTTATTTAACACTGACCTTATAACTGTTCTCTCCAGTTGTAATATCTTATTTTGTAAACATGTGTGTTTCATTTGCAAGTATGCATTCATTTCAGTTTGTCCAAAGTGTATTGTTATAGCCAGGAAGGAGTCTTTTTGGCATTAAGTTGAATGTGCCACTCTTGTCTTTTGTCGAGCCCCATAAAATGCGCCTGTGGCTGTGAGGATTGTACTTATTAGGTATTTAAATTGCTAATGCTAATCAGTAACATGTATATGGCATATCCAATGTAGTAAATCAGCATCAAGTTAGCTTGTCATGTGGACCCTCACTTTTGAGTGCTTTCTATAAAGCACACTTACTTTGTTGGAATGGAAAATTGCAACATTACCAAGAAGCAGTCTGCTATGACTACGCCCGTTTGTTCGCCAAGTGCTTCAGTCCGTGTCAAGTCTGCCACGGACGTGCCGTCGCATGCAACCAATTAATTGAAAATTGGTACAGTTTTAATTTTATGTTTTAGTACTAGGTGGTATCGACACAATTCAGTCAGTACCTATAAAAGTATCAAATTCAATACCCATTTCTAGGTATGTTTATGATAGATCAATTTTGTTTAAAAAGCTACCTCCTTTGTCCATGACAGAAAGTGTGTTCTTCTCAAAAAGGTGGTTGTGTCACCTGCTAGTCTAAACTAGAACTTTGGCTTCAATTCTGGCAGTCGACCCTCTGAAGAAGGTGACTTCATGAAAGGGCATGCCAGCTCGGTCAGGGTATAAAGTGGTAAAGGTTTACCATGATTACGCATTGCCGCAGTTTCAAAGAACAAAGGCCGTCCGACAGTATTTTAAGGATGGTCCGAAATAAATTTTTGACTGGATGGCAGTGTCTGCATTTAAATCCTCTAAATATACCTTCACTATTGGCAAGACCCAGAATAGAATCATACCACATATCCTCCAACAGAATACCACAGAATTATCCAGTGAGTTTTCTTTCCTCCAACAGTAGAACTAGCTTTTTCAAGTGTTTCTTGGCAAAATAGTGACACTAATGAGGCTATTTAGAGCTAGCAACTTCATAAAATACTGTATTATTAGTAGTGAAGTGAATTATATTTATATAGCGCTTTTCTCTAGTGACTCCAAGCGCTTTTACATAGTGAAACTCAATATCTAAGTTACATTCAAACCAGTGTGGGTAGCACTGGGAGCAGGTGGGTAAAGTGTCTTGCCCAAGGACACAACGGCAGTGACTAGGATGGCGGAAGCGGGCATCGAACCCGGAACCCTCAAGTTGCTGGCACAGCCCCTCTACCAACCGAGCTATACCACCCCATTGTACATTGGTACCTCAATTTATGAGCTAAATTGGTGCTCGGATGGAGCTTGTAAGTCAAAACACTGGTAGCTCAAATCAGCCCCACCTAGTGAAATTAATTTAAATCAATTTAATCTGTGCTTGGCCCCTCCAAAATGTCACAATTATAACATGTAACATGCTTTTTTAAAAAGAAAAATGAACTTTTAGTTAAGAAATACTGTTTGAAAATCAATAGAATTTACTACAATAATTTTATAAAATAATTTAATAATAGTGTACAGCATTTACTAGGGGTGTCTTGTTACAACTAATTCACTCCCTATACTATACTGATATTGGAGCCTTCTCTATTGGCTAGTACTAATATCAATTCAATTCATCCAAATTTGTACATGATGCCACTAGACCAGCTAATACGCAGTTTCAGTGTGTCCTACTACAACTATGCAGATGACGCTCAGATCTACGTGTCACTGACGGCAAGTGAACGTCAGTCAGCCTGTTGATATACTTTGTCACTGCATCAAACAGATCAGTGTGTTAATGCAAAACCATTTTCTTCAGCTAAACTCAGCCACAACTGAGATCTTTGTCTGTGGCCCACAAAAGAGAAACTATTATTAGTCACCTTGAAACCCTCTCCCAGTAATCAGGTTAGAAACTAAGGGTAATAATGGACTCAGACTTGAACTTTTGACAGCCACCTTTAGTCTATAATATCAGCAGCTTTCTACCACCTTAAAAAACATTGCCAAAATTAAAGGAATATTGTCCAAAACGGATTTAGAAAGTTTATTCCATGACTTTGACTCCAGCAGGTTAGACTACTGCAATAGCCTTCTCACTGGGATCTCTAAACGAGCTGTAAAGCAACTGCAGTGCACCCATAATGCTGCTGCTCGAGTCCTGACTAGAACCAGAAAATATGACCGTATTAGTCCAGTGCTTAGGTCACTGCACTGGCTTCCTGGAGCACAGATAATATACAGTACTTTAAAACAGTTTTGCTTGTGTACAAGTATTTTCATGGTCTTGTGCCAAAGTACGTCTCTGACATGTTACAGACATATGGACCATTGTGGGCTCTTAGAACTTCAGAGATTGGTGTTGCAGGCATCAAATTCTAAATGAGCTAATATTTGCAAAAAATAATACAGTTTTCCATTCCGAACGTTAAGTATCTTGTTTTTGAAGTCTATTCAATTGAATATACAGTAGGTTGAAAAGGATTTGCAAATCATTGTATTCTGTTTTTATTCACTGGTTTTGGGGTTTGTAATACAATTAAGTTTATTAGTGACGATATAGTTAGTGTTTGAAAGCAGAACTAAAAATAAAGAAAGGACAAGAGATCACATTAGTTTGTTTGTTTGTGTTATGTTGTAGTTGCTATGCCTAAATATAAATACGAAGACCTGGTTGTGGACATTAACTAACATAGAAAATGGATGGATAGATGGATGTTAAATTGTTTTAATAAATATGATTTTTGGTTCAATCCACCATAATTTTATTGTTGATTCATAGCAGAAACTAACAGCTTAGTTGTTGTGCAGGGAAAACAAAGTGCCTTATTCCACATGGATGACCACATTATACGACTGTGTCTTCTCCCTCTCATACATGTTGTAGTTTTTAGCGATTCCATATGGAGTCTACTGACAGATGTAAGTTAGAACTATACTCTACCTTGTATTAAAAATGGCAACTGCGGAGGATGCATGTACATGTACGAGTCAGTCTGCCCCCCAACAAGAGGATGGAGAAAAAGGAGCCTATTGACTACATAGTCAGACTACAATGGCAGGCTCGCGCGAAGCACTTGGAGTAAACTTATACCATATATGAAAATATATCCGTTGACGTTACATAATATAATGACCATGCCTTGATTTTAAGTTTTGGGGACTGATTGGGAACCCAAATACACAAAAAAGGTACCAACAAGTAAGAAAAGTAGGTTTTGCAAAAAACAGGACCCCAATTTAGTTGCTTTGAGATTAGAAAAACAAAAAAGCCTTGAAAATACTAAGAGTCAAATATAATCTCCATTCTTCTTAAAAACATTTAGCTGTGCTTAATTCTTCAGCTAACAAAAACACAAAATAACAAAATGTGAAATATAGCACCCTGGGTTAAAGGGGAACTGCACTTTTTTTTTTTTAAATGTTGCCTATCGTTCACAATCATTATGAAAGACATGATGACGGATGGATTTTTTTTAATGCATTCTAAATATAAAATAAACGTAAATAAAAATCAGCTGAGAGCCGGAGCCAATGGGAGTTCCACTGTTCCGCCCATAAAATTAGATAAATAACCATTCAAAAAGCGCCAACAATATTCCATTTACATTTTGTGACTTGAATATTAACCAAGTATTAGTGATATTGTTATTATGAACGCTAACGCAGACAAACTATTTATAGCAGCGCTGTGATCACTTCCAGTGTGCCGATGTTTACATCATCGACTGATCAGCTGCTTCCTCATTTCCTTGCTCCCTGTAAGTTTATTGAGATCATAAATCAAGCATCGCACCTGAAGATATAACACTTTGACAGCCATTTAGGACCTGGTACTGGTGAGAACCAGCTTTTCGTGTCGAGTCCACGCTCAGTTTGAGTCTCATTGGCATGTTAGCTTGAGCTGTTTTTGTTAGCTTAGCAGGCTAGCAGCGGGAGTTTGTCGGCTCTGACAGCAGCTCTTTTGAATCTTTTACTGGTTTGTGTCATCTCTGCTTAGTAAATTGATTGAATGTGCTTCCATGGCTGACTGATATTGCCAACAAACTGGGTATTGTTTGGATGGCAAGTTTGTCAATCTAATAATTGATTTGTTGTTCAGTATTTATCCGACCCTCGTAGTTACTAGCGCGCAGTGCAGTTTGTGTCAAGTTTTAAGGTGGTGAAAAAAACATTGTCTTTTACTGACCAGTTCCTCCAACTAAAACCTTGTTTCGCCTGTGTTGGAAGACTGAGTGTGAGCTAGGGACACACAGCTTTCAGCGCACACAGAGTGGTCAGTGACACTTCCGCGTCAATCACTTGTTTATGTGGTTATGGTTTAAATTTATTTCAAACATGCTGTACAGATGGGCAACAATTCTACTCCATCCATCCAGCCATTTCCAACACAGATAGACAACATTCACACTCATTCTAGTTTGATGAAATTTGGACATCTCTGTGTGGAGTTTGCATGTTCTCCCTGTGCACGCCTGGGTTTTCTCCGGGTACTCCGGCTTCTTCCCACATTCCAAAAATATGCATGTTATGATTGAAAATACTCTAAATTGTCAATAGATATAAATGTGTGTAAATGGTTTTGTCTATATGTTCCCTATGATTGAAAGAGGCTCCAGCTAACGCACAACCTTAGTAAGGATAAGCGGTATAGAAAATGGATGGATTGATTGTATTATGTAAAAATATATACTAATATAATCCTGAACAGTATGATATGCACACATGTGAAATTCCCGCAAAAACGCAAAAATCCCCATTTTTAAACATTAATTTTCGAGTCAAAATATCACTTCCGCTTTTTTTAAAATGAAATATTAATAAAAACACAATCCGAACAAAATTTGTTGAACGCTCACCTCAGCCGTAGGTACTCACTGTTTTCATTCATAGGTACCGATACTCATTTTCTGAGTTCTTTGCATGCATGTTATAGAATTTGACATTACATTTTCAACGATAATAATGTTGGTAAATTATCTTCAAAAAAACTAAAAATTCTGTGGTACATTACATGGGATATATACATGTCAAAAAAGGTTAATAGATGAGAATAAATCTAAAGGTAAAATATATTGTAGAAATGCACCCAATTGTGGGTAATGTCTTGATTTTCAAAATGTTCTTATAGGGTTTACATTGGCAGTACTTCGTGCTGATAAAAATGTTCCTTTTTATTTCAATTTCCTCTTTTTTAATCAGGGGGTGCTCCCATCCCTGGATATGACACACAGGTAATTTCTAGATTGCATTACAAGCTCTATCACTCACAAATAATACAATTTGCTTTCTTTTTATATATATATTCTTTCCAGACACTACTCTTGTCTCGCAGTAAATAAAGTACATCCACTTTAATTGCTTTCTCGTCAATTTCTACATAACTTTTGTACCGTACTTCATTTTTAGCGGGGCACGCTGAAGGGGCTCATCATTTTGATGGACCGTTGTCTTTTTTGTTAATTTTTCATCCCTAATGTTGGTCAGTGTTGATCAGCTTTTGAACTGGAATGCTCTGATACATACAAAAGCCCTTTTCTATCTACCGGTAATTAAATTGTCCTACAAGTTTTGCAGATGCCAAAAACTGCTCTCCAAGGCAGTATGTGTTGTGGTGAAGATCTAATGCATGGTGGTATTAGTCATAGTGAAGGTAATTAATGTAAAGTGGATTTTCCTTTGTTATTTCTGATCGTTAGTGATGGCACCATAGGAACTTCTTTGTGTGTGTGCACGTCTTGGCAGAGCACCGCATACAGGACATGTTTTAGTTTGTAAATAAAGAGATAGTAGATCCATTACCTACTTCTTATGGTTGTGTGATATACAGTACTGAATCACATTTGTATTGTGTTCAAAGTGTTCAAAGCCCATTATTCATATTTACATTGATTCTTATGGAGAAATTTGATTCCTTATACGAACTTTCCGATTTATCCTGTTCAATAACCAGTTATGTTTGTTAATCAAGGTCCCACTGTATATTGTGTCTATTTTTTTAGGTATTTAAAAAATGTAAAACTTAGTTAAGATTCTAGTGTGTTTTTAAGTAATTTTTGAGCACATTCAACAACACCGTGATAATAATAACATTAATAAGTTTGGTCACAATAACCATGATATGAAATGTTTATATCCTTAGCAAATTCTAACAAATTAGATTCAACTATTAAAATTATTTGTCAAAGACAGCCCTAGTGATATGTTAATGCTCTGCGGGGAAACAGGATTACGTTAGAACATTAATCATATTTCATTTGCATTTCCAAATGGAAACAATGTATGGAAACAATGTATGTGAACATTTTGCTGTACAACTGTTTGAAATGCACTGGCCTTAAAAAAAATGGACAAACAAATACCTGTGCATGTCTACCCTACATGCCTATTCTACCATTAAACATTGATGTAGAATTTTTGATGTACATACTGTTCTTTGCAGCAGCCTTTTGGGTTATATGTAGGTCATGTGGCCATCCATTGACGTTGTCGTCATTGGCAACTGGGGTTAACAAGGTGCCTTAAGAAGCATTGAGTGGTGGGTGGATGTAGGGACTTATCTATGCCATCCTATTAAGAACAGCTGGCTTTCAGTGTTGCTGTGCTCTCACACTTTCATATGAGATTAACCTACTCCAGTGCAATAATGTAGACTGACATACAGCTGACTTTAGCCCCCTTAACGCCACGTTCTTGGGCCGCATATGTCTGTTACATCACATGCTCATTTTGAACTATGGCCATTCTCTGGCTACTAAGATACTAACAGCATATATTGATTATTTAAATTTTGACAACCAGAGGAGCAGTTCATCTAAGGTCGTTTACAACCAGATTGATGATGTAGCTGTTTGACTCCTTGGAGGTAGGCCCACAATGGTAAACTTCAGAAAAAACTTGAATATTGTAATTTTGGTATATGTGGTATTACATCTATTTTACCTCAGCCATCAATTAAACAATCAGCAAATTAGTTTGATTTGGTGCCACACAATCCTTGGGACAGAGGAATCGGAAGTTGCTGGAGCCCCTTAACCCACCCACAGAGAATGTTGCATAATGCCATTTTCTACCTTGTAAATTGTAATTATCTGTTGCGTAGACTTTTATCATATATTTGCAAGGCCGCCCACCCAAGTAACCCTTTAGCCATTAGAAACCAAACAGTATTTCATATAATTAACATGGTGACCAAACTGATCTGCCTTTGTAATATTATCATAGTCCTCTTTGTAGGATCAAATATTTCAGTCACCATCAATTGATTTGCCTTCCAGGGTTTTCCTATAGCGAAACTAACCAAAGTATCATCCCAGCTATCATCCATTTTTTTATACTGCTTTCTCTTTGCAAGGACCTGCGTAGCCAGAGCCAATGCCAGCTCAAATTAGGCTCAAGGGTGCATCCTTAGCAAAGAGAAATTGAATTTCAGACGGATGCTTCTTAAATTTTGGCCGTACATCAGATTCTTTAGAAGATTGTATGGATCGGCATAGCAAAAGCTGCAAGTGTTACTGTGTAAGCAACAAGATTAAAGGTTGGTACGCAGAGAGTTTCTGCTTGCTGCTGTTGACCAATGAGACAAGTTGTTGTCAGAGATGATTGAGCAAATCCTTGTATTGTGCCAACCACAATGCTGGCATTTAAAGCCTGTTCTACACTTGTGTTTGTGTGATTCTAAGAATAATGTATTATTCGATTTTGACACCTGCGAAGTAACCAGTGGGAGGTTTTAGGACGGGATTCTTTAACCTTTTTTCTTGTAAAATCTACTTTTTCAAAATAAAAATGTGTGAGAGCTATGTATTTTGGTAACATTTATTTTCATAGCTTATACCAACATAATGCACACTTCACATGTATGTTCTTTTACATCAATGACGTTGAAGTAAGGCCTTATCATGAAAACACTAACCATTGTTGTATTAAGTGTGTGGTTGAACGATGTAACTTTTTGAACAGCTTTAGGTGAACTTTGAGAACCATTTCCCAGTTACTATTTTACACTAATGTGCAAATTAGTACCAGGATTTCCGCAGGGCATTGAAAATCATTCAATGGATTTAGCAAAAATAAATGCATTAAAAAGCATTAAAGGGGAATTTTGCCTAACCTTCACAATCGGCATGAAAGACACGACGATGGATGTATTTTTGTTAATGCATTCTAACTCATAAATAAACTTGAATAAAAGTCCACTTACAGCAGAGCCAATGGGAGTTACTCTATTCTGCCCATAAAACCCATTAAAAAAAGAAAAAAAACATCCAAAAAGTGCCAACAATACTCCATTTACATTTTGTGACTTAAATATTAACCAGGTATTAGTATTATTGTTGTTATAAACGCTAACCCAGACAAACTAGTTATAGCGGCATCGTGACCACTTGCGTGTGTGCCTATGTTTACATCATCAAGTGGTAACATGCTTCACTGCTCGTAGAAGTTTATTGTAGATCATAAATCATGCCTCATAACTGGATAGTAGAAGGATAAGGATGTAACGCGACATGTTGGTACACGTTGACAGCCAATTTAGACCCAGAAATGGCGAGAACGACACAAAAAGACGCTTGTTCCCACCACCCTTTCCTTTGCGCGGGTTATGAGTCATTCGTCATCTAAACTGCAATATAACAAGATTTTGTCAGTCGGCATCCTAATGACAGCAGACGTTGCACAGTAAGTGATGTTTTATTATGTTTGTTGGATATCATGATGTCTGCGGTGAGTGGTAATCAATGATGTTGTCGAGAAAAAATCGAATGTCGTGATACATTTTTTAAATCAACTCGCCGCGTATGAACAAAGTACATGATTATTAAATGTTATTATAAATGTGCCCGCTACTACATTACATATATACTTACACGTAGGGATGGGCGATATATCGATATATGCGATATATCTGCGATATAGAAAATGACTATATCGTGATATTCGAGTATACGTTCTCACGCAGTTGCTTTTAGCTACTGGCATTACACTACAGGCTCTCCTCGCTCTTTCCTGTGTCTCCTTCTCACAGACAGACAAGCGCACATTTTTACATATGTCACATACTGTCACGACATACGTCACATACGTATACGCCCTCGCGCAGCAAAGAGGTAGCAGCATGGGTAACGTTAGCTGTGATGCTAGCCCAGCCGTGCGAGTGGTAATACAAGAGAGAGAGAAGGTGTGAATCTGGTAACAAATGAAGGAATAATTAATTCCCCCAAAAAACATCAGGGGGTCCATCGTCTGGCGGTGGTTTGGCTTCAAGTGGGAATATGTCGAACAGATAACCGTAATTTGTCAAGTGTGGGGCAAAAGTGTTGCTATAAAAAGTAACATTACTGCTAATATGTAGCATCATTTGAAAAGTCACCTGCTAGAGAATGAGGAGTGCTTACTCCGCATGTCAACATCTCCGTTCGGTGCCACACGCCCACACCATCAAAATGCCGAGGCAAACATTTCCAGATCAACACCGTATGAAATTTTTTTTGATTTTTATAGTTGTGATTTCCTTCTCTGCATGAAAGTTTTAAAGTAGCATATATTAATGCAGTATGAAGAAGAATGTTTTAATGTAGACACATAGAATCATCATACTGCTGTGATTATATGTATCAAGTGTTCATTCAAGGCTAAGGCAAAATATCGAGATATATATCATGTATCGCGATATGGCCTTAAAATATCGCGATATTAAAAAAAGGCCATATTGCCCAGCCCTACTTACACGTTTTTAAGGGCTTTGTTGGCAGAATGGAGTGAATCCCATAGGCTCCATAGTAAGCGGACTTTTGATCACATTTATTTACAATTCAGAATGCATAAAAAAAAGAAAATTTATGTGTTGTTGTCCTGCGTAAGGATTGTGAATGATAGACAAAATTCCCCAAAAAGTGCCTTTCCCCTTTAAATACCATGTCCAGAAACATTAAAAACTGTCACACAATTGTAGGACTGGGCGATAGACAATACGTCAGGGCTATTCAACTAGATAATGAAGAGGGCTGCAGTTTCAAGAGCCCAAGTGCTCAGGGGCCGGACATTGAAATGTGTATGTTTCGTCAGAAAGTGCCTCTGCAGGTTATGTTTCTTTGAGACTGTGTTTACATAATTGCAAAGTAAACACAAGGGCTTTCACACTGCACTGTCAATAAATCCATTATTCTGCCTTAGCTACTCGCTTCCACCGTGTGCAGCTAGTTAACCGCATGGAGAAAAAAGGCTCTAGTTTTTGTCGAGGATTAATGTACCTTCTTTTGAACTATTTTCCTTCTTTTTATTTATTTCTTCCTTCATTTAGGTTTGCAAGACTGAAAACAAACATTAAATAAACATAAAAGTATAATGTCCATTGTGTATTTTACATAAACAATGTTCACTGTGTATTTTATGTTTATTTTCCTCAGCTCTGGCTTTCAAACTGGATACAAGAGGTCTTGTAAGGTCCAAACATGTGAAAAGCGCTGCCTCCACTCCGCTGGACGGCTAAATCAAACAGCTCTGCCATTCTTTTGTCACTGTAGCAATGTAGTCCTTAAGTCTGACACCATGTCATCTTAATGAGGAAGCTCAGCTTGCTTAACTCCTTTATTTTTCAGTCGTCTCCAGTTCGACACACGTGTTGGCTAACATTAGCAACACTCGTGCCGCAGACACCTCATGTGACCTATGGTGGCCTAGGATGGACAAACATGGCAATTCTTTCTCGCTTTAGACCACAACTCTTATTTAATGGCATTTCCACAGTAAATGAATAACAGTTCCTTCTGCTGCCTGACACTTTATACATAACTTACTATCGACTGTACTACCCATTTTAAACAACTGTGTGTTATGATCCGCTGCCCGGATCATATTTCTGTTTGGGTTTTCGGGTCACGTGTGTTTTCTGTTAGTCTTGGACTCTTTTTGTTCCTGTCTGTGCACCTTTGAGTTGGTTACCATAGTTACATATTAATTCCACCTGCCGCTTGTGTTTCTGACGCGCACCTGTTGTAATCACTGACATTATTTAAGCCTGCCTTTTCCAGTCAGTCAGCCTGGTTTCTTTATTTGTGTCACGCGACTGCTAAGTAAGTTTTTGCTTGTCTCCTAGCCCCTGCTAATTGTCATAGTCGTTGCTAAGTTGTAGCCTTAGCTTCCGGTGCGCTCGGCACCTTTTTCAGTCGGTTTGTTTTCTGTTTTGTACCTGTTTTGTGTTGTTTTATTATTAAATCAAGCGTTACCTGCAAGTCCTGTCCGGATTCGTCCCTTGCATCTTGGGAGAACAAAACCCCGCATCACCATGCGCTCCACACGTGACAAAAAGAAACCAGCACCTCGTTCTCTCGCATCGGACAGCAAGGAGTCTTCACCTCGCCGTCAGGACGCGCCGCTCCCGAAGACTCCTCTTCCGGACAGCAGCACGCCAAAAGCAGCCCAGTCTTCCCTTCAGAGGTTTGGTAATTCCATTCATGTTTGTGCCCAACAATTTTCCGACTGGGCTGTGAGCCAGAGGGAGACCCGCGCTGTTGACATTACACCGCTGCCTAGTGATGACGTCATCTCGCCCACTAGGGATGACGTCAGAGACCAAGATTTTTTTTTAGATTCTGTTTACTCCCTCTGTCAGCCCCCCACTAAGGACTTTGTTTCTAGAATTAATCCTTATGAGAATTTTTTTTTCAAAATTTAGATTTTTTCAGTCTCAGTCTCCTGTTTTCCAAGCCCCGCCTCCAGTGACTTTAGTTCCGCCCCCAGTGACTAATGCTCCCAGAAATGGACTTGTTGGACAAGTGAGAGGGGAAGAGTCTACCCCCCTCCTGACCTCCCTCCACCCACCACTGAAGACGATTCCAGACCACAGGGAGCGCGTCTGGTATCCGCTTCTTGAGGGGGGGGGGGGCTAGTGCTGGGAGCTGTGCTACTGGGGTAGCACAGCTGCGCCCAGCCAAGCCACAACCTCCAGCCAGGCCACCTCTGCCTAAGTCACGGCTAGCACCTGCCCCTAGGCTGGTTTCCGCACCAGCACCTGCCCCTAGGCTGGTTTCCGCACCAGCACCTGCCCCTATGCTGGTTTCCGCACCAGCACCTGCCCCTAGGCTGGTTTCCGCACCAGCACCTGCCCCTAGGCTGGTTTCCGCACCAGCACCTGCCCCTAGGCTGGTTTCTGCACCAGCACCTTCCCCTAGGCTGGTTTCCACACCAGCACCTGCCCCTAGGCTGGTTTCCTCACCAGCACCTGCCCCCAGGCTGGTTTACGCACCAGCACCTGCCCCCAGGCTAGCTCTAAGGCAAGCTCTGGTACCCGCTCCCAGGCGAGCTCCGGTACCCGCTCCCACGGCGACGACGACTCCTGCTTCCACGGCGACGACTGCTCCTGCTTCCACGGCGACGACTCCTCCTGCTTCCACGGCGACGACGACTCCTGCTTCCACGGCGACAACTCCTCCTGCTTCCACGGCGACGACTCCTCCTGCTTCCACGGCGACGACTCCTCCTGCTTCCACGGCGACGACTGCTCCTGCTTCCACTGCGGCGACGTCGACTCCTCTTGCTTCCACGGCGGCGACGTCTACTCCTGCTGCAGCCTCGCCTACCTCGATGACGATGCCTGCCGCTTCCACGCCAACGTCTGCTCCTTCCTCGTCTCCGGCGGGCCTTCCCACGGCGCCGCCACCCTCCTCGTCGCCAGGGTCGTTGCCTCCACGACCTCCGGCTGGCCAGCTGCGCAAACAGCCAACAGACACCGGCATGCAGCCCTCTCAGGGTTAATTCTTGTACGCCCACGAATTGGGCGTAAGACTCAAAGACTGCTGAAGTTCTGGCGTCACTCCCGCCCACCTCATCAGCCACGAATGTGGCCTTTCCCTGGTTGTCCGCCTCGCCTGCGGCAGCGGCGTTCCATTCGCCGCCGCCACCTGAATCGTCCCCGGTGGATTCGGGGACACGTGACCTGGCAACCCTCCGCCAAGACCTCCCTCCGCCCTCCCTTGACTCTTGAACTGTTGTGTAGTTGGTGGGTTTTAGTTTTTCCAGGGGACATCTGGAATCTGTCCCTTAAGGGGGGGGTACTGTTATGATCCGCTGCCCGGATCATATTTCTGTTTGGGTTTTCGGGTCACGTGTGTTTTCTGTTAGTCTTGGACTCATTTTGTTCCTGTCTGTGCACCTTTGAGTTGGTTACCATAGTTACATATTAATTCCACCTGCCGCTTGTGTTTCTGACGCGCACCTGTTGTAATCATTGGCATTATTTAAGCCTGCCTTTTCCAGTCAGTCAGCCTGGTTTCTTTATTTGTGTCACGCGACTGCTAAGTAAGTTTTTGCTTGTCTCCTAGCCCCTGCTAATTGTCATAGTCGTTGCTAAGTTGTAGCCTTAGCTTCCGGTGCGCTCGGCACCTTTTTCAGTCGATTTGTTTTCTGTTTTGTACCTGTTTTGTGTTGTTTTATTATTAAATCAAGCGTTACCTGCAAGTCCTGTCCGGATTCGTCCCTTGCATCTTGGGAGAACAAAACCCCGCATCACCATGCGCTCCACACGTGACACTGTGACGGTGTAAAATACAATCTATTCAGCCTATTTTTAATGCATCTAAAGGATAAGTTGATTGGCAACACTAAATTGGCCCTAGTGTGTGAATGTGAGTGTGAATGTTGTCTGTCTATCTGTGTTGGTCCTGCGATGAGGTGGCGACTTGTCCAGGGTGTACCCGCCTTCCGCCCGATTGTAGCTGATATAGGCTCCAGCGCCCCCCGCGACCCCAAAATGGAATAAGCGGTAGAAAATGGATGGATGGAAGGGCTTATTGTCATTTTTCAAAATATTATTAAATGACATGTCTCTTTCTAAAATGTTTAAATCAGTCTTCCATTTCAGAACACATGCATCATTTGTATTCCTAGAATGATGTTCATTAATTATTCAATAAAACGTGTAACTATTTTTAACAGTATCCTGATTAAAACAAATAATCCCCCAGTTTGTAGCTATTTATTATAAGGCATATTTTCAGAGGATACACATTTTTACAGCATGTTTTAAAGAGATAGAATTTGAAATATGTTTTCTGCTTACTTTGTACTCATAAACCAATTCAGAATTGGATGTTTATTTAGAGGGCTTAAGTCTTAGCCATTAGATTTTCTGATACCTGAGTAGAAACCCTAAGTACACATTTTTCAGGTAAAAGAGTCATTCAAAATATTAGATCATTTGACCAGCATAAATTATCAGTTTGCTGTGACACATCACATTTTTAGAACCCTCTGGTGAGCTACTCAGAAAGGCGGGGCGAGCTACAGGTAGCTATTGAACGCTGTTTCGGAGACCCCTGTTTTAAGATTAGATCCGTACCGCAAAGCAACTCGGCTGAGACAATGCTTGCCCACAGACCCACTGATATCAATCTGAAGGAAAGTCTGTCTGGACACATCCAAGTTATTTTCTCTGGTGTGATCCTTACTTGGGGTGGGAAAAACATATTTGAACATGGAGTAAGGATGAGCATTACACATATAATTTTAACTAGTGGTGTCCTGATCTGATATCAGATATCGGTCCGATATCAACCAAAACATTGTATCAAATTTATCGGTATGGATAAAAAATTTCCGATATCAGCCTCCGATTTAAACAGTCCATTCCAGACTCCGCTCCAGAAATGTTATCCAGCAGCGACTGTACTACAATTTAAACACTACCTTGTGGTCTACACAACATGTAATGGTACTTCTAGGTCTGGGCCATATGGCCTAAAAATAAAATTGCCGATTATTTTCACAAAAAATGTCATTCATGATGTTTTCGAATTTCCCCCCCCTACCTTTTAAAGAAACCATTGAATACAAATGACAGAGATAATTCAAAAAAACATTTTATTTTATTTGATCAAAAAGTAGTAGCTTGAAATGACACTGCAAACACTGCATCTTACTCTTAGCAAAATTCCAATTTGCATAATGTTGTTTTTTTTGGACCAGATATAAATTGTGCTTTTTATGGAATCATTTTCAAATAACTAAATTAAGAGCTATCTTTGGTAAGCAATACTTTTGTCTTGAACAAAATAGTTCTGTAAACAAAACATTGTAACACTGCACATTGCATGCAAATAAATAATAATCCCCAACATTAAGATTAATAAAGTGAAAACTTAAAACGTATGTCTTGAATAAAAAAATACTTATCTAAATAAAATGTAGTATGAACAGATGTAAGTTTGAACTATACGCTACTTTGTATTGGAAATGGCAACAGCGGAGGATGCATGTGCATGTACGAGTCAGTCTGCCCCACAACAGGAGGATAAAGAAAAAGGAGCTTATTGACTACAGCCCCTGACTACATTGACGGATTTGTGCAAAGATCTTTGGGTAAATTTGTACCATATGTGGAGATATCCGCTGATGTCACAGGTCAGAAAACGTCATAGGACGGAGCAAATTCCAAACAGCTCGCTTGGAGGTAGTAGGAAGGAAGGCAAAATTATTTTACAAATATCTCAGCCATGCTTCCACAGCTTAATTTCACATTTTCGAGACCTTTGGGGATCTCTGATACACAAAAGCAGGTACCATCGAGTAAGAAAAGTTGGTGTCGCAATATAGGTCCCCTTTAAATCCAAAAAAGACATTGCGGCTGAGAGCAAAACGTTTTAGGAAGTTCTTAAAAATGCAGCACATACATTCGTGTTGGACTTAACTCTATGGACGATACTGTTCTGTTGGGCATCGCTGCATGCTGATTTCCCACACTACACTTTTAAGTGATAAACAGAAAGTAGACTGCCTCAAAGTGGACCCAAAGGTGAGGCATTTGGCATGGAAGCGAGATTTAGTTAGACGAAAGTGGAATGCAATCCAACACTGCCGAGCGTCCCCGCAAGTCGGCGCAGAGTCCACAACTGTGGGCCATGGTGTGCAAAGGTGATTCTGGATGGCCACAGGCCGCCATCCCTGCTATGTGCCTTGTTTTTTAACATTTCACCTACATAAACAAATACAAGTGCTTAACTTAACTTGTAACTTGACATGTACATCCAAAATAATCTTGTGCTTTGGGGATGCAGACTGTAAAAGATGTGATTGGTCAGCTTTTTTACATTACTTCCTGTGTGTGTAAATACTATGACTCGTTCAGAGGTTGTACTTTTGTAAATGCCTTCTATTCCGATTTGCAATAACAGTAACAGTTACAAATACATTATTTCCTGTTCTAATAACACTCACCTTCCATCTTTTAATTTCCGTTGGGTTGAGTGTTGACAAAGATAAGCAGAGGGGTTTACAAAGTATGACAGAGAAGTTCTCATAAAATCTCTGCATCTTGCTACCTTTTAGAGCTTGTGGCTTGAGTTGCTGGACGGGCAGTCACTATGATTTGTTCACGTGATGAGATGTATCTTCAACAAATATTTGTCATGATAATTAAAGGGCACCCATGATTATTTGCAGCGTTTCTGACTTATAATGTTGTAACAATGGTCTTGGTACCTAATGTGACCAGTTAATCTTTGTACTGTTTATTAAGTTTATTTTGGATTGTGTCTAAAAAAATTTTTATAATATCATGTTTTGCTACAGAACATGTTTTTAACAGTGTATATATTCAAAAGATAAATTCTGATACTTTTTGACAAGACGACACATGGAGAATTTCAATTGCATTCTAAAGAGAACTCCTCTACAAACAAAAGGCTTGCAGACATACGCAGAAAGTAGGTTATCAACGTGATTGTGGAGCTAAATTTACACCAAAGCAAATCCATTACCAATTATATTATATCCAAATGGTTGTATTCACCTGACGTCACGTCCGGCTCATTAAATATGTGAGAATCGAAGTGGTGGGCCAGCGAGTGTCTGCCGTCATATCATTCTGGGCGGCATTTTGCCTCTCTCAAAGGAAAAATGCTCTATGCTGGCGTTGTTTTAGGCTGTTGGAACCGTTCAAAATGCGAAAAAGATTAAAGTTTTTTCAGAGTTCCTCGAGAGTCTACAACAGTAATCAAGACAGGCGAAAGAGTGCCAGATATTACAAAAAACGACGAGAAAAGTGGCACACACTCCATTCAAAGGGAGCAGATCGAGTGAAAGAACACAAGTTTGCAATGATCACTTTGTTAAAGGTTCGCTTGATATACTTTTAACATTTAGTGTTTCCCATTTAAGTATTATCTTGATATTATTTGTATCTTATTGTAGTTTGTAGTTTTGTAAAGGACCATCTCTGCGTGTCTCAATAAAAAAAGCAAATGTGAGCAAAACATAAGAGTGAAGCTTTTACCAAAGGCAGCGATCATAAATTAAGCTTTCAGCACACACACAATGTTGACATCTGTTGATTTTTGTTTGACATTGAATGAATGAAATACAAACAAAAATGTTGACATCTGTTATATAATTATATATTGATAAAGACGGGGGCAAAACATGCATACTCGTAAACGGTGCGTGCAACAAACATGGCAGTAGACGCTAAGTCAAGTCATGAGCAAAAACAATGCATGATTTATCCGGGAAAATCTTGATATCCATTTCCTTGGCCTAGCCACAAAAAGAGAAGTTGTAGACCTTCTTGCTTTTCCAAGTTTTCATCTGTTTTTTTTTTGTATAGAATGATGTCTGAAGCACCAGATAGATCGAGATGTCTGGGTATGCGACCGAAGGATAATCCTTGGGATCACTCAACAAATCTTTTTTTTGATAGATTCCATTGCCTAGTTTGATTTTTTTTTTTACTCAAATCTGCTTTTAATAATAAGATATATACCCCTTACTTATTCAGATAGTTCACATTTTGTTTGCTGCACAGTAGCCATATTGGTTTGGTGGCTCACCACTTGAGTTATTTCCGTTTTAAAGTCACGTGACGGAATACAACCTATTAGGGCTGTAACGATAAACAGTGTCTTGATAAACCACAATAGAAAGCCCCACAGTTAGTATTACTGCTATGAATTAAAAATCATCGTAAAACCGGGATTGATAACACTTTGATAAACTCAAGGACGGGTGACACACGCTCATTTATTTAGCTAGCTCAACTGCTAACATGAATACAAGTGACATTAACCTCTTTTCTCATAATAAAAAATACATTCCAAAATTTAAACTTGTATCAACACATTGCTGTCTAAACAACTAAGATATACAATTTTGCACATTGAACCTACATGCTGTGCTGTCTTAGCACAAATCAATCAATAATCGAAGGAATATGTCATCACAAAGTGAATTTGCATGACATCACATTAACCGGACGTGTTATCAGACATAATCTGTGGAAATGGACAGGAAAATAGTGTTGATATTTGAAATAGTTGTAGCAGTCCTGCCAGCAGCCAGCATGGTACCATGTTCCCTTCTGCTCCAATATGGTGTTTGTTTTTGTTTTGTGTATCAATCGGAAAACAGTGTTTTCTTGTTACATGTGCTAGAAAAGACCCACTTAAATGCAGGATTTCATGGCATTGATAGAAATGTAAACATTTGTTTCTATCATTGAAACACAGAGGCAGAACAGCCTTGAAAGAGAGTTTCTGAAAAAGTAATTAAACATATAAACAGTATGCACATTAGAACATGTCAACACGGTACCAGACTTTGATTTACTTTACACAGACACACATCTGTTCCTACTATATGTACCCTGGTGGAGTAACTTTGGGTCAGACATTTTGCCTGTGGTTGTTTTACCTGTCGTCCTATTCATAGTTGAAGGTTAATGTTTGACACAGGAATGCGTAGTATTGACTGGGCAGGCGCTGCTGTTTTTGCTGTTATCTTTTCCACAAGGTGCTCATATCATTTGGTAAATATTAGCAGAGCTGTAGTTTAGCAGGCATTGCTAGTGGAGGTGGATGTTAGCCTTTCCTTGTGAACTTGAGGTCATGTTTACATGCAGTAGGTTAAGCACAGTTTCGTGCAAATGTTTTATTTCAGTATTGAGAAGGTCAGTTTTAGATTCTATTTGAATGATTTGCTTTTTTCTTTCGCTCATTTCCATTTTTGTTTTTTTTCCATTTTTATTTTATTTTATTCAATATCAAACAACATAACATTATTTTAACTCATCAATGGAAAGGAGCAGAAATAAGTATCATCTTACACACACTCTCTTCTTTGTCTTTTAAATAAACATGGCATGAAAAATCCTTCTCGTACGGACTGTAGATCCAATTTTTTTAAATTGTATTACCTAATCTTGTATCACTTTACGTAAACATTTATTTAGAAAAGCAAGATTTCAAAAAACACAAATTTGAAGTGATACATAGAAACAATTACTTTTCATTTAAATGTGACTATTTTAGTCTGTCTATTGTTTGACTATTTATGATCATCTAAATATAAGTAATTCAAGAAGGGAAATCTTCAACAATACTGCAGCAGTAATGATAACCATGATAATTTTGGTTACACTAATTGTGATATAGAATTTTCATATTGTTACTTCCCTATTAATTACACAAACCTAAACGTTTCATTTTACTCTTCCACACACAAACAAATAAAGGGGAACTGCATTTTATTTTTGGAATACCATCATTCAAAATCAATACATACACACATTTTTCTTTTTTTATGCATTTTAACTCGTAAATAAACACTGGCAAAAGTCAGCGAACAATGGAGCCTAGGGAAGTCGTTCGATTCCGCCTGTAGGGAAAAACATCCAAACACATTCATCAGGTTTTTTTTTTTATATACACGCTATAAGTATACATGTAATGTGGTAACAGGCACATTCATAATAACATGTAATATTTACGTATTTTGCTCATTTTAAGCATACGCCGCGACCCAGAACGGGACAAGCGGTAGAAAATGGATGGATGGATGGATCACAACCTTTGCTTTTTCCTTCAACAACAACTACTACTATTGTCATACCTGACTTCATGAGAGACAACAAACATAATAAAACAAACACTTACTGTACAATGTCTGCTCTCACTGGGATGCCTACTGATGATGTTCATACTGCATATTCCCATTTAGAAGAAGATATCATAATCCTTGCGAAGGGTTTACAAAAAAAAGGTGGGCGCATACGAGCGTATTTTCGTGTTTTTTGTCGTCTCAGGGTCTAAGTTGGCTGTCAAAGGAGATCAACTCTTTGGTTTATGTCCACAACCATCCACTATCCAGTTGAGAGGCATGATTTATAATCTAGATTTATCTTTCCCCGGCTCACAGGCTCTAAAATGAACGTTAACGCTTAAAATAACAATATCACTAATACTTGGTTTTAATATTGAGGTCCCAAAATGTAAATGGGTATGGTTGGCACATTTTAAATGTTTTTAGTGGGTTTATCTGCACAATAGACGCAATGGCATCATGGCTCCAATTAGCTGCATTGTTAGCTGACTTTATTTACAAGTTACTGTGGAATGCATTAAAACAGTTTATGAGGGACATACATGTATGTGTTCTTGTCTCTCATAAGGATTGTGAATGTTAAACATAATTCCCCCAAAAATGCAGTTCCCTTTTGAGAGTTTGGCCGGAGTTTTCAAAAGCCTGTGTTTTTAAGTACAAAAGTATATGTTTGTGTGTGGACAAGAAGAAAAGTATACATGCAATTTTAAAATGTTGGCATCCATGTGGACATGGGCCTCCAAAAAATATTTACAATGTTTCCAAACGCGTGCGGAAAGCACCAGCGTGTCGTCAATATAGGCACAACTGACTTTCATCCACAACACAAAATTATTGCATGCAAGGATACTCATGCTTAGTCTAGCCTGCCTGTTGAGTTTTTTCCTTGAACAAAAATTGTACACTGCAGCTGTGATGTCTGACCTCTGACCTCGATATATTGATCCACCTCAGGACTTGCACTATTTGTGTGTGTTCGAATTTCTGTATAGCTAAGACAGTTCTGTGTGCTGTTGTGTTTAAAATCTTCAACAACAGCTTTCATTGTTAGCTGATCTCAGCTACACATGCACTGCAGCAAAGTATTGCTATTTATAGCCTTCCTTAAAAAGGAGAAATACAGCCTAAGTGTTTGAAGAAGTAGTCTACCTTTTTGGTATCCCATTTCCCTCACTGCATTTTATAAAAAATTAAAGGTAGAGGTAAAGCATGAGTCCTAGGAAAGCGTGGAGTAGTACATGTTGGAAGGAGATGGTGAGTGCCAGTACAAATAGCAGTCTGTATGCCTTTTATGAAGACTTACCACCAGGTCTCTTTATATGCTCAAATATTTGTAGTTTAAGTCCATCTTAAATTAAATTGGTGTGCAAAAACCTGACAGTCCCACACAGAGCCGTGACATTGAGCCCCATAAGAATGGTAAGTGTGAGTCGGGCTCTTCCGTCCTACGTCACTTCATAAATGCTCTTCTGATTGAAATTACACAAAATGTAGTACCTCGGCTTACGAGTTTAATTGGTTCTGAAAATGAGCTGTAACCCAAAATACTCGTATCTCAAATCAATGAATTGAAATACGATTCCGTGCTGAGCCCGCAAAAAACACCACCATGTTTATTAACATGTAGCATGACTTTTAATATGAAAAAAATAATCTATAAATACCTAATATAGTATCAAAAACAAAACTATAGAATGTACTGCAGTAGTTTTAAGAAATAAATTAACAATGTACAGTATAAGATAGTGGATTCCACGGTAACTCCTGTGAGTTGCTTCTCGGTCAAATACCATCAACAGCTTCTTCATATTCTCACGGATAAATGTCCTTCATTAGAAATAAATATTTTGCCGCCCTTGGCTGTCTTTATCAACTCATTCAGCTTCAGACTGTGTGATACTCGTAGCCTTGTTTTTACGAGTTCTTTTTTTAATTAATAGATTATCTGCGTTTCCTTGATTGGAGAAACACAGTTACGTTTATCTCGTAGGGATGTATTGATATCAAAATCTCACCGTACGATATTGTTACTGTATTAAAGGCACGGTACGATATTATTGGGGTATTGTCCAAAAAAAGGCTTGGAAAAATGCCATAATGTGTCAAATGAAGTGTCAGGAATGTTCAGGATAAACACACTTACTGTAATTGAACAAACATAATGCTCAAACGTACTAATCATATTTTTACTACACTAACATGTATTTTTAAGTGCAAATAATAGTGCTGGAACATATACTGTTTCAAGCAAATGACTTACGAGCAAAAAAACGTACACTTGAGTGTTTTCAATGACAATGTAAACATCCAAAGCAACAAGTGTAAAACAATAATGTACAGTTTAGTGTCTTTCAAGTTTTACTTTCTGAGAAGCAGTAGACATGTTTTATTACTTTAAAAAATGCTGATTGTCCGAAAAGTTAACAAACAATTTAACTTTTGATAATGTAAATCCCCCACAAACTTATGTTCAAATATATTTTCCGGGTGATGGTTTATCAAGTAGCTTGTCATATTACTCGTATTTGCCGCAGTGTGCAGTGTCTGCAGCCCGCCGAGCACTTTCCCTTCTCTGTGGTGCATGGTGACCAGCTCTGTGTCGGTTTGGAAATGCTCCAGACAAAGGTGGCACGGCACGCCAGAGAGGTTATGTTTTTGCCATTGTTTGTTTGCAACATAACTCAAAAAGTTATGGACGGATTTTGATGAAATGTCCAAAAAAAATAATTCTTCTTATCTCCTACGGACACACTTCTCCCAAATGCTTCCTCTTTTTCTTCCCCACCTTGTTGAACCCGCACTGTGTAGAGGATTTGGGGAAATTCATTTTATTTTCAGACCGACAAAAGTGCCAGAAAAAAAATACACTCACCAACTTTCCGTTTGATACCGTCACACGTCACGGAATTATTCTGAGGATTTTCAAACCGCAATATCGTGGTATTTACAATACTGTTACATACCTAATAATCTAGGTATAAGTTAATGCTAGTATATAAGACACTGGATGGTTTGGTCAGATCTTTCAGGGTTTACTGTGACATTCGCTACATGCACTATCAGTGGGGATGCTCGTAACCCGAACATTTGCTTGCAACCTAAAGCATAACAATTAGCCAAGAGACAACTCGTATCCCAAAAAACTGGGGCACATGAAGTAGGGATGTGTATTGAGGACTGGCATATTCAGGTACCGGTTCCTATTTGGTAAAATTCTGGACTAATGACACTGCTTTCGGTACCTTTTTTTTTTTTTTTTTTTTTTTTTTTTTTAATCCAGCTGACCGTCGTAATTATGACACACAAGCGCTGTCACATTCAGTCAGGTGTCACCGCAAAGCATAAAAAAGGACACGGCGTAACAGCCGATCTGAGCCGTAAATTAATTCAAATGATTGATCCTAGTACGGGGTCTACTATCTCGACATTCCCAGCTGGCAACAGTTATGCTCCATTTACATTTGTGTTCCTCAGTTTTACAAAAAGCCTTAATTTTAAAAATGTGTAATGATCGTTATACTAAAAGCCATGACTTTCAGCAGTTATTAAAACATGCTATAAATAGGTACCATTTTGTCTGTGCTTTCTCAGATGATTGTCGGAAAATACCAGGGGGGGGAGAAGGGAGATTAAACACGCTGAGAGGAAGGAGTCTGAGTGAGTTAAATTGAGGTTCCATTGTGTCTGCCTTATTCGAGAATCACCAATTGGTTACATTTTCCCTCATGAATACACAGGCCATTAGTTAATGGGATCCATGTGGATGTGGAGGCACTTTAAAGCAGCATCCCTTTGCTCAATGTGTAGTGATGCTAAAGTCTCAAGTCTGTTGACGTAGGCAGATTGGGGAGCCATGGTGGAATAACATGCTATTTGTTTGGCACTGGCTATGGAGAGTGCTACGGGGGTTGAACTTGATGTGATCTCTGAGATGGAGTCAATGAAATTGTGGAGTCTGAGTGCTTCATTGGAGTCTGAAGTGCTTGTCACTACCATTTGCTATGTCACGCGGGGAGCTTGACCAGTTATTGTACTGTCCAGTATGTCTTCATTAGTGCACCAAGGAGCCCAGACAGACTCAAAATAGGGGAGGAACGACAGAGTTGATGTGACACAGTGTTACACAAATAAAAGAACGTACATTAGTTAGGAAGTTACTTACGAAATAGGAGCGTGGCTCGGAGGGTAGAGCGATCTTCTAAAAACGTATGGTTTCCTGGCACGAATGAAGCTTCTGCCATCCAAGTCACTGCTGTGAAAACAGGAAATTCATCAGAGGTCTAGAAAAGCACTATACAAATCTAATCCATTATTAAAATTATTATTACTTGTATCGAATATCTGATTTTGTCTTTTTCTTTTCCACTGTGGTCTGTCAGAGGGCGTGTGCTGAATGTTACGATGAAGGAGGAGAGTTTATTCCAACGGAGGTATTCTCTGTGTCCAAATGCCACTTCCCCACCCAAAATTGACCCTCGCACCCTCACCAGGAACTTATCTGTTGGAGACCACAACCTCTACAACCTCAGTCCAGGTAGGTGGCCATGTGTAAATGAAGGGTTTATTTACGAGAATATATGTTTTTTTATAGATTTATTTTTAAACATTCTTTATTGTCCATTCACAGTAACATTTATCAAACCACAGCTGGAAAAAAGTATTCAAGACCAGACGTGCCTTTATTTTGGCAAATGATAATAATGATAAATGATAATAAGCAGACATAAGCAGCTGATCATTAGTCACTTTTGACCTTCTTTTGCTTTTATCGTGCATCAGCTGCCCAAAGTCATGTGTTTATGTGTGACTGTGTGTTGCGGGTTTCCACCAGGCAGTGAGACAGACAGACAGGATCTCTCCATGATGACCAATGAACTTAGTCCTGTCCAGTCACCAGGCAGCAAGGTAAGAACACAATTCCTGATTGGGCAGTGAATTATGTTTTTTAACGTGTCAAAATGGCCATTTGTTTGAGTGTAAAAATGTAGCACTAATGTGGTAGAGTCCCCTAAAAGCTGTGGAATTGTTTTTATCAGTGTCATGTGGTCACTTCAGACGAAACAATTGCAATTACCGTTTTTTCCGGACTAAAGAGCGCAGTGGTATATAAGCCGCACCCACAACATTTTAAAAGAAAACAATGTTTTTCCCATATATTAGCCACACCAGACTATAAGCCGCAAATCTATATATATATATATATATATATATATATATATATATATATATATATATATATATATATATATATATATATATATATATATATAGTATATATATAAATACCGGTATATATTTATATATCTATATGTATATATATATATATATTTTTTTTATATTTTTTATTTTTATTATTGTTTTTAATTAGGTCTTTACACAGAAATATTTTGTAAATGTTTATTTACATACCTTAATTGTTTCCAAACGGCTGATCAAACAGAAGTCGTCGTCATGGACCCACTAGCTGCGGAAACTAGCTCTCCAATCAGCTTAACAGACTCAATAACTTCACAAATTTACTGAGGAATTTGTGAAACTGAAATAGTACAAAAAGAATGCCTTTGTAAGTTAATACTAACACAGACACTCGTAAACATGTTAGTTAATGCCAACAACACTAGCTTGATTACATTACGATAGAGCGTACAAATATGCATGAAAACACTCCTACAGACATCGCACAAGGGACGGTTTAATAGTTATGAATCGTTTTAGTTATATCGTAAAACTTACAAGCGTTGCTTGTAGTGATAAATTAAAAATTCATACGAGTAGAAACGTTATGGACGACTGACTAGAAGACCAAACGGCACCTGTACGTCCGGTTCAAAGCACTAAACAGAAGGAAATACTGTAGACGTTCACCCTGCAGCATCTGCAGTGAGCAAACCTGTCCAAAAGATGGCGCCAGAGCACAAACAATAACACACATTTTCAATGTCTCTGATTGTATTTTATGAAAACTGTTTGTTGAATACAAAACATAATGGCCGTTGGCGAAGAAAAATCTATAAATTAGCCGCACCTTTTTATAAGATGCAGAGTTTAAAGCATAGGAAAACAATTGTGGTTTATAGTCTGGAATTTACCTGGTGTTTGCCCCCCTTGCGTATGTCTATTTGTCCTGTCTCTATGTATTAGAATGTGTCATACCTGTCTCAATTCAATTGAAATGAATGAATTAATGAATTCAATCAACCATGAGTGATTAGTACATATTTCTGTTGCAAATAAACTTTTCTTGTTTCTGCTCCTGACGCTAATCTCGTATGTCCCTGCTCCAGTCTGAATCAAGGATGTTTAATGGTTTTGAGAAGGATTGTCCCTCCCCGACAGAAAAACTTGCTCGAAAGGAGTCTCTTAAGGTATATAGCTTATTTTCCCTATACACTCTTGATTAGTATGGGTTAAGGAAGTGTTGCATCATAGGTGTTATCACCCATTCATCAATAAAAACTGTCAGCTTAGTCAAAAGTATCACAGTCTTGAGTAATACAAAATCCACCCGGAGTACTTAAGTGACTACCAATTTCGTGCATACACACACCCATTGGTATTTCTCACTCTGCATGAGTTATTTATTTTTAATGTACTCTGCTTCCACCTAGTGTTTGTACTTGTGTATTAAGTAATGTATTATTTTCCTGCTTCTCAGGTTCAGAAGCAAAATTACCGGCAAGAAAAGAAACGCGCAGCCAAAGAATTGTTTAGCGCCCTGAAGGACCCTAGCGTTGTCATTATGTCCAACTGGCTAAAGGTAAGTTGGCGAAAGTGATGCACAAAAATATAAGATGGTATATTTGTTTAGAAATTTAGCAAAACCGGCTTACTAAGCTTCAATCTAACATACAGCCATTCAATAAATAAGCAGCTGCAGGTGTGATTTAGGAATACAGTACCGTACATATAAAGTAAAACAACCCTTCTAAAATGGTGCTCTACTAGCAGTTATATCTGAATTTGATAACATTGGTTCTTTACTAGATGAAAATGTGTTCTGTTTCACTATATTAATTAATTCATACATCCATTGGATTTTGCTATGCCAGGAGTTGGCCACAATACCTCTGTTCGACATTTGTATTTTTAAGTGATATTGAAATTGCTGTTTCCGATTCTTTGCTCTTAAGATCCGTGGCTCTTTAAAAAGTTGGACCAAACTTTGGTGTGTTTTGAAGCCTGGAGTTCTCTTGATATATAAGACCCCAAAAGTAGACCACTGGGTTGGTACCGTCCTGCTGAGTGCCTGCAAGCTCATCGAGAGGCCCTCTAAGAAGGACGGCTTCTGCTTTAAGCTTTACCATCCCCTGGACAAGTCCATTTGGGCTGTTAAGGTCAGACATATTTGTAGTCTCTGCGTCTTATTTGCTCTGTATAATGTTTGTGCTAGAAAGCTGAATCGATGCCCTTTGTTTCTGTTTGAGTCCATGTAAAGCTTAAGGTTCTGTATGTATGAATCACTGTAAAATACAAACAAGACTTCCTGGATTACTTAAGTATATGTGTCAAATGGTGGAGCATAACCATGCTATACCATGAACATTAAGAATGTTAGTGTTAGCTTTCCGTCATTATTGTATTTGCTTTTTACAGTATTCGTGTAGATGATGTTTGTCATTTTACATTATTATTGTTCATATGATTAGGGCCCTAAAGGAGAGAATGTTGGATCCATCACACAGCCTTTACCAAGCAACTACCTGATTTTCAGAGCTGCTTCTGAGTCTGATGGTAAGAATTTTATCTCAATGTAGTACAGTTGTTAGTTTTTTTGTATATACAGTTTATTGTACACACTCTTCCTTTAATGTGGTTGCCTCTGTAGGTCGATGTTGGATGGATGCCCTGGAGATTGCTCTCAGTTGCTCCAGTCTCTACAAGCTAACAGCCAAATCAGGAAAGGATGGAGATTTCAGCACAACTTCAGAGTCTTCCCACTTTTTACATCTTTTGCAATCTACCACGCTCACAGAGTCCGAGCTTTTGCAGTAAGTACTGCACTCACTCATACAGCTGCATACTCTACAGACCATCTCAGTTTATTGTTACAGTGTTCCCTTGCCACTTTGTGTTTTACTTACTACAATGTCAGTGCATCGCAGATTTTAAAGTACCATTGAGTACATTGAGATTTGAGTACCCATTAGGTTGGTACGTTATACAGGTACTAACAAAGGACCATGGTACTAATGAATTTAAAAAAGTACTATACTGCCTTTGAAAAATACCGGTACTTTTTTTTCTTTCATGCGCATGCTGGCGTGCTGGTAATATGAGCCGAGACGCATGTTTAGTGAGTCAACACTATAGATGTATACTGAGTACCGGTATTTTTTAGTACCGGGTCTTCCTGGACCATGAAGATTCCGGACTAACGGTACTGCTATTGAAATTTTTTTATCCAACTGACCTTGGTAATTATGACACGCTGTCACATTTGGTTCAGCTGCCGCTACATAAACATAACAAAGCATATTGTAATAATTACAAATAGAAAGCAACACCACACAAATGTTTGTAACACATCAATTCATCCTCAAAAGTCCATCAAAGTCACGCATGCAAATAAGTTATACAGCTTCAAGTGAACACCACAAAACTCACAACCGCTGCTACCGCGCTTCATCAACCTCCCTCATAGTGATCCATTAATCCACAGGCCAATGATAATCCACTCATATAAGTGAACGTTTGAAGTAATACAATAGTTCATAAAGTTGCTTTGACGCAAGATAAAATCCGCTGACAGGTCCGTAGCCAGCGTCTGACATCGCTTCATCGTGGCGCTTTTGCGACGTGGCATTAATAGACACTTTCCTTAAATGTGTTTCAGTCAGTTCTGTTTCTTAACTCTACAACTGGACAATTGAGCATTACACTTGATCACTGAATTTTTGTATTTTTATTGTTCACACACCACAGACACATACATAGGTCGGCAGCTGTCAACATACGGTCCGTCACTCAAATTCCTCGATATGTAACATAAACACAAAACTATTTTTATTGTCACAAATTGCACACCTACCTAACATGCCAATTGATTGTATTGATTTGTATGATATATTTGATATGATACAACATTTAAAAGGTCTGTGCTCTGTACATGCATGCATACATTATATTTCCAGCTGAGTGTAATTGTAATGAATAGAAACAGTGATTGATCTGTGTGCTCTCTTTACAAGATGATGTCATAACAACTGCATTAGCAAATGTAGTTGACTTGTTTTAGATCTAAAAAGCAGGTGTTGATAAAAGACTTCCCTGCTATGAGATATTACATTATGCTGTGGAGGTGTACATAGCACTTTGAATTATTTAACTGTGCTTTTTCATTTTATTGGGAAAGCACCTGTGTACGGTAAACACCCCAGCCAGTTTCTCCACGCCTTTCTCTGCAGCTGCATGAAATCAGTTCTACCTGTTGTAGCCAATCACAACTAAAAATAGGATCACATGATTGACAGAAGCAGGAAGAGAGTGGAAGAATGTGAACTATCCACATTGGAGAATATTCAGTTGTTTTCATACAGCACACAGTACGTTTAAGTGTGTGGCAGTTAAGAAAACAGATTTTCCCTTATTGATTTACAAATTGGGTGGAGACTTGACCCTCTTTGTATGGATTTACTGCGGTAACAAGTTATTTTCCTTTGAATAGAAAGAGATTGTCAATGTTTCGATTTTGGTTTAAAGGTAAGCGACATTGCGCCTGCTGCTAGAAAGTTAAATATTTGATTATCTCGTGCTTTTACGGTCTTCTGAAATATGATTACTCTGGTCTGTCTTTTTGGGGTATTTTGAAAATCTAATTCCCTTTTTGTTTGAACCCTGATGTCACACTTTAATATGGTGATTACATCATTGCTTAATGTCTCTTCATGTTTAACTAGAGTAAAGTGTGCTATAGTGGAAGACTGTTTTTCTTTGGCGTATTTGCATTTGTGTCCCTGTATTGAAAGCTGACTTGGGTTGACAGTGAGTGTCGACACAGTGAGTACATTTATATCCACTGACTACCCTGCCCTTCTTTAGGAGTGTATTACCATTGCGTCAACCTTCATTGTATTGTGTTGTAACATAGCATTTTAATATATATGCCATCTACTTCTGTGCAGTACCTTAATTATTTAAGTACAACTTTAGGAGGAAAGGGAATTAAAGTGCTACAGTGACACTACTAAAAAAATAAACAATATTAGGCTTCTTTGGCCGAGGTTTAAACATTTGTGTAATTCATTGATTTGTTAACCCAGGCTAAATCCTGCTTTGGCGCCCAGAATTACAGAATGGCTACTGCTTATATAGCTTACATCTTCTTGTGGATTTCTCTTCTGTTAAAGGTTGAATGAGTCTGTGCTGCTGGACAACCATATGGACCATGACAGATTTTCAGATAAATCGGAGCGCGACGGTCACGATGACTGGGACGCCTCCGCAAACGATAATGGAGGAAGGTTAACAGAGGAGAGTGATTTGGACCAATCAGAGGAGGCAATGCCTCCCATGCCACAAGGGACAGTTTATGTGGAACAGGGTACGGAAGAGATGGCTGAGGTGAGATCCTTTGTACGAGTAGAGCCCCCATCGTGTGTTGTCTGAATTACAGTTGCGCTTCTACAATGAGTGCAAAAAACTTCTTGCAGCTGTGACTTATGACGCATCTCGTGGCAGCTGACTGTATGTTTTCATGTGTCACATTAGGCTGGGGAAGCATCACAAGTTGAGACTGTTTCAGAAGAGAACAAGGGTCTGATCTGGGGTATTATAAAGCAACTACGACCAGGCATGGACCTCTCAAAAGTGGTGCTGCCCACCTTTATTCTGGAACCTCGCTCCTTTCTGGATAAGCTTTCTGACTACTACTATCACGCTGATCTGCTTTCACAGTCAGCAACTCTACTATTACTTTGCACGGATTTTTGGTGTTATGTATTTCTTCTTCACCACATGTCTTTTTACTACATTCCACAGAGCTACACTGGAGGACAGTGCATATGGTCGAATGAAGCAGGTGCTCAGATGGTATTTGTCCGGTTTTTACAAAAAGCCCAAGGTAAGAAACATTATGTTTCTTCCAAAAATCATTATTAATGACATTAAATTGACCCTAATGTGTGAATGTGAGTGTGAATGGATTGACTGTCTGTCTGTGTTGGCCCTGCGATGAGGTGGCAACTTGTCCAGGTTGTACCCTGCCTTCCGCCCGAGTGCAGCTGGGATAGGCTCCAGCCCCCCGTTACCCTGAAAGCGGTAGAAATGAATGGATGGACATGTGTGCACTGGCTTAGGAAAACATCACAACCTTAGATCGCAGTTATGGACGTTTTAAATTTGATTAAATAAACAAATAGTAAATGATGTATTAGCACTGTAGTTTTGTCTACTTCTAATGGACCATATTTACTGAACTATAGAACGCACCGGGATATCAGCGCACTCACTAAAGTTGAGGGGGAAAAAAATTCAATATATTAGCCCCAACAGACTACAAGCCGTAAATATATACGTTGTAAAATTATTTACACAAAAAGATTCTGTAAATGTTTATATACATACCTTAATTATTTCCAAACGGTGCCTGTAACACAGCAGTAAAACATCTGATCAAACAAAACAGAAGTAATCGTCATGGACCCACTAGCTGAGGAATCTAGCTCTCCAATCTGTTAAACAGACTCAATAACTCCACAGTGATGTATTGGTGAGTTTACTGAGGAATTTGTGGAACTGAAACAAGACAAAAAGAATGCCATTGTAAGTTAATAATACTAACACTGACACTCGTAAACGTGTTGGCATATTAGCTCTTGCTAATGACGCGGG
The DNA here is from genome assembly GCF_033978685.3 of Nerophis lumbriciformis. Classification (NCBI taxonomy): domain Eukaryota; kingdom Metazoa; phylum Chordata; class Actinopteri; order Syngnathiformes; family Syngnathidae; genus Nerophis; species Nerophis lumbriciformis. The sequence goes on from NC_084557.2 coordinate 21,487,986, forward strand.
TGCCATTACATTACGATAGCACATACTAATATGCATGAAAACACTCCTAAAGACATCACACATGGGACAGTTTAGTAAGTATAAACAATTTTAGTTTTACTGTAAACTAACAAACGTTGCTTGGAGTAATGAATGAAAAATCGATACGAGAGGAATGTTATGGGTGGCTAGAAGACGGAATGTCACTCTACTTCCGATTTGACAGCACTAAATGAAGGACACTGCAGCACCTGCAGTGAGCCGACATGTCCAAAAGATCCCGCCATAGCACAAATATAAAAACACATTATAACTAATACTAGACTATTTTTTATTATGGCTGTTAGCAAAGAAAAATCCATAAATTATCCGGTCTTATAAGCCGCAGGGTTCAAAGTGTAAGAAAAAAGTAGCGGCTCATTGTCCGGAATTTACTATATTATGTATATTATGCCTGCTTCTGTAAAAATGTAAATGGTGGAACACACATTTTAAGGCTTTCTTTCTGCTTAAGCTAACAATTATTCAAAACATGAATGATCATTTTTATCATAATTGATTTTAAGAAATTATGTATGATATACCTTTAAAATATTTATATGTATATGCTTGATTGTGTGACACACTGCTTTTTTGAAAATGTCCAGGGTCTGAAGAAGCCTTACAACCCAATATTGGGAGAAACTTTCCGCTGCTGCTGGCCTCATCCCGAAAATGACAGCTGTACTTTCTACATAGCTGAACAGGTAAAACCTTAGTCATGACTGCAACACATACATCTCGAGAGCAGGACTCAAATATTTAGGGAAACAAACTGTAAAAATGTGTCAGGTGGATTCTCAAAACCCTGGTTTCAGTTTTCGTCTGACGTTTCTCCTTTTCTTCTTCCAGGTGTCCCACCATCCACCTATCTCTGCCTTTTATGTCTGCAATAGGAAGGATGGTTTTTCAATCAGTGGAAGCATCCTGGCAAAGTCCAAATTCTACGGTAGGCAGAATACTACACTTGGTAGTCAGTTTTGTCTTGATGCATGGATGAATCATAGAAATACTGTATGCAAGACACACAACTTTTGTGTTTGACTAGTTTTAGTTTTATTGTCATAAGAGGAAGATTAGGTACCCATGTGAACACTGAAATCTAGTCTTTGCTGCAAATAGTCATAGTACACGTTTCATTCATGGTCATGTTCTACTCTCTGGTATAGGCAACTCTCTCTCTGCCATTCTGGATGGCAGAGCTAGACTGCTTTTTCTGAGCAGAGAGGAGGAATATGTCATCACCATGCCCTATGCTCACTGCAAAGGTAACCACAGCCACTTACAGTACGGGAATATAATAAACTAGAATTCCTGCAAAATAATTTTGCACAGTGCTGGGATGATGTTCTTATGCTGTGTGTGTGTCTTCTATAGGAATCGTTTATGGCACTATGACGCTAGAGCTGGGTGGGAAGGTTACCATAGAGTGTGAGAAAACAAGGTGTAACACGGAGCTGGAGTTCAAACTTAAGGTACATCAGCAAAATGTACTGTTCTTTTTTTACAGTCAGTTTGACATTTTGATGTTGTTTACTGCAGCCTTTCCTGGGAGGCTCATGCTCTGTGAATCAGATCAGTGGCAAGATCTTTGTGGCGGATGAGCTTGCTGCCACAGTTGATGGACATTGGGTAAGAAACTTTTACTTTTGAATATCTGTCATTTGCCTTAATAATAATTGTACGCTCCAGCAGGGTTGCAGGATATAAATGATGTATGAAATTAGCTGACGATAAAGATTTTAATGCAATCGTCATATTGTGGTAATGCATGTTGATGACACATTGTGTCCCCTCAAGTTTGACAGCGACAAACAACCAAAAAACATCCTCACCGCAATGGAAGCAGCTAATGTCCTTCCACAGTGCAGTTTCTAAATCACTAATCTTTGCTTCCATGGCGGCAATTGAACTAAGTTTCTTACAAGTATCTTTATCACTGGAGGACTAGAGGACAAGAAATGGCTAAACATGCTACACTCCACACCGCAGGAGGATATAAAAAAAATGCATAGCTAACCGCTAGGCTGGAGCGCTTCAATGTAAACGGGTGTGGACAGATTTGTATCAGTATATGGTTGACAGTGACTACATCGATATTTTGCTATTACGAAATGTTTGAGTTTTTTTGTCGTTTTTTAATCGTTTAGCTTGAAGTGGAGCGTATGCACAGGAAGGAATGTTTTAGTTTTTTTGTGCTGTGAAAAAGAATGTCCAACTAATGTTAGCCATAAAATAGAATTGTTCAGACACCGTATCGATTGGGTCATACACTATATAAAAGCTTATTTAATCGTTCTGTTATCTAGATGCATATTTGAATTGTCCATCACAAAGAGATGTACAACCCTAGTATAAATACATATTTACTTCAAAATATACTTCTATTCTGGCCTTTGTTTTGTAGAGGTTAGGGATGGGTATTGTTTATATTTTAATTAATAGTAGTGCCAAATCAATACCAGAGGTAAATTTCGGTACCCATCCCTATGTATATTTTTAAGTAAATCTGATCAAATGCGGTTATTGTGTCGGTAAAATTAATTTGTTCTTTGTAATCAGGACAATGAGGTGTTCATTCATGAGAAGCGGTCCGGACAGCAGGCAACATTGTGGAACCCCAGCCCCGATGTCCGCATCCGTCGCCTCAAGAGAAAAGTGGTCCACTCCGACCAGCAGGGAGAGTTTGAGTCTGAAAGGTAATACACATGTCTGTAATGGGACAATAAAGGATGAAATAACATGCTTTCGTTTTTCACTGTATTGATGTAGAACTTGGCCATTTAGTTCAAAAGAAAGTGGTTAATCATTAATTTTTCTGGTGTTGTGTTCTTGCCAGACTGTGGCAGCATGTGACCAGTGCCATCGTGGACCGGGATCAGGTGCGGGCCACACAGGAGAAGTTTGTGTTGGAGGAAGCTCAGCGCAAAGAGGCCAAGGAAAGGGGAGACAAACCATGGACCCCTCAGCTTTTCCACCAGGACCCAGAGACCACTGAGTGGACATACAAGTACATAGAGTATGACCACACACTATAAATCTCATGAAACCTTTTTTAGAGTTCATATGCGTGGCTACGGCTGAGCTATTGTCTGACCAGTCTCATCATGTTTGGTGTAGCACTCAGATGTGGGACCCTCAGCATTGTCTGGTTCAATTTGAGAGGGATGGTGTGATCCGAACGCAGGAAAAAACACAAAGACGGCATCACAATGGACTTTCTTATAGCAAGAGTTGGGCAAGTCGACACAAGGTTAGTCACACAGGCCAGTTACCCACATGAACATCTTAATTATAACAACCAAGCTTTCTTGTTCAATAGGTAACTATAATTTCAGTAGTGCAATTTTACATCAGTATAAACTGCAATCACAATGTTAAAGAGGACCTATGATGATTGTACATTTTAAACAGTTCTTTTTGGCTTAGATAATATGTATTGAATATGCTTTGGTGTACATTTTGCTTCACAGTCACATCTATAACCTGTCTTTTGAGTCTGTCTGCAAAATAATTGTTTGTGGATGCTTTCCCAGATTGCAAATGAAACCACGCCCCATCCTCTTCTAAAGTATCATCATTTATCTTTTGAAAATGTACACTGTTTAAATATATATCTCGAAGTTGTCGTCGCTGTTTTTTTCCTCAGATTCGGTCAAAATAAACTTAATAAACATATCGATTTACCCTGTAACAGCATTAGGTACACCTGCACACACTCAGATCGATTCAGACCCGAATTTGAAAAGCTGCTTTTACCAGCATTTGTCACTGCATGTTGCGTGTCTCTTTTATTATTCGTATGCCTCGATTAGATGAAAATACTGTATCTTATGGCCTGAATCTTATGTCCCAATAATTACGTCCACCTCGCTCTGACATCATGACATAACCAGACTGCAAATCTGTGAACATAGGCATCCAAAACTGCGTGCAAGCTCATGCCAAAACGCATGAACTTTGTGATTTGATGCTATGGCATTGTTATAACATGAGTATCCAACATTGTAACAACATTTATAAGTCAGAAAAGACTAAATTCATCATTGGTCTCCTTTAAATGAACAACTGTCATACAATGGTAAAGTGGAGCATTGTTTTCTTTGCGAAGGTTGAATGTTGATCTAACTGTAGTAAGGCCCTGTTGTACTCAAGGCTTGTGTGTACTAAAACACGTGCAAACCTGATAGCACACGCAAAGCTGATCTACTAAAGATTGTGTCTGTTAAGTGATCAGAATAATGCGTGCAATTCTTTTTGCGTCTGCTTTCATTAATATGCGATATATATGCAGATTATCAAAACACCCACAATACTGGGAAAAGATGCAAATATAATTATTTAGCACGTACAATGTAATTTATCAACAGTCATCACCGTTTTGCTAGCACTATTTTGCGTTTGATTCAGCACATGTCAGAAGAGCGTGCATACTGACAATTCCACACACAGCTGCAGGATCAGTGCCTGTGCTATACAGCCGAGAAACCTCCGTCTTACGTGTGTGTGTCAAAATTTTGGACAGTCAGAATTTAAATAATCAATAAATAAATGGGTTATACTTGTATAGCGCTTTTCTACCTTCAAGGTACTCAAAGCGCTTTGACAGTATTTCCACATTCACCCATTCACACACACATTCACACACTGATGGCGGGAGCTGCCATGCAAGGCGCTAACCAGCAGCCATCAGGAGCAAGGGGTGAAGTGTCTTGCCCAAGGACACAACGGACGTGACTAGGATGGTAGAAGGTGGGGATTGAACCCCAGTAACCAGCAACCCTCCGATTGCTGGCACGGCCACTCTACCAACTTCGCCACGAATTTAAAGATATTAGACTTGGTGTCTATTCAACAATATCATTCTATAATTTTGTAGCTGCTATACTTAAGGGGGTTATTAAAACAAATTCAAATGATGCGTGTTGGTGTCATTAGTATTTTCTAATGACAGAATGTACATGATATAAAATATTTCTTATATAATTATGACACATTTTTTTGAGTGGAGTATGTGCAGCCTCTTTCCAATGAGTGCACCTTCGGCAGGGAAAGATAAAAAGGTGTTTCATTGTAGATGCACTTCTAAAATGCCCATAAAAAGTGGTAGATGTCTGCTGTTTGTTTGAAAACACAGCGTGATTACCTGAATGTGCAGTAAATGAGTGTGTCTCCGTGGTGATGCCTCAATTAGTACACGCAAAATCCTCATTTAAATAAGTCAGTCTACACCACTTAACAATTGCACACGCAGTCTTAGTAGATCAACCACAACACGGCCACTAATAGTACACGCCATTGAAGAGCTTGCACACGCTGTTAAGCGCGTGGTGTTTGGATCTTACTTAATAATGCCCTAAATGTAATGAAATGGCTTGTGAGTGTACTCAAAATGATATATTTATTTGCAACATTTACTAAAAGTGACCACAAACTGTCTTCTTCCTCTTCCCAGACTGAGGGGAATAGATTGTATAGGAAGGCCAGCAGCCAGCCATCGAGCTGCAGTCAGAACACGGAAAGCAGCAGCAGCACCACTCCAGAACCAACACACGAGTCTTCTGATAACGAGGGTAAGGAGCAAACTAATTATAATATATGTTCGTATTATGTTGGATTCATCGGTGCAAAACAACGGTAAGGTGAAAGTTTGAGAGAGATAGGCTTTGGTTTATGTGATTGTCAGTGAAAACCTCCTGGAGATATCCAAGTATTGTTGTCTGGGACATCAGTCTCAAACAACATTTTTCACATGACTGTGTTCACAATTGTAAATTGGTACTATGGTCCTGACCAAAAAAATAAAAAACAAAGTATACTTTGGTGCGTTTGGCATCGCGTTCACACCTCAGTTTTTGTTTGTAATCCACTCCTAAGGGTCAAACAAAAACCTAACCATACATAAACTGAAGCAATTTAAAAAAAAAAGTAAATCCAAATATTCTGTTAGAGACACCATTAACTCTTTTTATAAAGAATAATTACATTTTTGCATGCAGGCTACAATGCAAAATAGCGGTACATATAAAGCATACCTGTCAAACTTCCCGTTTTTGCCTAGAAATCACGTTTTTTCTCTTTTTTCAGCATTATCTCTCTCCTGTTTTTTTGCCTGAATTTTGTTCTCCTTAAAAAAAAAATTGGCACCAGTTTACTGGTACTGCAGCGATTGCGTCTGCTAAACAACTTTCGGGGGGTTGGCTCATAATAGGAGCACGGCACATTTCATGTTATGTTTTTCAATCAAATCAACAACACGACAGGGGTAGATGGATATGAAGACGACAGAAAAAACAAAAAACATCCTTGCCAAAAATGCCAAACTTTGTGTAACTATCTCGACGAACAGTCGACTTATTATCTTTACCTGAAGAAGAGCAGGTAGCAGCATTTCCTCATACGTTCTGTTAACATCGAGGGAGAAATGATTGGAGCCAGCTTGAAAAATGTCTCAACACCAAGCTCCGTGAAGAAGGGCCAGAATTGTTTTTATTTACAGTTTCACAATGATTTTGGGTTCTCAGCTTCTACTGTATTCACTCCATAAACTACCAAGGTAGTATGTCAGAGTGAATAATGTAGTGCTTAGTGGCATCTCTTGTGATGCCTGGGTTCGATTCCAGGCTATGCCTTAATTATTTAGTTTTTGTTCATTGAATTAACAGAAATTTGGGATAAAAATGAAAATCTCCTATTTTTCCAAAATTTTTCCGGGGGATTTCCCATATTTTAAATTGCAAATGTTGACAGATAAGAACCATATAGTTCGTAGAGCTCTTTCTTCACTTCAATAGTGTTTTCCACTTTATTTAAAGAACTTTATTTGGTCCTATTGTGGCTGATTTTGCAAGCAGAGAACGTCACTAACACATGGGATTCTTTGTCGCGACACTCGATTATGCGTAATTTGTGGGCTAGTTTATTAAGCGCAATGTTTAGCGGAACGATAACCAAGACGGTGTAGGAAAACCCGGGCAATATTTTTGCGGGAGACACACAAATGCCAACATCACTGTGACTTATTTCTCAAATTCAATAGTGTTTCTCACCTTCTTTGTCAAAGTGTTGACACTGAGGTTATATCCAAGAATGCACAGACAACTGCTTGCTCACGCAACTCTGTTTACTTTAACTAAGGCAACCACACGCATGCTTTGCTCGCAACAAAACTACAGTGGACAGCCAGTATGCGCCCTTACTACCCTTGATTCTTTGGCAAGCCGCTAGATTAACCGTAGCAGTGTGGTGCTTTTAGTTGGACTCCAGAAAAAGTAATCTATGGCTCATGTTTATTTTGATCAGGTTATTACTGTATTCTACAACTTTATGTGGCTCTGTTGAGGCTTATTTTGAAGCCTTACTTAATATAAAAAGGGACAGAGACTGAGTCACTAAAACCGAGGCAGTATATGAAAAGCGAGACATACACTATATTGCCAAAAGTCTTTGGCCACCCCTCCAAATGATGAGAATCAGGTGTCCTAATCACTTGGCCCGGCCACAGGTGTATAAAATCAAGCACTTAGGCATGGAGACTGTTTCTACAAACATTTGTGAAAGAATGGGCCGCTCTCAGGAGCTCAGTGATTTCCAGCGTGGAACTGTCATAGGATGCCACATGTGCAACAAATCCAGTCGTGAAATTTCTGATGGACGAGTCTGGGTTTGGAGGTTGCCAGGAGAACGGTACATTTTGGACTGCATTGTGCCGAGTGGGAAATTTGGTGGAGAAGGAATTATGGTTTGGGGTTGTTTTTCAGGAGTTGGGCTTGGCCTCTTAGTTCCAGTGAAAGGAACTTTGAATGCTTCAGGATACTTCAGGATATGCTTCAGGATACCAATTCCATGCTCCCAACCTTGTGGGAACAGTTTGGAGCGGGCCCCTCCCTCTTCCAACATGACTGTGCACCAGTGCACAAAGCAAGGTCCATAAAGACATGGATGACAAGAGTCTGGTGTGGATGAACTTGACTGGCCTGCATAGAGTCCTGACCTGAACTCGATAGAACACCTTTGGGATGAATTAGAACGGAGACTGGAGCGGGCCCCATACTCTTCCAACATGACTGTGCACCAGTGTACAAAGCAAGGTTCATAAAGACATGGATGACAGAGTCTGGTGTGGATGAACTTGACTGGCCTGCATGGAGTCCTGACCTGAACCCGATAGAACACCTTTGGGATGAATTAGAACGGACACTGAGAGCCAGGCCTTCTCCACCAACATCAGTGTGTGACCTCACCAATGCGCTTTTGGAAGAATGGTCGAAAATTCCTATGAACACACTTCGCAACCTTGTGGACAGCCTTCCCAGAAGAATTGAAGCTGTAATAGCTGCAAAAGGTGGACCTACATCATATTGAACCCTATGGGTTAGGAATGGGATGGCACTTCAAGTTCATATGTGAGTGAAGGCAGGTGGCCAAATACTTTTGGCAATATAGTGTGAAAATGTTCGCCTAAAACCGGGGCGTATGAAAATCGAGGTATTACTTCATAATTGTAACAATAATTGTCTAGATTGTGGTGTATGTTTAAAATGACATATTCATCACTCAGCTTAAATGTATCTACATATAATTAAAGTTATGTGAGGAATGATACTGTACCATACCTGCCAACTACTACGGTTTTCCCGTAATTAGTACGGTTTTCATCAACCTATTCCGGGTTACGGTTGCAGTGATAAAAAAATACGGTTTTTCATTAATTAAAAAAAAAAAATTTTTTTTAAATGCGCGAGGCTATTTATAGCACCGCTGCCAAGCACGAGGCACCTGTTGCCATTGTTTCCAAACGAGCGAACGATCATGGAATCAGCCGGAGAAACATCGCAAACGAGTCTTAAACCGAAAAGAAAACTGCAGTCATTCCGTGAAGAATATTCAAAAGCCTATCCGGGAATAATTATCCGTTCCAAAAAGGGTGAAAACTACGCGAATTGCACCTTGTGCAGACAAGATTTTTCGATCAGACACGGAGGAATTAGCGATGTAAAAGACCACGTTGGGACAAAAAAAACACAAGTCTAATGCCGTTGCTAGCGATACAAGTGGAAAACTTTCAACGTTTTTCGGATTTTAGCCACAAAAAGGTAATGACACCAATGTTATCTATTGGAATTGTTTAGTACTGTTATACTGTTAAAAGTGTTTATACTATTTATGCTTTCAAGTCCAAGTTGAAGAAATCTTGTTAAATGTTGACAGCATAACTACCAAAATACAGAAGTATGTCCTTAATATTTTTGCAGTGCTATTTCTGTTGAAAAGTTAAAATGATTACATTAGAGATGTGATGTGCCACTTTTCAAGTGTCTGATGACTTAAATTAATTTTCATTAATTTTTCATATTTTGAATTCTTTTGAAAGGCTTACAAAAAAACTACATTTGAATTGTAATTCCATGCTATTGACAGGACTATTCATTTTAATGAAGTTAGCTTACCATGTTTACAGTATGATAATTGTGATAGAAATGTGAATTTTAGGCACAGAATATTTTATACAATTGAACAAGGCAGTAGATTATACAAGCTTGGACAGAAAGTTAATAATGACACCAATTTTTTTTTTAATGGAACTGTTTAGTACTGTTTTGCCATTTGTTTACTGTAAAAAGTGTTTATACTGTTTATACTTTCAATTAACAAATTGAAGTCTTGTGAAAGGTTTACAGGATAACTGGCATTAACTGTCAAAATAATTTCAAACTATTGAAGTTAGCTTACAGAATAAACATGTCAATCAACCCATATGATTTTTGCTGTAATATTTTTGTTTTGAAAAGTCACTGTGACTGATAGAAAAGTGATGGTTTTAGCAACATTTTAACCTGTCTGAATGCTAATAATCATTTTGCGTCGGGGGGCGAAGCCTGAACCCCCCACCAGGACTTTGTCCTGGACCTACCGGGGCCTGCGGCCCCTGGACCCTGGCTACTAGGTTTTTCTGATTTCAAAAGTTGGCAGGTATGCTGTACATGGTGTTTAACTTCACAAACTGCCATGGTCTTAGGGTTCTCCACACATTGTGCACGATGCAGCAAGGACATGACTCTCCTCCAGACCTCCATCTCCTCCATACAAAAGACGCAGCAAGACATTCAGAGGTAACATAAAAGTCTCACTATTAGTTTTTAAATGATTTTGCTCATCGGTCATTGCTGTCAACACAAAGCACACTTTGCCTTGTCTTTGTAGGAACCTGTCGGCTCTGAGTCGTCAGCTGACTCAGCAGTGGGCGGCAGACGACGGCGTGTCGTGGATCGGCCGTCATTGCGTGATTGTCTTCATTGTGCTCTTCTCACAGTTCCTCCTTAACTACGTGTTCACCTGAGAACCTCCCGAGGTCTCTGTCCAGCACTGATCTGGCATCAGGTACCCCCCACAAGCACAAACTAATCAGCAGGGGGGCTCAGAACTCGGATGCGTTGTTGAGTGAAAACTTTATTTTTATTTTTTTTCATATGAGTCTTAGCATGAACTATCTTAGCAATAAACACAGCCAACGCCTGTCAGATAAGTGGCACCCCCTAGTGTAGCCTGACTGAAAGAGCACCGGCACCAATGCACTTTGGACGGGAGGAAGAGGAAAACAAAAAGAAGTAACATAAGAGGATTAATTCAACAATGAAGAATGAATTTGTAAAATAATCAACAGAGGATATTTTACCATCTTTTAGTGTCTTTTATCCACTTGCCCTGCAATACTGTTTCTCTGTGAGTGTGTGTGTGTGTGTGTGTGTGTGTGTGTGTTGTCCGTACCCACAGTAGGCCCCTATCACCCCTACAATGTCTCCCACACCTCCACTCCACATGTTGGGCCTTAACGCTGATGCCAAAAAAGAAAATAAGTGGGGGAAAAAAAAAATCATGTCAAACACAAGAAGGAACATCTTCCAACAGTGCAATTATGTGTTTTGTATTTGCTGTATTCTCATGTCCACTTCAGTTTGGTCTTTTCAATGAGAATCATTTGACCAAAACAGTATTTATAATACGAAAGAACAATGTGTTTTCGTTTACAAAGAGCACTGTGTGTTTCTAGTGACACATACTGTAGGAAGGAAGACTTAAGAGGGGGTGAGGGGTCAAGAGAGAGCCATACGGAGTGTCTTGTTATTTCTGTGCCTGCTGTGGCCAAATGGACGGGGCAGAAGTGTAGCATGTTGAAACATTACTTTTGTCCAGGAAGTCATTTCTGCCAGAAGTGGCCTTCATTATGTTTAAAATGGCTACAATCCAGATTGATCAGTGTCACAGTTACCAATCACCTCCCACCTCCAAATAAGTCAAGTGTAAGTAAAAACACTGATTTGATTTGTTCACTAGCAAGATGTCCACTCAGAAATGTAAATACCTTAAACCGGCCAATCGAAGTAAAAGGAGAGTTCCAGGGAAATTAAGTCATGAATATGGATGTTTTTTGTATTTTCATTGGCCCTTTTTCTGGCTATTATGGAGAATGAGGTTTGGTAGACGTCCGTTTGTTGTCCACGCCATGTTCAAGTGACTTTAAAGATGTAAACATGTTTAAACTATTTTATTTGTGCTTCTTTTAGACGTATGTACATATTAGTCTTCAGTCCCATGTTCTTTTTAAGATTTCAGAATGTATTTATTGTGTGATTTACCCTCTTGATGACTAACTTAATCTCTGGAGCCTAGAGAGAGCATGAGGGATGACAATCGTACTCCCTTGTAACGTTTGTGCGCCAGAAAGCCATTTGAGTTGTGCTAAAAACAAAGCCATGTCTGTGACTTTGATTTTGTTTCTCCCGATTTTTTATAACATTTCAGTCCTTGCCAGTACTGATCTACCCGACGGGAGCAAATTTTAGAGATGAACGTCGACTCTGAATGAATTTATGTACTTTTCATTAAGTTGTTGTTTTTTCTACTCAAATGCCATGGTGTGGGATTGTATATGCCACATGCTTTTGTTATATTGAACAAAAACTAATAACACAACAACGCCCACTGTTCATTCACACATGTTGCACACTGTAGCACTACAGTAAAACATTTTAACCCGGACGCTGCTTCTGTCTCTTATTTTCCAATAAAAAAACATGTTGAATGTTGCGTTAAAAAAAATGCTAAATCGAGAGCGGAAAGTGACAGTTCAGTATTGAATTAAAAGCGTTCAGGTTACTATTTTAGACTTAGACTTACACAAACTTTATTGATCCACAAGGAAGATTGTGGAATACCTGCTCAGTGCCTAGTGGTTAAGAGTGTTCGCCCTGAGATCGGTAGGTCGTGAGTTCAAACCCCGGCCGAGTCATACCAAAGACTATAAAAATGGGACCCATTACCTCCCCGCTTGGCACTCAGCATCAAGGGTTGGAATTGGGGGTTAAATCACCAAAATGATTCCTGGGCGTAGCCACCGCTGCTGCTCACTGCTCCCCTCACCTCCCAGGGGGTGAGGGTGATGGGTCAAATGCAGAGGATAATCTCACCACACCTAGTGTGTGTGTGTGACTATCATTAGTACTTTAACTTTTTAAATTGTTCCACACAGTAGCTCAGTTACAAAGGCTGGAAAGGATAATGCAGGTATAAAGTAGACTAAAAATGTACCATAGTAGCAATATAAAATATAACATATGTAATATTTACATATAATATATATTTGTATATAATATATACAATATATAACAATTACCATGTACAGTACTACAGTATATGCAACAGCTGCAGCAAAAAAAAAAAGGGCAGCATAAAATAGAGAGTGGATCCAGCAGAAAATATACATAATAAAGAGAGGTAGCTAACATAGAACCAGTCAGGTAATAGACAGATATCATCTATTGCTGTATGGCGAGTGATTATACAGCTGGATGGAGTGCGGAATGAAGGAGTTCTTGAATCGAACACTGGGAACGAAGCTGAAGGAGCCTGTTGGAGTATGAGCTCCGCTGTCCCTCAATTGTCTGGTGGAGTGGGTGGGCAGGATTGTCCAGTGTCCTGTCCTTCACTGACACTGCATGCACTCTCTAAAAGACGTATATGTTATTGATGTTATAGATGGCAGTATTGTCCTGTTTAAGAGTGTCACAACATTGCTGTTTATCGCAGACCAACTGCTTTACGGTAACGAAAATGTGACTGCTGTTGTGTGTTGTTACCGTGCTGGGAGGACGTTAATGAAACTGCCTAACAATAAACCCACATAAGAAACCAACAACTCGCCCTCCATCATTCTACAGTTATAATGTGATTGGGCAGGCACACTGTTTATATCGTGGGAAAGCGGACTCGGGTCCGCATGGAGCTGGAGGGGGCGCGGCCTCCAGCGCCGCCTGAATTTCGGGAGATTTTCGGGAGAAAATTTGTCCCGGGAGTCTCCCGGAAAATCCGGGAGGGTTGGCAAGTATGCCCAACAAACCACTGCAAAGTACAGGGCACTGGCCACAACAGACTGATAAAAGATCTCCAACAGCTTGCTGCACACATTAAAGGACCTAAGCTTCCTCAGGAAAAAGAGTCTGCTCATGCCTTTCTTGTATACAGCTTTGCTGTTGTCCTTCCAGTCCAGTCTGCTGTTCAAGTGAACTCCCAGGTACTTGTACTGCCACCTCCCGGCCCTGGATCTTGATGGGCTCCACAGGGGTCATTCTCTTCTTGAAGTCGATGACCAGCTCCTTGGTCTTGTCCACTAACACTCACTTGTCCAGTAACAAGGCATTTTAAATTTGATTCCAATTGTATAATTTTTTTTTTTTTATACAAAAATATTAAAATGCATTGGGGTTTTTTTTTACCATGAATTGATTAACTTGGACCCCGACTTAAACAAGTTGAAAAACGTATTCGGGTGTTACCATCTAGTGGTCAATTGTACGGAATATGTACTGTACTGTGCCCCCCTAAATAATTTGGTGTTTTATTTGTATATTTTTTTTTTTTACAAATACATGCCGACATATTCATTATAACGTGGCCCGAATATGAGTTTAAATAAATAATCATATAACCTGTCATTATTCACTCAGTTTCCCCTCACCTCATAGCGTAAGGTAGAGAGCCCCTTTAGTGCGTCGGTATCCAATCCATTCCACTTGTTCATATAGAAAACGCCCACATCACTCAAAATCCAGTCCGCATTTTCTCTGTGACCTTGCTTGCGGTCCTGCAGGTGTACGAAGCACATTAGCACACATCACTGCAGAACAAGAACGTGAACGGATGCAAAATGGACATAAACTTTTTCAAGAAAGTAAGTATTCATCACTGCTTGTAGTAAAATGTATTAGCTCCACTTTACACCAGGTCTGTGTTTGACAAAAAGTTACATTCCCGCTCTAAAACAATGCTGCTACTTAGTTAGCTAGTTAGCCTGAAATGCATCATGAAGGTCCTGGTTATGTATAAAGTTAAATGTGCACTCTTCTTTTTACCATTTGCTATCTTTGTGGTTACTTCCATCTGGAGCATCAGCTGTGTTTCTCACTTTACACATGGAGGAGAACAGGAGCTGAGCTCATTCACATATGACTATCATCAGTAGATAATAATAATAATCACTCCACAACCCCTATTGACCTGTAGGAGTCAGGGCAGAGGAGCACAGAAAGTGAGAGGGGAGAGGCCTCTGCTGGAAAGGTGAGTACAAGAATAATGATACATATAAATAAATATTAAAACATTTTTTTTTTTAAATGGCTTATCGATAAGCCATTTGTTTTATTTATTTCTGGGTGGATCATGTTGACTATTGATCCTCCTAATTGTCAATCATTCTGGTGATGTTATGTAAGGACATACATATATATTATAATTCATTTATATAATAGATTGTTGCAGTGTGACGGTAACTATAGTACCATGTTGGAAGTGGCTGACACTGCTTACTCATCTTGTATTACAGTGGCTCTTATTTTAATGCAATATGCAGTATATTTATATTGTTGTGATGTTCTGAGAACATGTAGTAAAAACAGGCCATAGTATTGTACTATTCCAAGAATGTAGGCTCATACAACTTCTTTGTTTGTCTTATCTTTATTGTACAAGATGCGATACAACCACACAACAAACCCCTATATGCGTCTCTACTCTTTTTCAATACTCGAGCGCTTTACTTTCTATAATCAAACCCCCCCACCCCACCACAGTATTGTCATTTCTGCCCATTAGTGTGCATCTTGGCAACCTCCTGTCAGCATGCATACATACTTATTTAAGATGTTTTGTGTGTCACGTAATGTTCCATTGCCGTGTATAATAGCACTTTACTAGGTAAGTTGATGTAAACAAATATATTTTGAGCAGCTCAGGCACGTGTAGCACATAAGTGAAATGAGTGTGTTAAGGTGTTAAGTGCAGTCCCCCTTCTGATGGCCTCTGAGTAGAAGTCTAGCAGGTGAAAATCCCTCCGAGCTCATGTGAGTGTTGTCTGTCCAAACATTACATGCTTGCTTTGGTTTACAATTATATTTCAAAACAAACATTTAAAAACAGATGCAAAAAGGTTGACCTGAATTTATTGTGTAAATGATAGATAAACAACAACAAAAGTATATCCATATATATATATATATATATATATATATATATATATATATATATAGATATATGTGCATTTTTTTATTATTTTTTTTAAATTAAGGACAATTTGCTGCCAAAAGCTTTTTTATTATTATTGGCCAGCCGCATGTTTACAAAATAACAATTAACTTAAGATTAAGTGGGTAAAAATAACCAAAAACTGACATGAATATGAATGGCATATGAATTACTTCTTAGCATATTGGATTGTTTTTATCTATTTTTACAAATGAAAAAATATGCATCCTTTGATTTTGCAGTACTACTGCAGTGCTGACACACACTGTCTCTGAATTAACATATAAATAAATAAATGATAAATGGGTTGTACTTGTATAGCGCTTTTCTACCTTCAAGGTACTCAAAGCGCTTTGACACTACTTCCACATTTACCCATTCACACACACATTCACACACTGATGGAGGGAGCTGCCATGCAAGGCGCTAACCAGCACCCATCAGGAGCAAGGGTGAAGTGTCTTGCTCAGGACACAACGGACATGACGAGGTTGGTACTAGGTGGGGATTGAACCAGGGACCCTCGGGTCGCGCACGGCCACTGCGCCACATATAGTAATGTTGTATTATTGTAAACTTTATTGCGATAGATATATGGAGAGAAATTGTTTTGTTTTTTATGCAACCAAACACAAAATGGTTTTGTAACCCAAATAATATATTTGCAAACAAAACTAATGGATTTACAATAAAAAAGACAACTATTTTGAAAAAATAATGGATATGCAAACAAAAAACATATATTTGCAACCCCATTCCAAGTTTTGCTAAAAAAAAGTAATGAATTTGCAAAAGAAAAAAAAATGCAACACAAAAATAATGGATTTGCAACACAAAAAAAGAAAGGATTTACAATAAAAAATTAAGGATTTGAAGACAATAAAAACTTTTGCAAACAATAAAATGGATACATTTTTTTTTTTTAATATTTAGTTTAAAAGAAAAAAAAGTTTTGGTTGCAAACCTTTTTTGGGTTTAAAACATAGCTTTTTGGTTGCAAATACATTTTTTTTTATTAAAACTTTTTTTGGTTAAAATATTTTTTGGGTTACAAATTTCTTTTTTAGGTTGCAAATTTTTTTATTTGCATTTTTTTTTTAAATTACAACAGGCAAAAGAATAGGGGTTGGTGATACTGACCAATAAAAATGCTTCTAACTAGAGATGTCCGATAATATCGGGCTGCCGATATTATCGGCCGATAAATGCGTTAAAATGTAATATCGGAAATGATTGGTATCGGGTTTTTTAATTATCGGTATAGTTTTTTTTGTTTGTTTTTTATTTTATTTTATTTTTTTATTAAATCAACATAAAAAACACAAGATACACTTACAATTAGTGCACCAACCCAAAAAAAAACTCCCTCCCCCATTTACACTCATCCACACTCCTTCACACAAAAGGGTTGTTTCTTTCTGTTATTAATATATATATATCAATATATATCAATACAGTCTGCAAGGGATACAGTCCGTAAGCACACATGATTGTGCGTGCTGCTGGTCCACTAATAGTACTAACCTTTAACAGTTAATTTTACTCATTTTCATTAATTACTAGTTTCTATGTAACTGTTTTTATATTGTTTTACTTTCTTTTTTATTCAAGAAAATGTTTTTAATTTATTTAACTTATTTTATTTTATTAATTTAAAAAAAAGTACCTTATCTTCACCATATGGTTGTCCAAATTAGGCATAATAATGTGTTATTTCCACGACTGTATATATCGGTTGATATCGGTATCGGTTGATATCGGTATCGGTAATTAAAGAGTTGGACAATATCGGAATATCGGATATCGGCAAAAAGCCATTATCGGACATCCCTACTTCTAACATATTGTTCATCACCCACAAGCCTAAAGCATACTTGCCAACCCTCCCGAATTCAGCGCCTCTCCCGAAAACCTCCCGATTTTCAGCCGGAGCTGGAGGCCACACCCCCTCCAGCTCCATGCGGACCTGAGTGAGGACAACAGGGACTAAATAAAGAACTAAATCATCCAGACTAGAGATAAATTGTATTATTATGTTTATCTTAGCTAAAAATAAATATATTTATTAATTAAATAAAATAAAAAAACTAAATACATTTTTACTATATTTTGCTAAAAACATAAAAATTAATTGTATTTTTATTTTTATTTTTTTCTGACTCCTTATTACATCCAGCCATAGAATTATACATTAAAATAAACATATTTGAAATAATTAATTTTAAATTATCATAATAATTCATTTAAAATGACCATATTTAATTATTAAAATAATTGCTTGTTTATCAACAACTTTAGCATTTTATTCATTACATTTTGAAGCTCTCAGAAGCCAAGTTATGTTATATTCCTTAAGATTTATTTATGCAAGTTTGAAGTATCAATTATCCAAACACAGTTTTGTTTGCATATTTTCAGGATGTATATATATATATATATATATATATGTATATATATATATATATATATATATATATATATATGTATGTATATATATGTATATGTATGAAATACTTGACTTGGTGAATTCTAGCTGTCAATATACTCCTCCTCTCTTAACCACGCCCCCAACCACGCCCCGCCCCACCCCCGACTTCGGCCCCCCCACCTCCCGAAATCGGAGGTCTCAAGGTTGGCAAGTATGGCCCAAAGTTAAGTCATTACCAAAAAAAATGTAACTTAAAAAATGATTTGCAACCATAACTTATTTTTGTTTGAAAATCTTTTTTTGTTTGTTAATCCTTTTTTGGGTTGCAATTCCATTTTTTGTTTGGTTGCATAAAAAGACACACATGTCCCTCCAAATATATATAGACGATAACAGACATCTGCATCTTTGATTGTCATCTGCATGCAACATCTGCTTTTCTGATAAAACGATCAAAATTTACATGCATGTGAAATCCATCAGATTGTGTGGGTGTTTCCTGTCTGCTGATGTTTAGGGAGGTAAAGAAGATACCACAATGACATTCCATGTACATATGTGGTATTCAGTTCTACTATGATACACAATAATACTACATGTTTGATTACCATCTTTGTCGAGTATACGTCAACCCACTCAATTTGGTTTATTGTGCCCAAATGATCAGTTTTAAAAATGTGGCCTCATCTACTTAGAGACACTTTGAAGTGTGATTAAGTGAATAGTCTGCATATATAAATAACCTTCTCACAATTGCGTCATCATCATCACCTCCAGTCGCTTGATGATTGCCCTGATGATGATCTTGTGTGATGACTGTATTATGATGATAGTATATATGATAGTGTATATCTGTATCATGAATCATGGACCCCGACTTAAACAAGTTGAAAAACTTATTTGGGTGTTACCATTTAGTGGTCAATTGTACGGAATATGTACTTCACTGTGCAACCGACTAATAAAAGTCTCAATCAATCAATCAAAAATTTAAATTGGATCTTCAGCAGGCCTAAACGTATTATTGAAACCAAGTATTTGATGCAATAGTGTCCAATAATGTACTGAAGCTGAGTGTAAACCGTACAAGTTTAAAAAAAAAAGAAAAAAGTATTGTTTTGAGATTCCAACTTAGCCGTGTAATGAGGTAACAATGAAAGAACTCATACAGTCACACTGTATGTTTATGTTTGGTTCTTTTCCGCTCACGTCCTGTAGGGGGCAGTAATGCACCTATCCAACTGTTGCCAACTGTCTGACAACTGAAGAAGTAAATTACACTTTTTTAGCTATCTGTGGACTAACTATCCAATGCTAATGCTAATGCTACAAAAATTAAATTGTGTGTGTGTGTGTTTGCGCCTTCATCATGGCTGAAAGCTTAAAAAAGAAATGCCGACTGGGAATGTAAGTTATCTTAAATTGTACACTTAAAGTATTCGCTAGCTCGCTAGTTGTACTTTCAAATATTGTTAGCTAGCTTATCTACCTTAGCATCACTATTTAGCATATTTATAAAATGATGGTAATATAGAAATGTTTGTCAACATTATTATTTCATAAAAATATTTAAATTATATATAAATGTGTATTTATGAAAGTAAAAGTTACATTTTCTAACTGGCTTAATAATTTCAAATGATCAATTAAATCTTGGACAATTATTAAAAATCTAAAAGCCTTTAAAAAATAGATTTTGTTATTGCAGAGATTTCAAGTGTTCTAGATTAGCCTTTTTTTTTGTCTGTTTGAATGTTGTATCTTATCCTATTTTTTGATTATTCCATCCATTGTCTACCGCTTGTCCCTTTTGGGGTTTCGCGGGGGGTGCTGGAGCCTATCTCAGCTGCATTGGGGCGGAAGGCAGGGTACACCCTGGACAAGTCGCCACCTCATCGCAGGGCCAACACAGATAGACAGACAACATTCACACTCACATTCACACACGAGGGCCAATTTAGTGTTGCCAATCAACCTATCCCCAGGTGCATGTTTTTATTTATTGTTATTAATTGTAAATTCTATTTGTAGTTGCTTTAGTTTTCTTTCCGCTACATGTGTTGCGAAAGATAGTATTTGCTCAACCTGATGGATGTTTGAAATTGTTGAGATTTGTTGAAAGTGCCTTGGTTTTTATGTGCATTGAGAATATGTACATTGTTCAATAAAATAAAAAAATAAATTAATTAAATAAATAAAAAATAAATAAAAAACTACCTTAGCATCACTATGTTCGCTCGCCAAGTGTACATATTTACTGCTGTCATTTTGTATTTTTCACAGTGGCTTGAATGTGTAATTATATTTCTCCTCAGTAGGGGGTGTCCTTTAAGGAGAAAAAAACCCCACAATATATCCTTTTTCCATCTTTAACAATAATTAGACTTAGACTTAGACTTAGACAAACTTTATTGATCCACAAGGGAAATTGTTCAACACAGTAGCTCAGTTACAATGATGGAAAGTGTAAGGATGGAAAGGACAATGCAGGTATAAATAGACCAATATAGTGATAGTAAAATTTAAAAAATAAAATAAAATTCCAACATATATACGAATATATACATAATATGTGTACAGAATAATCTATATACAGATATATTATATTATGTCTATAACATATATACAATATATACCAATGACCATGTACTATATTACAGTAAAGACAGTATATGTGACAGCAGCAGCATAAAATAGAGAGTAGATCCAGCAGAAAATAGAAAATAGACATTATAAACAAAGACAAGTAGCTAACATGTCAGGTGTCAGGTGATAGGCAGATGTCATCTATTGCTGTATGGCGAGTGATTATACAGCTGGATGGAGTGTGGAATGAAGGAGTTCTTGAATCGCACAGTGCGGGAAGGAAGTTGAAGGAGCCTGTTGGAGAATGAGCTCCGCTGTCTCTTAATTGAGTCCATGGTTGGGTTTACAGTCATCCCTCGCCACATCGCGTTCAGTGTTTCCCACAGGACAGTCATCTATTTGCGGTGGTGTGGCCGGCCGGGGGGGGGGGGGGGCGATGACCAAGAAGAACGCAGAGTTGGAATATAATTACAACACTTTATGTACATTTTTATATACAGATTTGAACAATTAGTTATTCACTGAAATATATTAATTGTGGTTCTTACAAAAAATATATCTTATAAAATATAAAAGCTAAAATGTCTCTTAAAGCTCTGCCCCTTTAATTAGTGCATACTAAATAATTTAACTTTAGCCTACTCATTATTTTATTTTCAAATTTACTAACCTGTTGAAAAAGTTAATGTTGATATTTACCTCAGAAGGCTGCAAATAGAAAAGAGGCATTACATTTTTATTTAAATTGTATTTGATATGCCATTGATATTTTTTAATTATCATTATTATTATTATTTGAAACTCAATTTTGCATTCCGCCCGATTGTAGCTGAGATAGGCTCCAGCGCCCCCCGCGACCCCAAAGGGAATAAGCGGTAGGAAATGGATGGATGGATGGAGTTTGCATGTCACTATAAAGTTATATAAGCCTTGCTTGTTCAATATTTAATGCAAAACTTGTTTGGGTCCCTATTAAAAGGTTAATTTGTTCAACCTTGGCCCGCGGCTTTGTTCAATTTTAAATGTTGGCTCACTCTGTATTTGAGTTTGACACCCCTGGTATACACCGTTTTGATAATACCTCCTGTGGTCTGGACTGTAGGCCTACCTCCTCTCCAAGTCGAGCCCTTTTCGGCCGTTGGAAATATTTTTCTATACTCATCTGTGTGAAGGAGTGAACATCCAACATTAGAATGTATTACTAACAACAGAACCGCTCTATGTACAGTGCCGTCTAACCTTAAGCGGCAGCAGCTCAACACGTGCAGGAGCCAGTGCTCATGGCTTATATCTTACTAAAATCCTTCCCGTTGACTATTTACAACACTACACAGTATTTATTATTATTATTATTATTATCTATAATTGCATTTAAATGGCATTGCATACATGTAAAATTAAATGATATTTCACATTATTTGACCAGTAGTAGTTACACTCATCTGAACAGGTCAGCCACCTGTTTAAAGCCTAATCACAGTTGACATCTTGAAATGAAGGGCCTTTAATAAAACATTAACCTGGACAACATTTTAAGAGCTGCTTGGCTCAGATTTTATTCTTTTCATTGCATTCACATGCTGCAATGGACAGTGGACAATTTAGCTCCAGTATTAATGCAATATCTGAAGCACCGTCTCCACGTGTGTATATTGACAACAGGGTTATAACCTGGACACGTTAGCTCGTCGAATGAAAACACCTGACTGTTACTACGTGCGTCTGCCCCGCCCCCCGAGCAAACAGCGGCGATGTTAATAAAGCAGCGTCAGGCTGCTCACGTCGGTGAAACGCCAAGACGTCTTACCCTCGTATTTTCATCCGGTCGGTCCGTTCCGTCCTCTTCTTCTTCTTCTTCTTCTTCTTCTGGCGCACCAGGTGACTGAATTGCTATTGGCGAGTTACAATGCATAGTAGGCTACCGCCACCTACTGCACCGGTGTTGTAACTACAAGCTCCATTCACAGACAGAGTCTCATTGCTTTTATGAGCGGTAGAGCGAGTCAAAAGCCGAAAAATCCATTTGTGGCGGACGTAATTCTATCGTGGCGGGCCGCCACAAATAAATGAATGTGTGGGAAACCCTGGCGTTTTAAATTTTGCAGCCTCCCTCTTGTGTGTTTTTTATATTTCATAATTGACATATTTCTGGCATGAATTAAGCATACACATTGCTACATTAACTAAAAACATTAATATTACGGTAAGGGAGCCCCAACTCCCTCATTTTGGCCACTAACATTAGTGGGTGGTGTGGCTCGGTTGGTAGAGCAACCGTGCCAGTAACTTGTAGGTTCCGGGTTCGATCCTCACTTCCGCCTTCCTCGTCACTGCCGTTGTGTCCTTGGGTGAGACACTTTACCCACCTGCTCCCAGTGCCACCCACACTTGTCTAAATGTCACTTCAATAACATATACTAATACTAACCTACTCAGTGGCCTAGTGGTTAGAGTGTCCGCCCTGAGATCGGTAGGTTGTGAGTTCAAACCCCGACCGAGTCATACCAAAGACTATAAAAATGAGACCCATTACCTTCTTGCTTGGCACTCAGCATCAAGGGTTGGAATTGGGGGTTAAATCACCAAAAATTGTTCCCGGGCACGGCCCACCGCTGATGCCCACTGCTCCCCTCACCTCCCAGGGGGTGAACAAGGGGATGGGTCAAATGCAGAGGACACATTTCACCACACCTAGTGTGTGTGTGACAATCATTGGTACTTTAACTTTACTTTAACTTTACTCTTGTTATTGACAATTTATGGAATGGCAATGCTGATACACCAACAGCTGTTATTCTCTTACTTCCAGTAATATACTTGCTAATTTCCTGTTACTTTCAGCTTTAACATGTTTCCATCTACACTTCTTAAAGTCTACAAAGCTCTTACTTCTTTTTAAGCTAGCTTAGCGGTTAGCTTAACTATTACAGTAGTATGGCTGCTCTGGGTTTGCTCTCAGTGTGTAACATGTTTAACTTTGTCTTCCACTGATAATGGTACTTGTTAATGATACTTAAGTTATTAAGAAATTCAGTTTATTTGCTGTAATGGACGTGATTATTATTACCTTAGGTAAGGTTGTCCCGATATAAATATGTTAGTACCGGTACCGGCACCAAAATGTATTTCGATGCTTTTCGGTACTTTTCTAGATAAGGGGGACCACAGAAAAATGGCATTATTGGCTTTATAAAGTTGATTTGATTTGATTTATTTTAACAAAAAATCTTACGGTAAATTAAACATATGTTTCTTATAGCAATCGAAAAACTATTTTGTCCTTAAATAAAATAGTGAACATACTAGACAACTTGTCTTTTAGTAGTACTGTAAGTAAGCAAACAAAGGCTCCTAATTTGTCTGCTGACATATGCAGTAACATATTGTGTCATTTCTCATTCTATTTTGTCAAAATTATGAGGGACAAGCTGTAAAAATGTATTATTAATTCACTTCATTTACTGTTAATATCTGCTTATTTTCTGTTTCAACATGTTCTATCTAAGCTTCTGTTAAAATGTAATAATCACTTATTCTTCTGTTGTTTGGATGCTTTACATTAGTTTTGGATGATACCACACATTTAAGTATTGATCCGATACCAAGTAGTTACAGGATCATACATTAGTCATATTCAAAGTCTTCATGTGTCCGAGGACATATTTACTGAGTTCATAAACATAATAGGAATTTTAAAAAAATGAAAAAAGATTGTGTGATGATAAAAAATATTGATGTAATTATAGAAGTATCGACTAGATACGCTCCTGTACTTGGTATCATTACAGTGGATGATAGGTGTAGATCCACCCATGCCATTTGTTTACATTGTGATGCCTGGTGAGCTACGGTGTGTAGTGAAGCATGTTTAGGGATGATACTTGTAAGAAACTTACTTTATTTGTCGCCATGGAGGCAAGGATTAGTGATTTTGAAGTAGTTAAAACACTGCCGACTGGGGATGGACGTTCGCCGCTAGCTAACTAGTCATGTCTTAAAGCACCTTTTCCTGAGGGTGTTTAAGTGTTATAACTTCACCTTTATCTTTGGTTTTTAGGCCAAAATGCGTCCTATTTCTGTCTACACACCGTGTCATGCCTGGAAACCGGTACTTTTCAAACAGAGTATAGTACAGTTTTTGATTCATTAGTACCGGGATACTATACCAGTACCGGTATACCGTACAACTCTACCTTAGGGGAGTGTCTCCACACTGTATGGAGACACACAATAGACACACAATTAGCTGATAGCTGCTTGTCAGCCAGGGGACTAAAGAATAATTACAGTGTCAGCCAGAGGCGAAGTAAAAGGGCATTAACCGGCAATGCCGAGTACCTACTTTTTGAAGAAAATTGTCCAATACTCCTTAGAGTTAACTAATTCAACATTGTTATTTCCTTTAGTTATTTCAGTCATTTTGCTCGAAAGTATTCATATAATATCTTTGTTGTCAGGCTTCAGCTTCATTTTAGACTAAGGCCACTGGACTATTCCCCTTGACCAGCTGGATCTCTCCCACAGGTTAAGTGGGAGGCTGTGTGCACCAAGGCGTGCTTTGTTTGTTTTGGAGTCAGGCGGTTTGTTTACTCTGTTCCAGCCCAGGCCCGTCCCGAAAACGCCAGACCTTGTTTTGAATCACGGAGAGACGAAGGACTTGTTGGGACTTGTCTTCCACAAAAATGACAAGGGGAGGGGAGTGAGGCTGTGCTGCTCCTTCAGGCTTAGTGTGTGTGTGTGTGTGTGTGTGTGTGTGTGTGTGTGTGTGTGTGTGTGTGTGTGTGTGTGTGCGTGCGTGCGTGCGTGCGTGCGTGTGTGTGTGTGTGTGTGTGTGTGTGTGTGTGTGTGTGTGTGTGTTCTTTTATTTCTACCCTTCTTGAGACATCCACAAGGAAAAGTACCTTTCATATGAGAACCGGTGAACAAGTTAGGACATAAATCATAGTCCCAATACGGAAAACCATTGCATCTAATAGTGAATGTCTCATTTGCACCCCTGGTGGTGAAATCTATCAAAATTAGGGTGGTCCCAAAAAGGAGGAATTTTTCAAATTGACTGTGTGTCGGTTTTAAAAGTGCTCCCCCTCTGGCCAACATATGTAATAACAAGTGTGTGTAAGAAATTGAAATGCGTCCCCTTTGGCCAAAATTAATAAAACAAATAAAATATATATATATATATATATATATATATATATATATATACATATATATATATATATGAGAGAGCGAGAGAGAGAGAGAGAGAAAGAGAGAGAGAGAGAGAGAGAGAGAGAGAGAGAGAGAGAGAGAGAGAGAGAGATACTGTAATAACTTGCA
The DNA here is from genome assembly GCF_033978685.3 of Nerophis lumbriciformis. Taxonomy (NCBI): domain Eukaryota; kingdom Metazoa; phylum Chordata; class Actinopteri; order Syngnathiformes; family Syngnathidae; genus Nerophis; species Nerophis lumbriciformis. Next base: position 21,513,913 of record NC_084557.2, read on the forward strand.
GTAAATAAATAAAAACCAATTACAAACAAAAATAAAAAAGTTTTACTAAAAGCAGTCTTTTTCTCACAATGTGTCAACTTATTTCTTATAAAATTGGGAACAATTTATCATATTCTTTCTGTTTCTGTAATATTGCAATATTATCTCGTAAAATTACTACTTTTTAATGCAAAATGGTGACATTTGTCATATAAAATTCAGACTTCTATCACAATATTGCCAATTTTTTGGTTGTTCTTGTAAAATAGTGACATTTTTTAAGTAAAATTATGACTTCTGTCATCATTTTGCCAAGTAAATTTCCGATTATTATTATAATATTGCCAACATTTTAAAGTTTTCTTATAAAATTGTGACTTTTGTCGAGTAAAGTTACGACTCTTTCATACAATTGCCAAAATGATAAGCTTTTCTTGTAAAATTGCGACTGTTGTTGAGTAAAATTCCAACTTTGATCATAATATTGCACAAATGTTCCGTTTTTCTTGTAAAAATTTGACTTGCATTGAGTAAAATTACAACTTTTATTATAATACTGCCAACATTTTAAGTTTTACTTGTGAATTTGTGACCTTTTTCTTGTGAAATTCCAACAAATTGTTCACAACAAGCATTTATATATCTGCATAGTATGTATATATTATTAATGTTGTAAATACAAATCTATATATATCGAAAAAGGGTGGTCCTAAAGAGGTAGGCATTTTTCGGAGGTCTCAAGAAGGTAAATACAAGAATGTGTGTGTGTGTGTGTGTGTGTGTGTGTGTGTGTGTGTGTGTGTGTGTGTGTGTGTGTGTGTGTGTGTGTGTGTGTGTGTGTGTGTGAGTGTGTGAGATATGTCTCGTTGTCTTTGACTTTGACATGCAGGATTCTCATCTTGGAGCAAGGAGAGAGGCCACACTTCTCCTGTAATCAGTATTGAGAAGATTATTATTCATCCAAAACCCTCCTTATTAAGTCATGCTGTACACTCCAAAACATGCTGCACATAATGGAATGTGTGTACAATTTTGAGATATATCGCACGTAGTAATATAAGATATGTCCCACACACATAATTGCTAGTTATTACTAAGTTCTTCTTGAGTCATTTACAATTGCTACTAGTGATGTTCCGATCAGGGATTATTGCCACAGATTACGATACCTATCATCAATGAGTCAGATCAGCCAATACCAAAATTGATACCGGTCACATGTAATGACTGTACATTTTTCAATTTACCAATATCAACACAATATTTAAACTAGGTCCTTATTGTCTTTTATTACAAAACAAAGTCAATAGTACACAATCACTTAACAATATCAAAAGACTACAGCACAGGTGTCAAACTCAAGGTCCGGGGGCCAGATCTGGCCCACCACGTCATTTTATTTGGCCCTCGAAAGCCTGGAAATAATATGCGTCATTAAAGTACTTTATATTTTCTTACTAATGTATGGGTTTTTTCCATTTTGACAGAAAAATACATGCACTCAATGGAATTGCATATTTTTTAAACATAAATGTTAGTCCGATAATAGCTTTTTGCCGATATCCGATATTCCGATATTGTCCAACTCTCTAATTACCGATACCGATATCAACCGATACCGATATCAATCGATATATACAGTCGTGGAATTAACACATTATTATGCCTAATTTGGACAACCAGGTATGGTGAAGATAAGGTACTTTTTTTTTTTTAATTAACAAAATAAAATAATATAAATAAATTAAAAACATTTTCTTGAATAAAAATGAAAGTAAAACAATATAAAAACAGAAACTAGTAATTAATGAAAATTAGTAAAATTAACTGTTAATGGTTAGTACTATTAGTGGACCAGCAGCACGCACAATCATGTGTGCTTACGGACTGTATCCCTTGCAGACTGTATTGATATATATTGAATGGGGGAGGGAGGTTTTTTGGGTTGGTGCACTAACTGTAAGTGTATCTTGTGTTTTTTATGTTGATTTAATAAAAAAAAAAAAAAAAAAAAAAAAAAAAAAAGATACCGATAATAAAAAAAACGATACCGATAATTTCCGATATTACATTTTAACGCATTTATCGGCCGATCATATCGGCAGGCCGATATTATCGGACATCTCTAATTATAATGTAACAAATACATGATCATACATTCAAACAATGTTTTTGTTAAACTCGAAATAAATACTTTATATCTGCCTGACTTATGATTTCAAAGCAAGTTATTCATCAAATTGTCAAATTTTAGTAATAGATTTTACAGCGTCTTAGTGACATTTCCTGTGGTTTTACAGCATTTTACTGTACATGAAAAAACAATACCACTGTTTTTAGACCATAAAATGCTGGCAACTGAGCTGCCAGCTTTTTTTTACTGTAAAAAATTGTCGTAGAATAGTACACGATCTCTAATTGTTAAGATACATTATCAAAAATCGAAATCAAATTAAAAGATGTGTCAAATTAAGAGTCCCCTGCCTATTATGAAGCTACGGACGTTGATCCATTTATTGACATCTACTGCCTCATTCTTGTTAGAGCACATGCTGCATATTGCAAAAACCGCTCCCAACAAACAAATACAGCATCCGACATCTTTTAATTTTTTTCAATAGACTCAAAGAAGATCTGCAGGTGTCTTTGTATTGTAATTAGTGATTGTTATGATATGCCGTGATGTATTACCAGTCGTACAGTGCTCAAATACATTTCTGTTCTGCAACAGAATCTATCAGCGTTCATTCAAGGTTCATTGGGAAACTGCAGTTTTTAGCTTTATAATGTGCTTGGCTGCCGCCGGTTATCAGTAACCCAATTATGGGCCTGCTGCAATGCAAGCAGCCCATATTATTATTCGTCATACTTCAAACTTTATAATTATTATAGTTCCGCACGTTTCTCTTATGTCTAGTACGAGATGAACCGGCCAACAAACCCCCACACATGTTATACCGTCGGAAAGGTCTTGTTCGCGCCGATAGGGGTACTTTAAGTTGGGAACATTTCGTGTTACCTTGACGACGCTATTCCGAAAACTAATCGCTATGGGCCAATAGAATGGGTACGCAACCAAACTGCGAGCTTACCTCTTCTTGTAGCTTAGTCATTCTTTCACGTAGCTTGGTGCTGAACGTCTCATTTTGTTCACACACTTGTCTACTTTAACCCTGGCTAAAACGATAGCATGCTAGCCAGCTAACTAGAGATGTCCGATAATGGCTTTTTTGCCGATATCCGATATTCCGATAATGTCAAACTCTTAATTACCGATTCCGATATCAACCGATACCGATATATACAGTCGTGGAATTAACACATTATTATGCCTAATTTTGTTGTGATGCCCCGCTGGATGCATTTAACAATGTAACAAGGTTTTCCAAAATAAATCAACTCAAGTTATGGAAAAAAATGCCAACATGGCACTGCCATATTTATTATTGAAGTCACAAAGTGCATTCTTTTTTAACATGCCTCAAAACAGCAGCTTGGAATTTGGGACATGCTCTCCTACGTCCGTGTACACAGCGGCGTTTTAAAAAAGTCATAAATTTTACTTATTGAAACCGATACCGATAATTTCCGATATTACATTTTAAAGCATTTATCGGCCGATAATATCGGTAGTCTGATATTATCGGACATCCCTAATGCTAACTTTTTAATCTCATTTTGCACTTTTTTTTTCTATTTTTGCAGCCATACACCTTAAGAGTCAATCTAACTTGGTATATGAAACATGCTAACTGTTATCATACGAATGTTAGCACACATGCTAAATGTTAGCAATTTTATGTAAGCATGCTAACATTTTAGGCTAGCTGTGTAGCTCATTTTGTAAAGTTGCACCTAAAACTCACAGATTCAGACATTCGGCACCATTTTCAAAGCACGGCGACCCCTGGACAGAGGTCCAGGGCACAGATGGCAGGCCCATCAACATTTCCGCGGGAATTTTCTAGTTGTTTTAATATTAAGCAATTGTAGTTATTTTAATTACAGACAGCAACGCCAAATTAACTTTTTACTTTATGTCAAAGTTGACTCGCGAGACTTGGTCTGGTGTGATCGGAACGATGAATCATTGACATTTGCTTTATCTGTGAGGTGTGTGCACTCGTTTGTCGGGATTAGAGCGGTGCTTTTTCTTGTCAGTGGCCGCCCAACTCGTGGGAGGGAAGCGCTGAAACTGTGTGTGGGTCCTGAGCAGACAGGTGCACACACGCAGACGGCAGGAAGAGCCACTTAACCTTAAAAGAGCGAGGCGTGATCACATGTTTTCAAGTCCGATTGTTGCTAAATCACTACCATGCAGCTGGCATTCAAGCAACAGCTATTATCTCTATTTGTTGTCAAGGCAGCGGAGTCCTTCCTCTTATTTGATGGAGTTGTCTCGAAAATGTAACAAGACAAAACATTGGCCTCGGGCGCATTCATCACTCCTTCATGTCGCCATTAATAGCTGTAATTAATCACTGAAAAGGAAGTAAGTCTACTTAAACACCGAGAAGAGGGAGTTTTCAATCATTTTTATCGCACCCTCTAAACGTTTATGGACTGGGTGGTGGCCTGGATGACCTTTGACCTGTAGAGCATGTATGTGCTTTTATTGCTAACTAAAGATAGATGAGACATCTGCGCGGGTGTTACACGTTTGATCTCGTCGCCGTCCTGTTTACATGCGACACGGTATCATCAACTCCCTGTTCTCTCAGCATCCGGTCTTGTCATGTTAGCGCCGTTCTTCTTCTTTCTTCTCGCAAATGGCGGGAAACAGCTGCCGATGATCCGACAGAGACATCGTACACACACACACACACACACACACACACACACACACACTCTACTGGCTAACGGGATCATTACTGACATCAACGCAAAGATGTGACATGTTAGCTGCCAGAATCTTGTTGTTTTGAGCCAACACTTTGCAAATATTCATACTAGTGGTGTCCCGATACCAATATTTTGGTAACGGTACCAATACCAAAATTATTTTGATACTTTTCTAAATAAAGGGGACCACAAAAAATTGCATTATTGGCTTTATTTATTTTTTTATCTTACAGTACATTAAACATATGTTTCTTATTGCAAGTTTGTCCTTAAATACAATAGTGAACATACTAGACAACTTGTCTTTTAGTATTAAGAAAGCAAACAAAGCCTCCTAATTTAGCTGCTGACATATGCAGTAACATATTGTGCTATTTTCCATTCTATTATTTTGTCAAAATTAATAAAGACAAGTGGTAGAAAATGATTTATTAATCTACTTGTTCATTTACTGTAAATATCTGCTTACTTTGTCTTTTAACATGTTCTATCTACACTTCTGTTAAAATGTAATACTCATTTATTCTTCTGTTGTTTGATACTTTACATTAGTTTTGGATGATACCACAAATTTGGGTATCAATCTGATACCAAGTCGTTACAGGATCATACATTGGTCATATTCAAAGTCCTCATGTGTCCAGGGACATATTTCAGGAGTTTATAAACATAATATACATTTAAAAAAAACGAAAGAAGAGGCCGTGATGCCAAAACATATCGACGTAACCATAATAGGATCGACTATATACGGTCCTGTACTTGGTATCATTACAGTGGATGTTAGGTGTAGATCCACTAATGGCGTTTGTTTACATTTTGACACTGGTCAGCTACGGTGTGTAGTGAAGCCTGTTTAGCTATTCCTCGTCCTGCAGGGATGATACTTGTAAGAAACTTACTTTATTTGTCGCAATGGAGACCAGGATTAGTGATCTAGAAGTCGCTAAAACACTGCCGATTGCGGATGGACTTTAGCCGCTAGCTAGCTAGCCATGTCTTAAAGCACCTCTTCCGGTGAGCGATTCAGTGTTATAATTCCACCTTTATTGTTAGTTTTTAAGCTAAAATGCGTCCGTTCTCACTTTTCTGACACACTGTGTCTGTTTGTAAGTACTCTGTGATTGTGCACTGCCGAACATGCTCGTCTGCTCGTAAACCAGCAGTGACACGACGTGGGGGCGCAGGGAGGTGGGAGACTGGTATTTTTCAGAGGCGGTATAGTACCGAAAATGATTCATTAGTATCGCAGTACTGTACTAATACCGGTATACCGTCCAACCCTAATTCATACTAAAACAAGTCAATACAATCTGATATACAGGAGCACCTCAGTTTTTTATAGTAATCCGTTCCAAAAGCCCGAATTGTAGGAAAACCCGAGCAATTTTTCCAATAAAAAATCCAATATATCCTTGCCAAACACCTGAAAATATTAATATAAAACCAGGGCTTAGGGAATGAACCAGTTAACTCATATGATTACCGGTAATCACAAAAATATATCGCATTAATCACCAACACACTTAGATTAATCATGCAATTTATTTTGACCGTACACATTTTTACCTTAAACGCTATGCCAGTGATTCTCAAACCTTGGTACTGGTATGCGGGCACCGTCAAGTGGTATGCCAAAGAATCACTTATTGAAATATTCAAACACAGTGTTACCGTTCAAACTGTGTGTAATGTGACAGCAGCCAACAATATTAAATATACTTGTTAAATAAAACCTCTGCCCTGTTTTTAATGAACATCTAGGCCTAATACACTACTGTATTTTAATGTTGGTCATTACAGTGGTACTTGGAGACCCAAGTACTTGGTAAGAAAAGTTTGAGAACAACTGCGCTATACAATCAGTGATCAGATCAATGCATACGTCAGTACAAAAATTGAGGAGACTCCGATTGGTGTGTTCACTGGCAAATTTCACTCCAAAATAAAGCCTCGTAGGACTTCGGATAAAACTGTTACACGTTTTGTTAAAATGACTGACATTCATTCAAGTTAAAACTTTTAAAAGTGTTCTGGGTGACATTCTGACACTAAAATTGCATTTGTGTACAAATATTGGGGTCTTTTCATAAACTCATTTAATTATGCAAGCGAGTAATCAACTATGATTAATCCAAGTTACAAAATGTGATTAATCTGATTAGAAAAAATAATAATTTGACAGCCCTATATTAAACACATTTTATAATCATTATAAATTCACATGTAGAAAACAATGTAAAATGCGTATAAATTATGAATGAAATAGATACATGAACATTTAACATGAATTTACTCTTTATTGCAGACTCTTGTTGGCAAAGACGGCAAAGAGCAGATGGGAGGAGGGCAGGGGAGAATGCTGCACATGCCATCTTCTTTGGTAAGAGTTGTTTCTCGAATTCAATAGTGTTTCTCACCTTCTTCATCAAAATGTTGTTATTCGCTACTTTTTTTGGCCTCATGTATACTTATTTTGTAGTCGTACTCAATACAAAAGCACAGAGCTTGGCTGATTCACCAAAGGGCGGGATTCCTTGTTTGGGCACTCGATTCAGTCGATTGTGCAGGCAAACGGACTACGGTTGAACCTCGATTTTAAAATGTAATTGGTTCTTGAACAGGGTTTGTATATAGAAACGTGTGTACATAGAAGCACATTTCTCCATAAGAAACAATGTGAACATGAAGAATGAGTTCCAACCTCGACAGAAGTCCATATTTTAGTTCAAGTTTGTACATTTTGAACACAACATGAAGTGCTATACAGTACTGTATATCAAACATAAAAAGAGGTTATAGATCAACTTTCTATTTCTTAACAAAGCCAAAACAAACAAAACTAGCTGAACTGTCTTCATTTGCAGCTGCCCTGCCAACACACACACACACACACACACACACACACACACACACACACACACACACACACACACACACACACACACACACAGTAACTAGCCATGTGGTGCACTCACAGTTTGAAATCACTAAACTCCTTAACTTTAACAGCCTGGTTGTTACGATGATTAGGAATAAAAGATAAAATCCACTTGGTTAATTTTCTTTGCGTGCAGTGTAAGGCATTGTTGACAACGCTGTGGAACTACTTCCTTAATGGAAAAAGAAAAATGGGTGTACAAAAGTGAGGTACCACTGTACACTATAGAAAATGGATGGGTGAACATTCCATTACAGATTTACTTCAGACGATCCAGTTTAAATTAGCCACATTTGTGTCGTCAACCTAAGTCCAGTAACTCTGGTCCACCGTACTCTATTTATTACTTCAGTCCCTGATTATGTCGACGTCAAGCCATTTTGTTAAATTTGAGACCCAAAGGTTAATTTATGAAAAATCAGTATGTCGACGTCTTGTAGTATTGTGAACTTCATCATTATCGTTTGTTTGTCTCTTTGCAAAAGCCGATATGTGTCATGATCCGTGACCCGGATCAAGTTTTGTTTAGTCATGTTCTGTTAGTTTTGGAGTCCCTTACTTCCTGTTTTATGCACCTCTGGGTTTGTTTTGGTTACCATGGGTACTAATTGGGTACACCTGCCTCTGGTTAGTGGTCGAGCACTAATCAGAGAGCTATTTATTCACCTTTCTCGCCACGCTCAGTCTGGCTTCGTTGTTTGCTGTATGCAACAGTCACGTAGGGTTATTTCTTGTTTCTATGTTTCTTGATTCCTGTGCTAAGTTTGTACCTTAGCTTCACGTGCTATCGGCACGCAGCCCTTTGGTTTACTTCCTATTTCTTTGTATGGTGTATGATTTATGAGGAATAAATCATGTTCTTACCTGCACGCTTCGTCCGGAGTGGTCCGTCTGCTTCCTGAGAGAACGAACGCCGCAGTAAGATGCGACCCCCACGTGACAATATGTGGTTACGTCAAGAAGAACTGCCACTTAACTTCGGTAGGACTTACGATCCCTTTCTATTTCGTAGTAGCCGTTCTTTCATCCCTTTTCCTGCAGCTGCTAGTTCTGCAACTCCGTAAGAAAATTTCACCCATTTCAGTGTTGTACTAAATTGTTAGTGCATTTGTCAACCGGTCTAAGGGTCTAAGGTTCACCAACTAGCAGCTCCCCAATGCTGTGTCTTTGTTATTTTATAATAACACACACATACAAATCGTCATAAGCATTCTGATCAGTGCCATTATTATTATAAAATTATTATTAAAAAAATAATAATTGGAAATAAAAATTGATTTGAAACTTTTCAATCAAACGTTTTGGTTGCAAACAATTTTGAGAAGTTGCAAATCCATTATTTTTGTTTGCAAATTATTATTTTTTTCTATATTTATTTTGATTGCAAAAAATTTTTTGTAATTGTAAATCTTTTTTTTTGGGTTGCAGAAACAAAATAATTTGCAACCAAAACTTTATTTTTGTTTAAAGTATTTTTTAATTGTTTCTATTTTAAATCTTTTTTTATTTTTTTGCTAATCCATTTGTGTTTGGTTGCATAAAAAGATACACATTTCTCTCTATACCTAACAGGGGTTATGTGACGCTAGATTGCAGAGTTTACGATAAAATCTCTGAATTGAAACTCCTAATCTTAGAATAAACTATCATAAAGTGTGTGTGTATTAAAAAAACAGTCAAGCATTACAGTACCTAGCTGAGATAACAGTTCTTTAGTGCTCGCACATAGGAATTTCTTTGATAAGTTCTGGTCATTATTAACGTTGCAGTGAATGTATTTATTATAAATATTGTTCATATGCCAGCATTAGTACAATTATCATACAACGTCACTTTTCATGCACATTTCTTCAGATCCAATTCCAATTCCAGTGTTCTAGCATAAAGTCCAGCTCTGTGTGTAAAGATAATAAATTGCATTGCACACAAAGCACAGGCAAGTGCTACTGTACATGCGTCCTCCATATTCCCTCACCCTTTGCAGCAAGAACTTGACCCCTAGCTCCAGAGTGAGTTAGAGTGTGTGTGTGTGTGTGTGTGTGTGTGTGTGTGAGTGTGTGTGTGTGAGTGTGTGTGTGTACTGCTCATTCAGTGCTTACATGCATCCAACCAGGCCCAGATTCCTGCATGCGGACCTCCCTGCTCGGGTGTTAAGGAAAGGGTTGTTGAGGTTGCAGAGCAGGCTTTGAAGGAGGCTCCAGTGACTCATTACCCAACTATCCACCCACCCTCCATGCGTCCTACTTCTCCCCTCTCGAAAACATTTCTTTCCTCACCTCTGCCCAAACCCTTGCCCCTGAGGCCTAGCGAGCCGCCACTCTCCACTCGTTGACTGAAGAAAGGAGATTGTGTTTCAGACTTGTGTGAAAGACTCTTCTGTCTTCATGTGTGTTGTATTGTATAATAGCACATCCGACCACTGGCTGCTCTGTCATTAGGGGTGGGCGGCAAGGCCACACCTCATCCATCCGATGATGCTGGCTTTCCTTCTTCCCAGTATGTGTTCATATTTATTGCAGAGCAGTGATTTGTTTTCCAGGGCACATATGGGCAAACATTCATACATTTGAGGAATTTAAAGTCCCCTGTTGACCTAACATGGAGGTTAAAACTAACCAACACACATCCTTCCTTCCATCCATTAGAATAGTCCGTGAGCTGCGTCTTATCCCAGCTGGCTTCTAGCAAAAGGCTTTGTAAACTTTGGACACATTTCCACTGTGCTTCCCATTTTCATTTTCACTAAAATGCAAAAAGATAAATTTGAACTCAAATGATTTTAACCCAATTGTAAAAAGCATTTGTTTTCAAAATGTACCAACTTTGATGGCCATTTTTCAAAAGAAAACGTGATCCTTCGCAATTGCTGCAATTCGTTTTTTGTCGAAAACTACTACTAGTTCAAAAACTCTTTAAAACAGATGTTCAAACCTTTGACACAGACGGCCACATACTGTAAAATCCAAAAGTGCGAGGTGGCACATAGATACTTTTATGTATTAACTAAACTTTGTAAAAAGACTAAAAGACTGTATACAGTGGCACCTCGGTTTTAATTGGTAACCCGTCTCAAAAGGTCAGACAAAAATCAGAATCAGAATCAGCAATACTTTATCCCCTTTGGGATCGCGGGGGGCGCTGGAGCCTATCTCAGCTACAATCGGGCGGAAGGCAGGGTACACCCTGGACAAGTCACTACCTCATCACAGGACCAACACAGATAGACAGACAACATTCACACTCACATTCACACACTAGGGACAATTTAGTGTTGCCAATCAACCTATCTCCAGGTGCATGTCTTTGGAAGTGGGAGGAAGCCGGAGTACCCGGAGGGAACCCATCCCCGAGGGGAAATTAAGATTTTCAGCACAATCCCATTCAAGAGCAGACAAACATTACAGGGAGACAGAACAGGATCGCTGACGGGTTCTGCCAACTTCCGGCGCCCCTTACAAAAAAGGTGAGAAACAGGTAAGAAAACATTTTTTAAATTCAGTCCAAGCCTGGGCCCCTGGAGAGGGGGTCCAGACTGAGGCAGAGGAAAAAAAACCCTCATAGCCATAGCATCAAACATCAAAGAACACACAGGACATTAAAGACATTAAAAGAGCAGAGCTGATGCAACCAGCTGCCACTCCAGCAGTGCCATTTCTACATACTGCTACAAAAGTAAAAAAACAAAAAATAATTAACCAATAATATACATTGCGCACACACGATTGCACCATGCATAGACAAGCAACCAAACAAAAACGTCATTTCAACACTCATATACACTGTGTTGGCCTCTGCGGTGTTCCACGCCATCGTCTGCTGGGGTGGGGGGAGCATGGCCAGAGACAGGAGCAGACCCAACAAAGCAACAAAGAGAGCCGACTCCACCCTCAGCCGCCCACTAACTCTCGGCCAGTGTCCAGTCTGCATGGATGAGCAAAGATGCGTCCAAGGAGACTGAGGTGTCTGATACACACTCATTCAGCCAAGACACTGTGAAGCTTGTCCGTCCCGGCGCTCAGCGCCAGCGCCGCAGCCCTGTCTTTTCATCCGCATCTCCTCTCCTCCAATCTCTCCAAACTGACTCTGGTGTGGCAGAGACCCAGCAGCTGGTCTCCATGACCAAAAGGCTCCCGGGAGGCAGACCCAGAAGTTCACAAAAAAGTGCCGTAGACTGTCACACAGTCCCAAAGGGTCCCGAACCAAAAGGCAAAAAAACACACACTTGTGATTTAGGGCTATATAAATAAAGATTGATTGATTGATTGATTGATTGATTGACATGAAAACAAGAGAGAAACACCAGGAACACAAAAGGATGACACAAAAGCACAGAGCTTTGCCACCAGCAGCCACGATAGTGGCGCCATCTTGGAAAAAAACAACTGAATTGTATAAAAACCGAAGCAGTTCTTCCCTTAAGAAATGTAAATCCAATTACTCAAATCCAAACACTTCAAAATACGCACACAAAACACATTTTGTAGAGAACAATTATAGTTTTACATCCAAAAAACAATCTACAGCAAAATACATAGACATGATGAATGAAATTGATAATTGAATGTGACTTTTAACTTCATTGGAGACTATTGTTGGCAAAAATGGTGATGTTGGAGAGAGGGAAGGGGAATAGACACCATCTTCAGATTTTGCAGTTAGTTTTTTTCTTGTATTCAACAGGGTTTCTCACCTTCCTTATCAAACTTATTTCACAGTTGTACTTGATAAAAACCGGTAACACAAGCTCGTCAATGGTGTTCTTGTTATAGTTTTTGCTTTGAAAAATGTTACTGGAAGCAAGTTGCAAACAGCCCCTTTAATCATGATTAATCACATGTTATTAGTTGCTTTCATAGATAAAATTTGCTTAAGAAAATACCCCAATATTTGAATACAAATGCGTATTTGTATTCAGAATGTCGTACAAGAATGTTTTGTAAATGTTTTACTAAACTGCAAGTCATTGATTTGTTCAAAACTTGACAGTATAGTAAGAATTGAGTGCACACTTTGAAAGTCTTTGCAATAATATAGCAAACAAGGTACAGATGTACAGTATATTAATAGATCATGTAATAAAGACAGCCATAAACAACTTTGCACAGTGCACCATTTACATCTGCATTTACACTTCCGTAGTTTAACTAGTTGTTTAAACAAACACGCTTATTTACCTTTTCAGATGACAGCGCTGATATCATTTCTTTACGAACTCGAAGGTACCGTATTTTTCGGAGTATAAGTCGCTCCGGAGTATAAGTCGCACCACCGAAAATGCATAATAAAGAAGGAAAAAACATTTATAAATCGCACTGGAGTATAAGTCGCATTTTTTGGGGAAATGTATTTGATAAAACCCAACACCAAGAATAGACATTTGAAAGGCAATTTAAAATAAATAAAGAATAGTGAACAACAGGCTGAATAAGTACGTTATATGAGGCATAAATAACCAACTGAGAACGTGCCTGGTATGTTAACGTAACATATTATGGTAAGAGTCATTCAAATAACTATAACATATAGAACATGCTATAGGTTTACCAAACAATCTGTCACTCCTAATCGCTAAATCCGATGAAATCTTATACGTCTAGTCTCTTACGTGAATGAGCTAAATAATATTATCTGAATATTTTACGGTAATGTGTTAATAATTTCACACATAAGTCGCTCCTGAGTATAAGTCGCACCCCCGGCCAAACTATGAAAAAAACTGCGACTTATGGTCCAAAAAATACGGTAGTTGGCGAACTTGGCGAAATGAACGACATCTTGCAGCACTAGGTCTTCACAGATGTTATGTGGCCTACATGCCTACTGTCCATTTAGAAAAGGCGTTGTTTAATTAAACGCAGGTAAACATAGTTTGTCGTCCCCTGTTTGCTGTCTATGTAGCATTCATGCCATCATCACATTCATGTTTTGCTTTAAGATGCTATTTTAAACTTGATTTGTACCAATAATAAGAAAGTTTGTCGCTGCATTACTAACTAATTACCTCAGTTTTATCTAGTTCTAAGTTTCGTCTGAGTTTGTTTCGAAGTGAAATTGGGCGCAGTGCCTGTGCAATGCACGCCACCTTCCGGCGGTCAAAACAAACACTGTGATTAATCTTCAGTCATTAATCATAACGCAATCATTTTGTTCATCAATCACGTGTTAACATGTTTTTGCTACATACCATGGGCAAATAAATACGCTGGGCCACAGTGAGGACACCCCTGGCCTTGAACTTAACTTGTGGCTGCAAATGTGACACTGATCGTTTCAACTCTTTTAACATATTTATTCATTGTGTTTTTGTATGGAAGTAGAATTGTCGTCACATCAACACCTGTAAAAGCTGAGTGACTGACTAAATTATCTAGTAGATACAACCATGGCACTACTACAACACACCTGAAACAGTTATCAATACTAGTTATTAACGTATTTTTCGGAGTATAAGTCGCACCGGAGTATAAGTCGCACCTGCCGAAAATGCATAATAAAGAAGGAAAAAAACATATATAAGTCGCACTGGAGCACGGCCAAACTATGAAAAAAACTGCGACTTATAGTCCGAAAAATACGGTACTTACCCATCCATTTAATCGACTATATGACCCTCTCTAGTGTGCCTTTGATTGGCTCGCCAGTGTCTGACCATGTCTGTGACCCAGACCGCTCTGGCTGCAGTGCCCTCTGCTGGTTGTTCAGGGGAGTGTGTAACTCCACATTTATTTGTGCATCTGGTTTGTGGTAGGAATGTCTCATTGACACAAAAGCAAAAAAGCGATCCACATATGCAAATTCAATACAAATACAAATACAAATTCAAGCATATTTATATTCAAATCTCAAAAATATATTTACAAATACACGTTTATTTATACAAATTCTTGATTTATTTGTATGTCACATTTTTATATTTATACATTTTATTTGTATATATTTTCAAATCTCAAAAATATATTTACAAATACACGTTTATTTATAAAAAAATATTAATTTATTTCTATATCACATTTGTATTTGTATATTTATTAATATATGCATATGTATTAATATTATATTAATATATATAAGTTGATGTGAGACAATTCTACTTCCATATTTTTGTGCTGCATACGTGCCACCAATCCACAATGTTTCATGGAAATGACTAACTAACTAACTGATAAATACACTCACCTTCGTTTGGATAACTTGGCTGAGGTAAAAAACTGAGAATACTAAAGCTTAAGTGTTGGTGTCCCACCAGTATTTTTCCCCATATAAAAATCCCTGCTGCTTCTGATATGTCTCCAATTCACGTGTAGCTTTCAAAAGAGAGCTTACTTTTCACACTAAATGTTCGTATCTGTCATGCAATAGCCTGAAATTGAGTCTCTTCATGCTTCCTTGAGGGCCGTGTAAACGAACACCTCTAAATCCTGTTCCCACAACGCACGTGGTGCTTCACTTAAACGGCTGTGGACATGGAGTGTATCCCACGGGGCTACAAGCCAGACGTTTGCGGTCATGTTTTAGCCATTGGCTAAGGAAATGTGTATGTTTTTATCATCCTGCTGTGTTTCTACACGTAGATGTGAGCATTAAAGATGACATCCATGGGACATGACATCATTGGGACTTCCTGTCCGGAACACCAGGAGCCACTTTGCATTCCCAAGTAAGCAGTGATTCTGAATATTTTCACATAACTTCAAATGCATCCCTGGGAAATTTACTTTTTTATGAAAACGCTTTGGCCCATGCTCAGTTTTCTTACATTTAATGTCTTTGAATTCAGATTTCCCCCAAATTACCCAGGCATATCCTTCTGAGAACCAGCGTCCTCTACAGTGGACATATGTTTTTTGGTTTATGTCTTCTGTCAGAGTTACACATTTAGGAAAATCAGAGGGATGTATATATATATATATATATATATATATATATATATATATATATATATATATATATATATATATATATATATATATATATATAATGTGTATATATATATATATGTGTGTGTGTGTGTGTATGTACATTGTATATGTATATACTGTATATGTATATATATATATGTATCTGTGTGTGTGTGTGTGTGTGTGTGTATGTACAGTGTATATGTATATATATATGTGTGTGTGTGTATATACATTACATATGTGTATATATGTGTGTGTATCAGTGACGTGCGGTGAGGTTGATGGCTGGTGAGGCACTGACTTCATCACAGTCAGATTTACAAACATATGAACCCTAAAGAGTATCTTATTTACCATTTGATTGGCAGCAGTTAACGGGTTATGTTTAAAAGCTCATACCAGCATTCTTCCCTGCTTGGCACTCAGCATCAAGGGTTAGAATTGGGGGTTAAATCACCAAAAATTATTCCCGGGCGCGGCGCCGCTGCTGCCCACTGCTCCCCTCACCTCCCAGCGGGTGAACAAGGGATGGGTCAAATGCAGAGGACAAATTTCACCACACCTAGTGTGTGTGTGACAATCATTGGTACTTTAACTTAACTTTAACTTTACACATACAAACTGTAGCACACAAAAAAGCACATTTAATTAAAAAAACTTTATTATGGTCTTACCTTTACTTATAAGTGCGGGAACAGTGGTGTTCGTGTTGGAGGAGTTGTGAATGAATGAAATATGAAATCCGGGCTGCAGTCTGCAGGTGTACCTAATGTTGTTCACGGCTTCTCCGGCGCGAGCATTGTTGTTTTTGCACTTTTTGGCTTCTTGTTAAGTGACTTTTTTTGGGTGGATTTAATCTTGCACGTGGAGGGTTTGGGTGTGGGCTTTGGTTGGTGTGGCGCTCCCGTCGGGGGGTGCAGTCTGCGGCGGGGGTGCATCAACCAGCACCAGGAGGCGGGATTACTGCGAGCCTCACACAGTGCGTCTTCGCAGCAGTTTTATGATTGCTCAGCACAAGAAATACGTTACACACATACAGTTGTTGACAAAATACACTGTGCATTATATACCTCAGCTAACTAAACTATGGAAATGTATAATATAATTCATATAGCAATACGGTCTCACTGCACAGCAGGCCAGCAGTTAGCCGAGTCCGCAATCCATGTTGAGGCACAACTGAGTGACGTGCCTCAACTGGCTGCTGATCACCGCACCGTCTCTTCTCAGTATTTGAACGGCAAATGTGAAAATTCAGCGATTTTGAATAAAAATAATTTAAAACTGGTGAAGTTAAATGGAAAATAACTTTATAGTATAATCACTGAATACATATAACAATTCAATTAATTTTTTTTTCTTTTTACATTTTTTTTCTTTCCATGATGGCAGGTGAGCATACTTGCCAACCCTCCCGGATTTTCCGGGAGACTCCCGAAATTCAGCGCCTCTCCCGAAAACCTACCGGGACAAATTTTCTCCCGAAAATCTCCCGAAATTCAGGCGGACTCAGGTCCATAATAACAAATATTTTATTTGAGTATTAACCCACAATTTAAACAGCATACCTGCCCAATCACGTTATAACTGTAGAATGATGGAGGGCGAGTTCTTGGTTTCTTATGTGGGTTTATTGTTAGGCAGTTTCATTAACGTCCTCCCAGACCCAGCGTGGCAACAACACACAACAACAGCAGTCACGTTTTTGTATACCGTAAAGCAGTTCGTCTGCCGTAAACAGCAATGTTGTGACACTCTTAAACAGGACAATACTGCCATCTAGTGCATTTGATGAAAGCACTTTTGTGCGTGCCACACATCAATGTATCATCAGAGAGGGTGTTCAGCATGGTTCGAAAAATAGTGACAGAGAATAGAACAAGGATGGACAATTCAACCCTTAACTCAACAATGAGTAGATGAGTGTTATGTGTGTGTATATGTGTAAATAAATGAACACTGAAATTCAAGTATTTATTTTATATACAGTATATATATATATATATATATATAATAAAATAAATATATATATATATATATATATATATTCTAGCTGTAAATATACTCCTCCCCTTTTAGCCACGCCCCCAACCACGCCCCCGTCCCGCCCCGACCACGCCCACCCCACCCCCTCCCCCCACCTCCCGAAATTGGAGGTCTCAAGGTTGGCAAGTATGCAGGTGAGGCCCCGCCTCACCTGCCTCTAGTGACCGCACGTCACTGGTGTGTATATATATGTGTGTGTATATACAGTATGTGTGTGTATATACAGTATATGTATATATATATATGTGTGTATATGTATATGTATATGTATGTGTATGTGTATGTGTATGTATATGTGTATATGGATATATATGTGTATATATATGTATGTATACTGTATATGTGTATATGTACAAACTCCGTTTCCATATGAGTTGGGAAATTGTGTTAGATGTAAATATAAACGGAATACAATGATTTGCAAATCATTTTCAACCCATATTCAGTTGAATATGCTACAAAGACAACATATTTGATGTTCAAACTGATACTGACTGTGTTCATCTGCCCCCCTGAATGTTATAATTTATTTTGGCAGAAATGTAAACAGTCCATTAAATTATAGTTAAAGAAACTTATAGCTTGATTTGTTTATTGATAGTCATCACAATGATGTTACTGTAAAACTAAGCACACAAATGACAACAAATTAATGTAGTATATATACTATATACATACATGTAAAGATCATGCTGATTTAACAATACAGCTTGGTACAACCTGAAAAAACAGCAATGTAACAGGTTAGCACCTATGACAGAAGAGCAAACATTTGCATTGCGATAGTTTTAAAGTTGTAGAAACGTTAAACTCATTAGAATATAGCAAAGCAAAAATTGGCATTTAAAGGGCAAATACATTTATACTTAAAGGCATGTACTCACCAAGTAAAATATATATATATATATATATATATACTGTATATATCTATCTATCTATCTATATATATATATATATATATATATATATATATATAACCTTTTTTTTTTTTTTTGCAACATTTTTGTAGGGGAAACATTGGATCCAATAACATTTTATAGGGGAATCTAGTGAATGGTCTTGTGAGAGAAGTGTGCTGTGTTTCAGGGCTGTCGTCTAATTGGTTTAATGCTGCATGCAAAACAACTGTGGAATATTTGCCACTTTGCTCCGTCTTGAGGGCAGCATGTGGACTGAGGAGACCATTGTTCTTCTTGGGAAAGGCCCTTGAGCCATGAAAAACATCACTTCCTCCCTTTGCAAGTCTCCCAGTTTCCTTCCTCTTGATGTAGATTTATAAAGTGGCCTGACAGTCATGTGTTTGGGGTTCATAAAATGGGGTCAATGAGCACCAGACTTGACTTAAATGTGACCACACCCACTAATTGATGTTGCACGCTATCTATAATCATGTTAATGAATAATCAAAATCATTATCATACCTATCCATCCACCAAACATTCTCTTTGGTGATTGCAGAGTATGTTGACTCAAAGTCTAACCCACGCCCTTTTTAAACACCTTCTGCAATGTCTGCGACACACACCTTTCTTTTATGGTTGTGTGATTGACGAACACATTTGGCAGTCAGGTCAAAACCATAATGAGGTGATCAGTGATGGTGGCCAAACATTGCATTGCTTCCGAGTTGGAAAGAATGTGTTGCACCTGAGAAAGGACTTGAAGGACCTGTTGTTACATACCAGGAAATGGCAGTAATCTTTTAAATGATAATTTTAAATGTTCTAATTTGCTTAGATTTTTGCTTGGCAATTATAATTTCCCATAGACAATTTTGCATATTCCAAGGTGAAGTTGTTAACTATTCTGTTACTGTTCACCTTTACGAACATAGTAGGTGCTTTTTGAAAAGTCGGTGCACACGAGTGTGTTACTGGGAAAGTTTTATGACACAAATCTTTCGTGCATATCTCTAGTTTGAAACAAATGTGTTTGTTGGTTCACTAAATTGCTCGATTAGGGTCATCCATATTCAGTCTGTGTTATTTTTAGATGCTACAATTGCTATAATCATACATTTTATTCTAAAATATTTCAAGTTTCAAACACATTAGAATCTTTTCACGATTTAGACCAGGGTTGCCCAAAGTCTGCCCACTGAGTCGGTTTGTTTTACTTGCCAAAGAGTGGTTTCCCAAATTGAATACATTTTCATACTGACCTCTTCGAAGCTCACACAATCATTGATGCCATGTCCACAATGCTCACGAGTTGCATATTAAACACGACAATCTTCATAACTTTAAACGGTGCATCCGGAAACTTTTCCCGCTTTTTCCACATTTTGTTATGTTACAGCCTTATTGCAAAATTGAATACATTAATTTTTTGTCCTCAAAATACTACAGAAAATACCCCATAGTGAGAATGTGAAAATATTTTTTAGAAGAATTTTGCAAATGTGATAAAAATTTTAAACTAATGTACACAGTAGAGATGCGCGGTTTGCGGACACAACCGCGGAGTCCGCGGATTATCCGCGGGTCGGGCGGTTGAAATAAAAAAAATTAGATTTTAAATAGATTCAGGCGGGTGGCAGTTAAACCAATTCGGAAATATATATACATAGTTAAATGTTGTTACCCACATACGAAAAACGAGCAGGCACCTGCAGCATATGCCACAACAGAAGAAGAAAAAAAAAAGAGATGGACACTTTTACGGAGCGGAGAAGGGACGCCTCGCCGGGGTCCGGGACCGAGGCCCCTTCCCCCGAGAGGGCCCCACCGGGAGCCGTAGCTGAGGTGATCCGTGAGAAGGGCCCGACGCACGTCCAGGGTCACCACCGCGCCCACCGCACCGACACCCCGCCTCGTCCGCCTTCGCCGCGGCCGGCGTCACGCGCAGCAGGTAAGCAGCTTACCTGCCCGCCACCCCCGTGGCCGGGGGCTCGTAACAGGGGTCACTCCGCGCGCTCCGCCCGCGCAGCTTACCTGCCCGCCACCCCCGTTGCCGGGGGCGCGTAACAGGGGTCACTCCGCGCGCAGTGCGCTCACGAAAAGGGTGGGGCTCACCCTGGTGAGCCGAGTGAGCCAGTTTTGGTAAACAGAACTGGCGCTGCGGGATGAACCGAACGCCGGGTTAAGGCGCCCGATGCCGACGCTCATCAGACCCCAGAAAAGGTGTTGGTTGATATAGACAGCAGGACGGTGGCCATGGAAGTCGGAACCCGCTAAGGAGTGTGTAACAACCCACCTGCCGAATCAACTAGCCCTGAAAATGGATGGCGCTGGAGCGTCGGGCCCATACCCGGCCGTCGCAGGCAGCGAGAGCCGCGAGGGCTAGGCCGCAACGAGTAGGATGGCCGCCGCGGTGCGCGCTGAAGCCTCGGGCGCGAGCCCGGGTGGAGCCGCCGCGGGTGCGAGGGACATCGCACCTCCACGCGCTTGGAGGGGCGCTCAGCGCGGCTCCCAGATGATTGCACACTGGTGTGCGTCTGGGCCGTGACAGCGTGGCACGCATTGAATGTCTCTGCTCCATTGGATCAGTCTCCTTTCTTTAACAGGCAAAAGCTTTATAACCTCACTAATGCCTTGCATCGTCTATATTAGCTATATAACAACGGGTGGGTGCGGGCGGGTGCGGTTTTGATTAAATGTTAGTTCGGGTGGATGCGGATGGTTGACGACTTTTGTGATGCGGTTGCGGATGAAATAATTGGCTATCCGCGCATCTCTAGTACACAGGTATTGACAGCCTTTGCTCAATACTTTGTTGATGCACCATTGGCAGCAATTACAGCCTGAGGTCTTTTTGAATACCATGCCACAAACTTGGCACACCTGTCTTTGGGCAGTTTGGCCCATTCCTCTTTGTTTATTTTCCTTTGCAGTATCTCTCAAGCTCCACCAGGTTGGATGAGAAGCGCTGATTTTCATCCAGGACGTCTCTGAACATCTCTGCATTGATCTTTCTTTCTATCCTGACTAGTCCCCCAATTCCTGCCGCTAAAACATCCCCACATCATGATGCTGCCACCACTATGCTTCACTGTAGTGATGGGATTAGCCCAGTGATGAGGGGTGCCTGGTTTCCTCCAAACATTATGTCTGGCATTGATGCCAAATAGTTCAATCTTAGTCTCTTCAGAGCAGAGAATTTAGTTTCTTATCGTCTCAGAGTCTTTCAGGTGCATGTTGGCAAACTTTACTAAGGAATGGCTTTCGTCTGGTCCCTATACCATACAGACCTGATTACGCAAATATAGTTGTCCTTCCTGAAGGTACTCTTCTCTCAATAGAGGAATGTTGTAGCTCTGACAGAGTGATCATTGGATTCTTGGTCACCTCCCTGACTAGACTAAGATGAATGCAGCAATGTACAGAGACATCCTGGATGAAAACCAGCGCTTCCCATCCAACCTGATGGAGCTTGAGAAGTGCTGCAAAGAGGAATGGGCGAAACTGCCCAAAGATAGGTGTGCCAAGTCTATGGCATTGTATTCTAAAAGACTTGAGGCTGCAATTTCTGCCAAAGGTGCATCAACAAAGTATTGAGCAAAGGGTCTGAATATTTATTTACATGTGACTTTTACATTTTTTTATTTTTAATAAATTTGCACAAAAAAAAAAACATTTTCACGTTGCCATTATGGGTTATTGCCTGGAGAATTTTGAGAACAAAATTAATGCTGTAACATAAAATGTAGAAAAAGTGAAACGCTGTGAAAACTTTCCGAATGCACTTTATGTGGTGGAATGGGGATAAACCAGGGGTACCTAATTTGTATTCAGGGCCACACTTCGCAGCTACAGCATGGCTGCTTTCAGAAGTAAATATATTTGACTATACAAGTATAATAGCCCCTATGGTTAGGGATGGGACTTAAGAAGATTTTTCCGGTTCCGATGCCACTTTCGATTCTGCTTAAAGGGGAACATTATCACCAGACCTATGTAAGCGTCAATATATACCTTGATGTTGCAGAAAAAAGACCATATATTTTTTTAACCGATTTCCGAACTCTAAATGGGTGAATTTTGGCGAATTAAACGCCTTTCTATTATTCGCTCTCGGAGCGATGACGTCACAACGTGATCTCACATCGGGAAGCAATCCGCCATTTTCTCACTTTCGTCGGTGTGTTGTCGGAGGGTGTAACAACACGAACAGGGACGGATTCAAGTTGCACCAGTGGCCCAAAGATGCGAAAGTGGCAAGAAATTGGACGAAATTTGTTCAAAATACGAGGGTGTGGGGAAAGCCGACAAAATGGTCAGTCGTTTGTTCCGCACACTTTACCGACGAAAGCTATGCTACGACAGAGATGGCAAGAATGTGTGGATATCCTGCGACACTCAAAGCAGATGCATTTCCAACGATAAAGACCCTAGCTTCCCTGGCCTGCTGACATCAACTCCAAAACTGGACGGATCAGCTTTCAGGAAAAGAGAGCGGATGAGGGTATGTCTACAGAATATATTAATTGATGAAAACTTTATTCATTACTCGCGGTTTTACGTAAATTATTATACATAAACTGTGTTTACCAATAATTTAGCTTAAAAATATTTATTTTTTTCAATCATTCGAGTAGTCTTGTGTAATGCAGTATTTTGTGTCTATTTAGGTATGGTTAACCTGAGTGCTGAAATCGTGGAAAAATATATGTTCTTAGCGCGCCTGAAATGGGCTGTCTGCACTCTCAAAGTGCATGTTGTTGCCAAATGTATTTCATATGCTGTAAACCTAGTTCGTAGTTGTTAGTTTCCTTTAATGCCAAACAAACACATACCAATCGTTGGTTAGAAGGCGATCGCCGAATTCGTCCTCGCTTTCTCCCGTGTTGATGGCTGTCGTGTCGTTTTCGTCGGTTTCGCTTGCATACGGTTCAAACCGATATGGCTCAATAGCTTCAGTTTCTTCTTCAATTTCGTTTTCGCTACCTGCCTCCACACTACAACCATCCGTTTCAATACATGCGTAATCTGTTGAATCGCTTAAGCCGCTGAAATCCGAGTCTGAATCCGAGCTAATGTCGCTATATCTTGCTGTTCTATCCGCCATGTTTGTTTGTATTGGCATCACTGTGTGACGTCACAGGAAAATGGACGGGTGTATATAACGATGGTTAAAATCAGGCACTTTGAAGCTTTTTTTAGGGATATTGCGTGATGGGTAAAATTTTGAAAAAAACTTCGAAAAATAAAATAAGCCACTGGGAACTGATTTTTAATGGTTTTAACCCTTCTGAAATTGTGATAATGTTCCCCTTTAACGATTCGGTTCTTTAACGGTTCTCTTATCGATTCTTATTTGGGATAAAAAGAGAAAAAAAAGGTGGATTAGCCTCAATTTTGTTGAGTTTAGCGGTAATATGACTTTACAAAGCCTACAGCGAGGTCATATACGTAGCGTAGAAGAAAAAAAGGTACTTTTTTGATAACACATTTAATTAATAAATATTCTTCTGTAGAATTGAACTAAATAAATAATATGGAAATTACACAAGAATGTTACATGTTGTATTAACTTAAGCTTGATATACCTCACTTTGCATGTAATGAGTTAATACCACATATTTGTTGCTGACATGAATGGACTTGTACACAACATTTTATTTTTTTGAGGTTCACCTGTATAATATAATGATCGAGAGAAAATCTGGTCGGAGGAAAACATGCAACTTTCTTATCTGGTTAAATAAAGGTTGTCAACTTTTCTCTGACTAAAACTGAATATTCACCTATCGAAAATCAGGAGTTTCACTGTAGCAAATGGGTGCAAGCTTTTGACCACAAACTTAGTCGCTGCTCAGTGACATTCGTGAACTAGAGCGAGTACTGCCCGCCTCAAAGCCAATCAGAATCTGTTTCTCGTCATGCTCATCGAAATGAAAAGGCATTCATTTCAATTTAACAAATAATAGCGCTAACATGATAGGCGGTGGGTTAGTACCTGTTGTATTCAGATGACGTGCGAGCATGACTTTCATTTATAATTGTTGCATGCTGTGTGTTCAAATGTTTCAGCATATTGCTCGCATGTCCTCCTCTTGATGAAATAGCAGCCTAACAATTATTACAAGTAATGCTGTTGCTATCTTTTCTTGTAAAACGTTTGTGTTTATTCCGACCGGGCACTTCCATTTTTTGATTCCCATTCCTACTATAATATTATTACACAATTGCCTATGCATTTGATTATTATATATTTTCACTAACACATTGATATATAACTTGCTTTGAAATCATAAGCCAAAGTGACAAGAAAATATCAATTTCTAGTTTTAACAAAAAAAAAAATAATATATGGTATAATATGTATTGTATGATCAGATATTAAAGTTTAAAAGATGTGCAATTTCATGCAGTAGGAACATTTTTATTTCAAAATGGCAGGAACAAATACGTTATTTTCAGGCATTCGTGGGTCACATAAAATGATGTGGCGGGCCAAATTTGGCCCCCGGGCCTTGACTTTGAAACTCTTCTCTCATGTTACTGCTGAGCATTTAAAATCATGCTCTTTGGCCCTCGGCCCATCGGAATATTTTCACTTTGGCCCTTGGAAGCAAAATGTTTGGGCACATCTGATGTCAACATTCTTGTTTAATTAACACACTAAATGCAAGGTGGTGGTGCCATGGCTTGTGTTGATCTGGACCCCAGGATGCAGAGACAAAGTACAGAGGGTAAAAAATGGATCTTTAATCAAGCACAAGCATGAGCAAATACTCACAGATACTGAAAATAGTTTTTTAAAGCGGCACATAAATGGGAAACAGAAGTACAAACAACAAAAACCTGGAACGGGGGGAAAAATAACAAACCCTCTCATCTTTGTTTTTGTTTTGTTGTCTGTCCATGCATGGTGCAATCGTATGTGCGCAGTATTTATTATTTATTGTTCATTTTTTGTTTTTTGTTGTTGTTTTACTTTTGTAGCTGTATGTAGAAATGGTGCTGCTGAAGTGGCAGCTGGTTGCAACAGCTCTGTGCTCTTACAGTGTATTTTATGTCCTTTAATGTTTCCGTCCTGTTGTCACTTAATTATTTGTGGACTTTTTGAATCTGCACTGCAACCACATCATTTCCCCGCTGTGGGATACATAAATTCTATCCTATCCTAATATTCTGATTGGAGGCTGTGAGCATACTTCGTGTACTGATGCATATTATGTCACTTCGACCATGTAATGTAATTCCAGCCTATATGAAATATTTTTATACACTTCTGCCACCTCGACTCCTGTGGCACCCTAATAAACTACCTGTAAATTTTTTTTTTGCTCAACATCAAATATCAACTGGCGGATAGTGGGGATACATTTCATAAGTTTTCTCACGCCAAGCCAACAGATTCCTGATCAGGGTGCAGTTGAACGTTCACCAGATAATTTTTTCTTCCTCTTCTGGATTTCCCCCGCTCAAGCCGTTTATTCGCTCATTCGTCTTCCTTTCTCTTTCGTTTGCTATCCTCCGGTGTGTAATTCGCAGGGAACTCATTTTGTCTCGTTCCAGTAATGACCCTCACTTGGGGTCCTGATTACAGTATATTGCAGGCATTTGTTTCACCTTCACTTTCATTTGTTACACAACCTGCTGTGTTGGAGTCTTAGGCTGCACCTTGAAGCTAGTCATCTGGTCTTGACTGTCTCAGTTACTATTGCTGTCTCTATTTCATACACTTATCACTCATGTAGGAGTTTCATCTCCTTTTTGCTGAAAGGAAAACAAAAATGCAAGTTGGGAGTGGTGTCTCATATTTGACATGCAGACTGGGAGATATCATGTTTTTGTCAATCTGTTCTTGCTCATTTCTTTACACACCCACTCAGGCAGGTGCGAGCAAGGAGAACGTCTCTCCGGAGCCTCGTTTGACTCTGTGAGCCGCCATTAATACTCCCATCATTCACTGTAGACATCCCTCAGCTAGCCTATGAGAGGACTTGCGATTACATCTCTTATTACATGGTCAATCCCCATTGCTACAATAGAAGTGAATACTCTTGTTTTTCTCTCATTGTTAGCTCATCCATCTATTTTCTATACCAGTGTTTTTCAACCTTTTTTGAGCCAAGGCACATTTTTTTCATTTTAAAAATGAAATGAAAAAAATGAAACTCAGTAGACAATAAAAAGTTGTTGTCGCAATTGTTGGATATGACTTTAAACCATAACCAACCGTGCTCTTGTCTCAAAGTAGGTGTACTGTCACAACCTGTCACATCACGACGTGACTTATTTTGAGTTTTTTGGTTGTGCTCCTGTGTGTAGTGTTTTAGTTCTTGTCCTGCGCTGCTATTTGAATGGCTTTTCCTGTTTTTTGGTATTTTCCCGTTGCAGTTTCATGTCTTCCTTTGAGCGCTATTCCCCGCACCTGCTTTGTTTTAGCAATCAAGAATATTTAAAGAAATAAATAAATGATAAATGGGTTATACTTGTATAGCGCTTTTCTACCTTCAAGGTACTCAAAGCGCTTTGACACTATTTCCACATTTACCCATTCACACACACACATTCACACACTGATGGCGGGAGCTGCCATGCAAGGCGCTAACCAGCAGCCATCAGGAGCAAGGGGTGAAGTGTCTTGCCCAAGGACACAACGGACATGACTAGGATGGTAGAAGGTGGGGATTGAACCCCAGTAACCAGCAACCCTCCGATTGCTGGCACGGCCACTCTACCAACTTCGCCAAGTTGTTGCTATTTTTTTTGTGTGGACATTGTTGATTATCATGTCATGTACGGATGTATTTTGTGGACGCCGTCTGCTCCACTCGCTGTGAGTCTTTGCTGTTGTCCAGCATTCTGTTTTTGTTTACATTGTCGCCAGTGCAGTTTCGTTCTACATAGCCATCCCTAAGCTTTATTGCCTTTTCTTAGGGGCACTCACCATTTGTTTATTTTTGGTTTAAGCATTAGATAGCTTTTTACCTGCATGCTGCCTCCCGCTGTGGTCTGCATTTTGTGATCGCGACAAACTATCGTCGCCTCACACAACCTTTTGTTCCCGACATCTACAAAGCAATTATTTATTATATAGGAGAATGACATGGTTACTCTGCCGAGCTTTAGGCAGCACCGACACTCAACAACGGCACATTGTTTGCGGATTATAATTACTGGTTTGCAAAAAATATTTTTAACCCAAATAGGTGAAACTACATAATCTCCCACGGCACACCAGACTGAATTTCACGTCACACTAGTGTGCCGCGGCCAGTGTTGGGTTAGTTACTGAAAAGCAGTAACTAGTTACAGTTACTAGTTACTTTATTTAAAAAGTAACTCAGTTACTTACACCAAAAAGTAATGCGTTACTGTGAAAAGTAACTATTTAGTTACTTTTTTTTTTCTTAGCCTTCATTTCAGTACTGTTATTGCACTGCAGAATAATACAATCTGTTGATCAACTTGACATGCATTTGCATCACTGAACTCTGCTAAGCAATGTGGTCTACATACAACACACAAAGACAAAGATATGTTTCCAAGGGCCAATTTATTTCAGGCCAGAACAAATTGACAAAACTATTTCAAATAGCTGCAACATAACATACATAAGTAACAAACAGCATAATAACAACCTAGCTGTAAACCTGGCTTCACCTAAGGAAGGCGCACGTGACATACACAAAGCCTAACCAGGCAGATTTGGAATTGTTGTTTTGGGCAGTAGACGGGATCTTTGATCCAAGACACAACTTACATTGAACTAAAATGTTATTTTCTTTGTGTTCGACAAAAAAAGAAGTGAGAATATGTCCATGTTAAGACACTCGAGTCGACTGCGGCTCCGTTGTTAGTAAACACAGACACGCCCCCCCTCGCCTCCCCTCCCGTCCCCTCCCCTCCCCTCCCCACACCCACACCCACACACTCACAGAGTGCGCCTCCGGCTTATGACACAGGAAGAATCAGAAGGACGACACTGCAGCGCTCCAATAAAACACACTCAGATCTTCTGTTTCTAGCCGATACTACATAAAAAATAACGTAAAATAACGCAGTAACGCATCATGTAGTAACGTTAACTAAACCTCCCAGAGGGTGAACAAGGGGATGGGTCAAATGCAGAGGATAATTTCACCACATCTAGTGTGTGTGTGACTCTCATTGGTACTTTAACTTTAACTTTATTTACTGGAGTGGCCCTCATATTGTTATTCCAATATTAATATATCAAAGTTTTATCCTAAGTCCAAGCCTTAAGGCCCGACTTAAGTCGTCTTCTGAAGTACAGTAAATATTTGCCATGCTTTCATGCACTCATCCTCCGTCTCCTCGCTGTCTTGTAGACATTCCTGACAGAGTCTCCTGTCGCGGCCTGAAGCTTTTCCTTGGACAGCTGGGACCCGGCAACATGATCCCCAGGCAGCAGGCCACCCCTACACTAACTCCCTGTGAGTGTGTGTGTACGCGTGTTTGTGTGTGTGTGTCACATTCTCTTTGAAAAACAAGTATTCATACTATATTTAGGACCATGCTATAACATGTTGTTACTTGTGTTTATTTCCTTAGTAGCAATGTGAGGAAGAGCACGATGAAGAAGAAATACCCACAAACCGCAGGTAATAGTGTCATATCATTACTGGTAATATATTTTTTTGGTTGTTACTAGGGTTGTACGGTATACCGGTATTAGTATAGTACCGCAATACTAATGAATCATATTCGGTACTATACCGCCTCTGAAAATTACCGGTCCGCCACCCAACCGCGTCTCCGTCGTCGTGTTATTACTGGTTTATGAGCAGACGAACAGAGTACTTACAAACAGACACAGTGTGAAGACAGAAAAGTGAGAACAAACGTATTTTGGCTTAAAAACTAACGATAAAGGTGAAGTTATAACACTGAAACGCCCTCAGGAAGAGGTGCTTTAAGACATGGCTAACTAGCTAGCGGCTAAAGACCAACCGCAGTCGGCAGTGTTTTAGCTACTTCTAAATCACTAATCCTCGCCTCCATGGCGACAAATAAAGTAAGTTTTTTACAAGTATCATCCCTGCAGGATGAGGAATAGCTAAACATGCTTCACTACACACCGTAGCTCACTGGCGTCAAAATGTAAACAAACACCATTGGTGGATCTACACCTAACATTTACTGTAATGATACCAAGTACAGGAGCGTATCTAGTCAACACTATTATAATTACGTCGATACTTTTTGGCATCACATCTGCTTTCGTTTAAAAAAAATGTATATTAAGTTTATAAACTCAGAAAATATGTCCCTGGACACATGAGGACTTTGAATATGATCAATGGTAAATGGTAAATGGGTTATACTTGTATAGCGCTTTTCTACCTTCAAGGTACTCAAAGCGCTTTGACACTATTTCCACATTCACACGCACACTTACACACTGTTGGCGGGAGCTGCCATGCAAGGCCCTAACCACGACCCATCAGGAGCAAGGGTGAAGTGTCTTGCTCAAGGACATAACGGACGTGACGAGTTTGGTAGAAGGTGGAGATCGAACCAAGAACCCTCAGGTTGCTGGCACGGCCAGTCTCCCGACCGCGCCACGCCGTCCCCAATGTATGATCCTGTAACGACTTGGTATCGGATTGATACCCAAATTTATGGTATCATCCAAAACTAATGTAAAGCATCCAAACAACAGAAGAATAGGTGATTATTACATTTTAACAGAAGTGTAGATATAACATGTTAAAAGAGAAAGTAAGCAGATATTAACAGTAAATGAACAAGTAGATTAATAATTCATTTTCTACCGCTTGTCCTTAATAATTTTGACAAAATAATAGAATGGAAAATGACACAATATGTTACTGCATACGTCAGCAGACTAAATAAGGAGGCTTTGTTTGTTTACTTACTACTAAAAGACAAGTTGTCTAGTATGTTCACTATTGTATTTAAGGACAAACTTGCTACAAGAAACATGTTTAATGTACCGTAAGATTTTTTGTTAAAATAAAGCCAATAATGCAATTTTGTGTGGTCCCCTTTATTTAAAAATATTGGTATCGGGACAACACTAGTTGTTACACAATATTCCCCCTGAATCCTTATATTGTTATCTCTTGTTTCTCTACCGTGTCTTGGTGCCTGAAAGTCTTTCTGTTACTCATTTCAGTTCCCTAACTTGGGCCCGAAAAGAAGCTGAACATGCGGACTTCCTTCCCACTGAGTCAGTAAGCAAAAAATAAAAAAGCATAAACAAGGTTGTCAAGACAACAGACGATGTAGAGTAGTGGCTCTGTGGATACGTTTATGGGAATCCCATGACGTTTAGTTGGGGGAAGAAGCCATGAATATGAAGCAGCAGCACGTTATGATAAATCAGACTTTGCTCCTAATCTCCTTTGTGTGTCATTTGGAAACTTTACTCAGAGGCTGTTGGCCTCACATTGTCTCAGCCGGAGCGTCAGGGCGTGTGTATTTCTTGACGTATGTGTGCAGGTATTTGATCACCTGAGTGACGCAGTTTACACAGGAAAATACCAAAGGAGGTTAATTCCAGTAAAACAAGCTGGTGAACATCTCTTGGTGGGGGGTCGGAGGGCTCACCATAAACACCACTTGAATGACACATCTCTGGAAGGTTGTTAGTGAGCAAACCTCTTCAAGTTTGACATCACTTCCTGTCATGTTTGTGTTTCAGAGGTATTTTATTGACGTGACGGCGCCAGTGGTTCATCCTTTTGGCGTCAGGTTCTTAGGGGAAGACTGATGTCATAAAAGTTAGGGGGGAAAGTGTTTGGAAAATGATGTCCACCCTTAGAGTTATGCAAATAATACACAGCGTCTGTCCAATGTTTGGACACAATTTCTCTTTGATTAGCACTAGAAAGTGTGTCCAAACTTTATTTGCACTACCAAAAATATGTTGGCTAAATTTTCATTGGTGTTTGAGTTAGTGCTTGTTCATGTATGTGAAAATTAGGTTGTTTCATCCTACTGGGCTGGCTTACATCCTTTTTTAATCGTGTCAAACTTTTTGATTATGTTGTCTGTCTGTTAACGTATCAACACAAACAACAAACATCCCCAGTTTAGTTTTTTTAAGCATACACAAATTGGAATTTAGCGAATAACTTAATTTAAAAATCCAGAGACAAGAAGACTTGGCACTGCATCATACTAAGAAGTAGGGATGTCCGATAATATCGGCCTGCCGATATTATCGGCTGATAAATGCGTTAAAATGTAATATCGGAAATTATCGGTATCGTTTTTTTAATTATCGGTATCAGTTTTTATTTGTTTTTTTTTATTAAATCAACATAGAAAACACAAGATACACTTACAATTAGTGCACCAACCCAAAAAAACTCCCTCCCCCATTTACACTCATTCACACTCATTCACACAAAAGGGTTGTTTCTTTCTGTTATTAATATTCTGGTTCCTACATTATATATCAATATATATCAATACAGTCTGCAAGGGATACAGTCCGTAAGCACACATGATTGTGCGTGCTGCTGGTCCACTAATAGTACTAACCTTTAACAGTTATTTTTACAAATTTTCATTAATCACTAGTTTCTATGTAACTGTTTTTATATTGTTTTACTTTCTTTTTTATTCAAGAAAATGTTTTTAATTTATTTATCTTATTTTATTAATTTTTTTAAAAAGTACCTTATCTTCACCATACCTGATTGTCCAAATTAGGTATAATAATGTGTTAATTCCACGACTGCATATATCTGTTGATATCGGTATCGGTTGATATCGGTATCGGTAATTAAAGAGTTGGACAATATCGAAATATCGGATATCGGCAAAAAGCCATTATCGGACATCCCTACTAAGAAGTCTACCTAATATTTTCATTACCTTATCATCGGGCGTTATGACGCTGTACTGTTAAATCCCAATAAGCTCATTAAATATGTAAGCCAGCGAGCGTCTGTTGTCATTTTGTCTTTCTCTAAGAAAAATGCCCTACACTTGCTTTGTTTTTGGCTGTTGGAACCGTTCAAATTGTGAAAACAACAAACATTTCTTCTGCGTTCTTCATGAGCTAATCAAGAAAGACTAGAGAGTACAAGATTTTACGAGATATGACAATAAAAATGGCACACACTCGTCCAGGTTTGTCAATTGTATGGCCTGCGGGGCTGGATCAGGCCCGCGAACAGGTTTTATCCGGCCCGCGGGATGAGTTTGCTTAGTATAAAAATGAGCCAAAATTTTTGAATGAAAGAAAAGGCTGTTCTAAATGTGTCCACTAGATGTCGCAATAGCAATTCTTTGTATCTTTGTAGATGATGCTGCATATGTAAAAAAAACAAAAAAAAAACACATGATGTTAGTGCACCAGTCGAGGAAAATGAGAAAACTACATAAATAACATCCTGTAAGTTGATTTTGATATTTTTTTCTTGATAGATTGAAAATTAACACCAATGAGCTGACTGTTGAACATTATCACATAATTTATTCAGAAAGTATAAATAACGACAAATAAAGATAGAATACTATTAACCGCAACATGTAAGTGTAAAAAAAACCCAACAACATTATGATTTGTACATTTTCAGAATGTGCTTGTTCTATTTTTAAACAAAGAAAACAATCTGAAGTTGTCTTTATGTTTAAGTTATTGTGCCGTGATTTTACCAGCCCGGCACACTTGGGAGTAAATCTTTCTCCACGTGGCCCCCGATCTAAAATTAATTTGACACTCCTGCTCTAGTCCAAAGGAGCAAATCGAGTTGAAGATCGCACAAGTTTGCAGTGATCACTTCTTTATAGGTTTGTTGATATACTTTTAACGTTTAGTATTTCCCATTAAAGTATTATCTTGATCTTATTTTTCTTTTTATCTTGTTTAGGAGTTCTTGAAATGCATTTTTGCTGCAGGTGTTCGTAAAGCACCAACTCGGCGAGCCTAAACAAAAAAAAGCAAAGGTGAGCAAAACCCAAAAGAGTTAAGCTTTTTCCAAAGGCAGCATTTATAAATGATGATCCATAGTTATATTTTGGTAAAGACAGGGAAGTCATGCAAACTCGTAAACGGTGCAAACAACAAGGTAACCAACATGACGAGACGCAATGTTAAATCATGAAACGCAACCTTACCGGACAAAAAAACAATGTATGATTTATCCAGGAGAGTTTTGATACCAATTTCCTTGACCCAGCCACACATAAACCGTGTGTAGACCGTAGACCTTCATGCTTTTCTAAGTTTTCATCTGTTTCGTTGCGTAGAATGATATATGATATCTGCAGCACCAGATAGATTGACATGCCTGGGATCGTGACCGACGGATAATTCTTGAGATCACTCGATAGTGTAAAGGAATAGATTCTTTTGCATAGTTAAATTTTTTTGCTCCTATCTGCTTTTAGTGGTAAGATCTCGGCTTCTTGCCTACTCAGATAGTTCACGCTCTGTTTGCTGCACAGTAGCCATGTTGGTTGGTGGACGTCCACTTCGTTCACTTCCATTCAAAAGTCACATGTCCGAATACAACCTATACCATTAGTGTTCTTTATCGCGTACCTGTCTGGTAAACTTCCCCCGAGCTTATTGTAAATAAATATGGCGTCAATCATGCCGGACTTCTTTCCATTTGCACCAAATGTTGTGCAAGCATTCCACGAGGAGGGAAAACAACATCCAGCTTCCACACTTTAAACCTTATCACCCAGCATCGCTATGGCCGTGTTTTGAAAGCCCACAAAGATGCCAGCGCTGATAGAGAAGCTGCCCCAAGGCAAGGTGTGCACAAACTGCATTTGAACAAAAATGTAAAATATTATACATCAGTATCGGTCTTTAGAGGTTATCTCTATTTGTAAAAAAATAAATAAATAAATAAATACATTTAAAAAAAAAAAAAAATATATATATATATATATATTAGTGTGGTCCCGATACTCGATACTTTTCGGTACTTTTTGATGCTTTTCTAAATAAAAGGGGACCACAAAAAATTGCAATATTGGCTTTATTTTGACAAAAAAATCTTACGGTATATTAAACATATGTTTCTTATTGCAAGTTTGTCCTTAAATAAAATAGTGAACATACTAGACAACCTGTCTTTTAGTAGTAAGTAAGCAAACAAAGACTCCTAATTTAGTCTGCTGACATATGCAGTAACATATTGTGTCATTTATCATTCTATTATTTTGTCAACATTCTGAGGGACAAACTGTAAAAATGTATTATTAATCTACTTGTTCATTTACTGTTAATATCTGCTTACTTTCTCTTTTAACATGTTCTATCTACACTTCTGTTAAAATGTAATAATCACTTATTCTTCTGTTGTTTGGATGCTTTACATTAGTTTTGGATGATACCTCAAATTTGGGTATCAATCCGATACCAAGTCGTTACAGGATCATACATTGGTCATATTCAAAGTCCTCATGTGTACAGGGACATAATTCCTGAGTTTATAAACATAATATAGATTTTTTTTAAACGAAAGAAGATGTTGTGATGCCAAAAAATATTGACATAATCATAGTAGTATCGACTAGATACGCTCCTGTACTTGGTATCATTATAGTGGATGTTCGGTTTGGATCCACCAATGGCATTTGTTTACATTTTGATGCCGGTGAGCTACGGTGTGTAGTGAAGCATGTTTAGCTATTCCTCATCCTGCAGGGATGATACTTGTAAGAAACTTAATTTATTTGTCGCCATGGAGGCGAGGATTAGTGATTTAGAAATAGCTAAAACACTGCCGACTGGGGCTGGACTTTAGCCGCTAGCTAGTTAGCCATGTCTTAAAGCACCTCTTCCTGAGGGCGTTTCAGTGTTATAGCTTCACCTTTATTGTTAGTTTTTAAGCCAAAATGCGTCTGTTCTCCCTTTTCTGCCTACACACTGTGTCTGCTTGTAAGTACTCTGTGTGTGTGCGCTACCGAACATGCTTGTCTGCTCGTAAACCAGCAATGACACGACGTGACGACCGAGGCAGGCGCGGGAGGGTGATGTTGGACCGGTACTTTTTAGAGGCGGTTTAGTACCGAATATGATTCATTAGTATCGCGGTACTATACTAATACTCAGTATGCAAATACAGTACAAAAATATACAGTAGTATTCTTATTTCTGTAGACATAGAATTTGGATTAATTTGCCATACTTGGATGCATCAACTGTGCCCTAATCGACTATTCAAACTCTACATTGTCATTTTCTACATGTCTTAGGAAATTGATTCCCAACCGCTGTGCTGCGGCACATTGGTGTGCCTTCATAGACGGCACACTAATTGATAATTGATAATAATTGATAATGTGTTGTATCTCAAGAAATTATCCAACATAACTTAATTTTCCCCATAAATATGATTTGTTTACTGCAAATAATGGTAGTGTTCAACTAAACAGGCCCTAGTTTCCCACAAAGTGAAGATTGTTATGATAGTATAAGTACTTATCGTGACAATTTTATTTGGTTGTGTGCAGTGACATTTTTTAACGTGAAATACGTGCCTTGGCTCAGTTCAAGTTGGAAAACACTCCTAGAGCACCTGATCCCGGTGAAACAATACATTTACTGTGACGCACAGAAGCTGCGAGTACAACGTGGGGCTATGTACTGCATGAGAGGATGTTTATATAGTCACCATTGAGAGAGGAAGACACACAGTGTGTGTAAGTGCGTATGTGCGTGTGTGTGTTTCCAAGTATCAACAGAAGCCCACACATTACAATATGGGCCTGTAGTACCACTCCTGACCCTCTGCTGAGTCAGGAATGCTTCCTTCCCTGTGCAGCACTAATAAAGAAGAGAAGGACCCTCCCACAGTCACAAACACCTCAGCCCACGTGACCCCCGCTCACCCCTTTGGCTTAGGCACCACAAATTTATGTGCATGAGATTAAAGTGGTGCCAATTTGTGAAGACGTATTTTTAGACTAGAGGCCCATCCGCTTTCCTTGTAGCGTGATCCCACTTCAAAGCTGGATAAAGGACTTCGACCCCGACATACATTTCCCTATATACTGCTTTAGCCTTCCTTCACCTCTGACATGTGGCACTTGTGTGCTACTGGTGGACGTTGCAACCGATCCAATACCAAGAAAATATATGCCAATACTTTTTACTTGAAAATGTTCAAGATCATTCAATGGTATTTGCCTTTAACTTGTTGATCATGATGATAATCAGAATAAAACAGGTTTTAGGCAAACGGAAAAAAAGATCAAACAATTTCAATGTTACCATATCAACACAATAAGACAATTATTCCCTTTTTTAAAGGGGAACATTATCACAATTTCAGAAGGGTTAAAACCATTAAAAATCAGTTCCCAGTGGCTTATTTTATTTTTCGAAGTTTTTTTCAAAATTTTACCCATCACGCAATATCCCTAAAAAAAGCTTCAAAGTGCCTGATTTTAACCATCGTTATATACACCCGTCCATTTTCTTGTGACGTCACACAGTGATGCCAATACAAACAAAAATGGCGCATAGAACAGCAAGCTATAGCGACATTAGCTCGGATTCACACTCGGATTTCAGCGGCTTAAGCGATTCAACAGATTACGCATGTATTGAAACGGATGGTTGTAGTGTGGAGGCAGGTAGCGAAAACGAAATTGAAGAAGAAACTGAAGCTATTGAGCCATATCGGTTTGAACCGTATGCAAGCGAAACCGACGAAAACGACACGACAGCCAGCGACACGGGAGAAAGAGAGGACGAATTTGACGATCGCCTTCTAACCAACGATTGGTATGTGTTTGTTTGGCATTAAAGGAAACTAACAACTATGAACTAGGTTTACAGCATATGAAATACATTTGGCAACAACATGCACTTTGAGAGTGCAGACAGCCCAGTTTTCATCAATTAATATATTCTGTAGACATACCCTCATCCGCTATCTTTTCCTGAAAGCTGATCTGTCCAGTCAAGTTGGAAATGCATCTTCTTTGAGTGTCGCAGGATATCCACACATTCTTGCCATCTCTGTCGTAGCATAGCTTTCGTTGGTAAAGTGTGCGGAACAAACGTCCAATTTCTTGCCACTTTCGCATCTTTGGGCCACTGGTGAAACTTGAATCCGTCCCTGTTCGTGTTGTTACACCCTCCGACAACACACCGACGAAGCATGATGTCTCCAAGGTACGGAAAACAGTCGAAAAAACGGAAAATAACAGAGCTGATTTGACTCGGTGTTTGAGAAAATGGCGGATTGCTTCCCGATGTGAGATCACGTTGTGACGTCATCGCTCCGAGAGCGAATAATAGAAAGGCGTTTAATTCGCCAAAATTCACCCATTTAGAGTTCGGAAATTGGTTAGAAAAATATATGATCTTTTTTCTGCAACATCAAGGTATATATTGACGCTTACATAGGTCTGGTGATAATGTTCCCCTTTAATGCATAATCCCCAGGTGCATGTCTTTGTCAATAGTGCAACATAGGCCGACAAAAACTATTGGTTCCTGTTTCAAAGAACATATTCCCAGAGTTTCCATCCATCCATCTTCTTCCGCTTATCCGAGGTCGGGTCATGGGGGCAGCAGCCTAAGCAGGGAAGCCCAGACTTTCCTCTCCCCAGCCACTTCGTCCAGCTCTTCCCGGGGGATCCCGAGGCGTTCCCAGGCCAACCGGGAGAGATAGTCTTCCCAACGTGTCCTGGGTTTTCCCCGTGGCCTCCTACCAATCGGACGTGCCCGAAACACCTCCCTAGGGAGGCGTTCGGGTGACATCCTGACCAGATGCCCGAACCACCTCATCTGGCTCCTCTCGATGTGGAGGAGCAGCGGCTTTACTTTGAGCTCCCCCCGGATGGCAGAGCTTCTCACCCTATCTCTAAGGGAGAGTCTCGCCACCATGCGGAGGAAACTCATTTCGGCCGCTTGTACCCGTGATCTTGTCCTTTTGGTCATAACCCAAAGCTCATGACCATAGGTGAGGATGGGAACGTAGATCGACTGGTAAATTGAGAGCTTTGCCTTCCGGCTCAGCTCCTTCTTCACCACAATGGATCGATACAGCGTCCGCATTACTGAAGACGCCGCACCGATCTCACAATCCACTCTTCCCTCACTCGTGAACAAGACTCCGAGGTACTTGAACTCCTCCACTTGGGGCAGAATCTCCTCCCCAACCCGGAGATGGCACTGCACCCTTTCCAGCGTTTATAAACTAAAAAAGCGATACGTTTTCATATGTCTCACTTTTCATATGATTTGCTTTTCAATAGAAATTGTGTTTTTTTTATTTTTATTTTAGTATAATTTGGTGACTCAGTTTCTGTGCTTTTTGTAAATTGAGTACAACTGCAAAATAAGACAGAATGAGGTTTAGCACATTCAGGAAGAAAGTGACAAACACTAATACATTTGAGAAAGAACTTGTAGCAAAGTACAGCGGTGGTGTCCGTGTGGCACTGCTCTCCCATTCTCCCTCGCCGCTCCTCGCTAAAAGTGATGTTCAAGTGACTTTGCAACTTGCTCAAAGTTACTTCTTTTTTTTTTAACCAAAAAATATAACAAGAACAATCTCAAACTGGTGTGCTTGCTGCCAAAGTTTGTATATACCCCATCCATATATATACACAGTAGAGGCCAAAAGTTTGGACACAGTCTCCTCATTCAATGCGTTTTCTTTACTTTCATGACTATTTACATTGTAGATTGTCACTGAAGGCATCAAAACTATTAATGAACAAATGTGGAGTTATGTACTTCACAAAAAAAGGTGAAATAATTGAAGACATGTTTTATATTCTAGTTTCTTCAAAATAGCCACCCTTGCTCTGATTACTGCTTTGCACACTCTTGGCATTCTCTCGATGAGCTTCAAGCACACCTGAGAAGTGAAAACCATTTCAAGTGACTACCCCTTGAAGCTCATCGAGAGAATGCCAAGAGTGTGCAAAACAGTAATCAGAGTAAAGAGTGGCTAATTTGAAGAAACTAGAATATAAAACACGTTTTCAGTTATGTCACCTTTTGTTGTTCAGTACATAACTCCACATGTGTTCATTCATAGTTTTGATGCCTTCAGTGACAATCTACAATCTACAATCATACTCAGTGGCCTAATGGTTAGAGTGTCTGCCCTGAGATCGGTAGGTTGTGAGTTCAAACCCCGGCCGAGTCATACTAAAGACTATAAAAATGGGACCCATTACCTCCCTGCTTGGCACTCAGCATCAAGGGTTGGAATTGGGGGTTAAATCACAAAAATGATTCCCACCCCTGCTGCTCACTGCTCCCCTTAATTCCCAGGGGGTGCAACAAGGGGATGGGTCAAATAAGTAATGAGTATTTTCACCACACCTTGTGTGTGTGACTATCAGTGTTACTTTAACTTTAACCTTGTCTGGGCTATATTGAGGCACGGTCTATACAAGTTTCAGTCTTGATGTATGTATATGTATTAGGGCTGTCAAACAATTAAAATATTTAATCGCAATTAATCGCATTTTATTCATAGTGAACTCAAAATGAATCGCGATTAATCGCATATATATACCTTGTTTTTATCATTGGTTTGGTGGTTCACATGTCAGCTTGTGGGATCGGATCTCCGCTGGAACATATCAATGTGGAGTTCCCCCCTGTGCTTGCGTGGGTTTTCTGCGGTTTGTTGGGGTTCCTCCCAACAAGTTGACTGCTGGTGACCAGTCCACAGTGTAGTCAGCTGGGATCGACTCCAGCTTACTGGTAAACCTTCTGAGGACAGGCGGTATAGAAAATGACTGAATGGAATGAGTAGGAGTGTGCAGTGGCTCTACTGACTCACACTTTGGAAACCATTCTGTTGATTGTCAAAAGGGAAAAAGTTGGGGGAAATCATCATTTCTAGACTAAAAATATACATCCTTCCTGACATATGATTGAGTTTTCCATTTAATTTCTGTGAAGACATGTTCTCAACAATCTCATGTGACTCGGAAGTCGGTGTACTAATGCACTAAAAGTTGTTTCCATTGACTACATCAGCTTTTGTTTCCCACAAACAAACTTGCAAAACTATTCTCCCTCCCAGTTGAGGAAGTATAGTCGGTCGTGTTTAAACAGCAGCCTGACAACCTCCTGACATTATGAAACACCTGCAGATCAGTCACATAGACCACACCTTAGAAGTAGTTAAGGTGTGTTTCCGACCCACAAAGTCAGCTCGTGCTTATCAGTTATGACTCATAGCTTGAAAGGCTCCCGCTGACAATAAAGAACAACATTCCACCTGACAGCAGAAAGGAAAGGGAATTTCCGGTCCTCCGTTCCACCATTGACAGAGCATGTCTGGCATTTACTGAGAAATGTTGCTGCTGAGAACTTTCCCAGGGTGAAGAATATACTGTTACCGCCTGTAAGGTCATAAGATATGTGCAGGCGCACTAAAACTCTTAGCATGTCGCAGAACACATCAATTTAGAATTATCCCCTAAAGCCAAAGGGTGTAAGATCATTTTTTATTCTTTTTTTTCTACTCTTCATTCCTACACAATAATATCAGACATGTTTTCATTTTAGTTTAAATTTGACCCTTTTGAAGGCCTTTTGATCAGAGGATTTCACAGGTTTAAATGAGTGAAATAACAAATGTTTTGCAATTGTATACTAATTGAAAACTGTCATATCATTTGATCAAAAGACTTTCAAAAGTTTAAAAAAAGAGAACATTTGTTTGGTATTTTTGTTTAAGTTTTAATACTTGGGGAAAAAAGTATTAAAAAGTAAACCCAACATGTTTTTAGTGTATCCACCTGTGAAAGAATTGGACACTGACATGTTTCAATTTAAAATGAAAAACCCTCTTAGGAAAAATCATGTATAATGGAGAAAAATCCAGCAAAAAATTTCCTGAAGGAAAAAAAAGTTTTTCCATAAAGAGACCCCATTAAAATGTAATTTGGATACTGCCTTGTGGTTAGAGTGTCCGTCGTGAGTTCAAACCACGGCCAAGTCATACCAAAGACTATAAAAATGGGACCCATTACCTCCCTGCTTGGCACTCAGCATCAAGGGTTGGAATTGGGGATTAAATTACCAAAATGATTACCAAGCGCGGCCACCGCTGCTGCTCACTGCTCCCCTCACCTCCCGGGGGGTGAAACAAGGGGATGGGTCAAATGCAGAGGGTAATTTCACCACACCTAGTGTGTGTGTGTGACTATTAGTGATTCTTTAACTGTAACTTTTTAAGTTAGGAAAAATCATGTATAATGGAGAAAAATACAGCAAAAAATTACTGAAAGGAAAAACTAAGTTTTTCCATAAAGAAACCCCATTAAAATTTAATTTGGATACACTTTTGTGGTCACACTTGAATTGTGTCATAAATCTACATTTTTGAAATCTACTGTAGATTTGACCAAAATCCCCACAAAATGTAGTTTGTCCAACAAAAAACAAAAGCTTCGGATTATGTCAAAAAAAGGCACATATATTTATTGAAATAAATATACACAATCCACACTTTGAAATTGCAAATAATTTAAACAAAAACAGGGTTTACCAGTAGACACCAGGAAACAAATAAATTAACATGTTCTTTTTCCCACCCCCCGAGGAAAGTAAACTTTACTCTTTCAGTCCATGTGAGTAGAGTTCGGAAAATCTCTGTGGGGATTTTAGAAGCGTCATCTTGACAGCTCAGTCCACAATCCTTCATGTCTGGACCGGATGACGTCATCTGTCTTTTTTCCCCCCCCTTTGGTCCTAGAATGATTCTTTCTTGTGTTGGTTTACACACAAACCCTGCAGGGGAAACAAAGAGTGATGAAGTTATGTTGTTTTTTTGTTCATTTAACATACACATCGTGGCAACTAGGAGAGTATAGTTTACCATATTAGGAGATATCGTGGTGCGTTCAGGGCGCCCTGGCCATGCGCCTTTCTTGCTGGCCCGGGGACGCGCTCTCGTTGTCCTGGCGCGTCTTAAAGTCCTCTATGGCCTTTCGGTTCTGGTAGTCGATGAGCGCCATGGTGATGACCGCGTTCCAGCAGTTGTCTTCCCCGGAACAGCGGAAGTCGATCTCCTTGTTGTCGGTGGTGACGATCGTGAAGTAGACGAACCTTCCGGTGCGCTCCACGCAGTCCACCTTCTTGATGCACTGCAGCTTCAGCTCTTTGCCCCGGGAGCGCTTCTGCGTGTCGGCGTACATGTTGAGGCTGTCCGCGGTCAGGACGCACATCTTCCTCTTCCAGAACTGCAGCAGATTGTCGCTCCTCTTCTCCAGCTCGCCCTCCTTCAGCACCTGGGAGATCTCCGCCGCGGACATTCTCATGTTGTGAAAAGTAGTGACGCAGCAAAGTGGGTCAGTCCGGAGAAGAAGCTTCTCACTTAGTTGGAGTAATCCTGATAGCAGTGCGGCTTTTGTGAATGAACCAACGTGGAAGACCGAAGACTTTTATAGCACTCTGCTTTAAGTCCTTCCCACTTGACGTCACTCACGGCGTTGGGAGTGCATCAGCAGTTGTCTGTGGGTTAAATCAAGGCTGTGTGTGTGTGTGTGTGTGTGTGTG
Organism: Nerophis lumbriciformis; assembly: GCF_033978685.3. NCBI lineage: Eukaryota > Metazoa > Chordata > Actinopteri > Syngnathiformes > Syngnathidae > Nerophis > Nerophis lumbriciformis. Next base: position 21,557,023 of record NC_084557.2, read on the forward strand.
TGTGTGTGTGTGTGTGTGTGTGTGTGTGTGTGTGTGTGTGTGTGTGTGTGTGTGTGTGTGTGTGTTCTTGTATTTCTACCCTTCTTGAGACGTCAAGAAGGAAAGTACCTTCCATATAAGGACCGGTGAACAAGTTACGACCTGAAAACGTGGTCCCAATACGGAAAACCATTGCATCTAATAGAGAGCCAAATACTAGGGTCCGTGAACATTGCTCCAATGTCAGGATTTTTTTTGTTGATTTAATGTGCATACAAAAGTAAACATTGACAGGTGCAAAAGCAGGAATATATGATAACACAAGAAAGACTTCCCTATTCATCCCCGAAAAATCCCGCCAGGTGAACAGCTAATTTTACGACTTCCGGTGCTGACGTAAGACAACCCGCGTCCCATATGTGACCATAGGAAGAACAAATACACTACGGTACTAAGACTATGGTGGCCATTAACAGTTAGCTTCTACAGCTGTGTTGCCCAAAGTGCGGCACAGGGGCCATCTGTGGTGTGTGACTCGTTTGCATACTTGCCAACCTTGAGACCTCCGATTTCGGGAGGTGGGGGGTGGGGGCGTGTTCGGGGGGCGTGGCTAAGAGGGGAGGAGTATATTTACAACTAGATTTCACCAAGTCAAGTATTTCATATATATATATATATATATATATATATACAGGTAAAAGCCAGTAAATTAGAATATTTTGAAAAACTTGATTTATTTCAGTAATTGCATTCAAAAGGTGTAACTTGTACATTATATTTATTCATTGCACACAGACTGATGCATTCAAATGTTTATTTCATTTAATTTTGATGATTTGAAGTGGCAACAAATGAAAATCCAAAATTCCGTGTGTCACAAAATTAGAATATTACTTAAGGCTAATACAAAAAAGGGATTTTTAGAAATGTTGGCCAACTGAAAAGTATGAAAATGAAAAATATGAGCATGTACAATACTCAATACTTGGTTGGAGCTCCTTTTGCCTCAATTACTGCGTTAATGCGGCGTGGCATGGAGTTGATGAGTTTCTGGCACTGCTCAGGTGTTATGAGAGCCCAGGTTGCTCTGATAGTGGCCTTCAACTCTTCTGCGTTTTTGGGTCTGGCATTCTGCATCTTCCTTTTCACAATACCCCACAGATTTTCTATGGGGCTAAGGTCAGGGGAGTTGGCGGGCCAATTTAGAACAGAAATACCATAGTCCGTAAACCAGGCACGGGTAGATTTTGCGCTGTGTGCAGGCGCCAAGTCCTGTTGGAACTTGAAATCTCCATCTCCATAGAGCAGGTCAGCAGCAGGAAGCATGAAGTGCTCTAAAACTTGCTGGTAGACGGCTGCGTTGACCCTGGATCTCAGGAAACAGAGTGGACCGACACCAGCAGATGACATGGCACCCCAAACCATCACCCAACCATGCACATTTTGCATTTCCTTTGGAAATCGAGGTCCCAGAGTCTGGAGGAAGACAGGAGAGGCACAGGATCCACGTTGCCTGAAGTCTAGTGTAAAGTTTCCACCATCAGTGATGGTTTGGGGTGCCATGTCATCTGCTGGTGTCGGTCCACTCTGTTTCCTGAGATCCAGGGTCAACGCAGCTGTCTACCAGCAAGTTTTAGAGCACTTCATGCTTCCTGCTGCTGACCTGCTCTATGGAGATGGAGATTTCAAGTTCCAACAGGACTTGGCGCCTGCACACAGCGCAAAATCTACCCGTGCCTGGTTTACGGACCATGATATTTCTGTTCTAAATTGGCCCGCCAACTCCCCTGACATTAGCCCCATAGAAAATCTGTGGGGTATTGTGAAAAGGAAGATGCAGAATGCCAGACCCAAAAACGCAGAAGAGTTGAAGGCCACTATCAGAGCAACCTGGGCTCTCATAACACCTGAGCAGTGCCAGAAACTCATCGACCCCATGCCACGCCGCATTAACGCAGTAATTGAGGCAAAAGGAGCTCCAACCAAGTATTGAGTATTGTACATGCTCATATTTTTCATTTTCATACTTTTCAGTTGGCCAACATTTCTAAAAATCCCTTTTTTGTATTAGCATTAAGTAATATTCTAATTTTGTGACACACGGAATTTTGGATTTTCATTTGTTGCCACTTCAAATCATCAAAATTAAATGAAATAAACATTTGAATGCATCAGTCTGTGTGCAATGAATAAATATAATGTACAAGTTACACCTTTTGAATGCAATTACTGAAATAAATCAAGTTTTTCAAAATATTCTAATTTACTGGCTTTTACCTGTGTGTGTGTGTATATATATATATATATATATATATATATATATATATATATATATATATATATATATATATATATATATATATATATATATAAATAAAAGAAATACTTGACATTCAGAATTATATATATATATATATATATATATATATATATATATATATATATATATATGTATGTATGTATATATATATATATATATATATATATATATATATATATATATATATATATATATGTATATATATATATATATATATATATATATATATATATATATATATATATATATATGTATGTATGTGTGGGGAAAAAAAATCACAAGACTACTTCATCGCTACAGGCCTGTTTCATGAGGGGTTCCCTCAATCATCAGGAGATTTCCTGATGATTGAGGGAACCCCTCATGAAACAGGCCTGTAGAGATGAAGTAGTCTTGTGATTTTTTTTTTTCTTTTTTTCTTTTTTTTTTTCCCTACACATACATATATTGCGCTCTACTACGGTATCGAGCACTATTTTTTGGATAACCTTATCAAGACATATATATATATATATATATATATATATATATATATATATATATATATATATATATATATATATATATATATATATATATATATATATATATATATATATATAAAATATAAATAAATAAATAAAAGAAATACTTGAATTTCAGTGTTCATTTATTTACACATATACACACACATAACACTCATCTACTCATTGTTAAGGGTTGAATTGTCCATCCTTGTTCTATTCTCTGTCACTATTTTTCTAACCATGCTGAACACCCTTTCGCAGGTACCCAGAAAGGTTTCGAGTACCACCAAAAAAACTGAATTTCTGCAGACAGTATAAAAATCTGTGTTAAAGATGTACAAATACTGTTTGTATAATAAGCATGTTATTGTTTACAAATGAGGGTTAAGAGTTCAGTACTAAAAAAAAGAAAAGAATGTGGCTTAAGTACAGTTTTTTAATTGAACTGCTGCATTTTTTGGTTGGGTTGTTTATTTATTTTGAGTAACTTCCACATTTCTAAAAGGGGATGAATGTAATAGAGTGATCTATGTTTGTCTGTTGCCATCTCCTGGTGAATGTTGGCTATTGCGTACTGGGGTTACTTTTTGGTTGGCCAACGATTTACGTGGTGTTGCGCACCTGACGTCAAGTGTGTGAGTCTGTTCTGAAGTCTACAGTAAAGAGACGTACTTCATCACCTCGCCTGGTTATTGCCTCCAACTCAATATATTACAACAACATTGCTGTTTACGGCAGACGAACTGCTTTACGGTATAATAAAACGTGACTGTTGTTGTTGTGTGTTGTTACCGCGTTGGGAGGACGTTAATGAAACTGCCTAACAATAAACCCACATAAGAAACCAAGAACTCGCCCTCGATCATTCTACAGTTATAACGTGTTTGGGCAGGCACGCTGTTTATATTGTGGAAAAGCGGACGTGAATACAGGCTGTTGACACGTCACTCAGGTCCGCATGGAGCTGGAGGGGGCGTGGCTTCCAGCTCCGCCTGAATTTCGGGAGATTTTCGGGAGAAAATTTGTCCCGGGAGGTTTTCGGGAGAGGCGGTGAATTTCGGGAGTCTCCCGGAAAATCCGTGAGGGTTGGCAAGTATGCTCGTTTGTCACCGGCCTTAAGCACATTACAAAAAATAGAGATCTCATTTGCACCCCTAGTGGTGAAATCTATCTAAATGAGGGTGGTCCCAAAAAGGAGGAATGTTTCAACTGTGTATCAGTTTTAAAAGTGCTCCCCTTCTGGTCGGCATATGAAATAACAAGTGTGTGTAAACATTTGAAGTGCTCCCCCTCTGGTCAACATATGAAATAACAAGTATGCGTCAGAAATTGAAATGCACCCCCTTGGGCCAAAATTAATTTAAAAAAAATGTATACAGAGACTGTAATAACTTGAAGTAAACAATGAAGACTAAGAACCAGTTACAAACAAAAAATTCAAAAAATAGAAGTAAAAATACTTAAAGCTTACCTCTTTTATATTTGCATAGTATCTTGTAAATACAAATATTTATATATCTAGAAAGGGTGGTCCTAAAGAGGTAGGCATTTTTCTCAGGTCTCAAGAATGTGACAAATACAAGAGTGTGTGTGTGTGTGTGTGTGTGTGTGTGTGTGTGTGTGTGGGCGGAAGGCAAGCCAGAAGCCAGATCAGAAGCCAGAAGTAGTTCCAAAGGTGGATTTAACCACCACACACACACACCCAACATGTTTGCTTAATTAGTAGAGAAGAGACATATGGCTCTTTGAAGTGAACCGGAACTTGAGGAGCCGTTCTTTTCAAAGAGCCGTTCAAAAGACTGGCTAATTATTATATTTCTGATAGTTTATATGTATGTTAAAGTTAAAGTTAAAGTACCAATGATAGTCACACACACACTAGGCGTGGCGAAATTATTCTCTGCATTTGACCCATCACCCTTGATCCCCCCCTTGGAGGTGAGGGGAGCAGTGGGCAGCAGCGGTGGCCGCGCCCTGGAATCATTTTTGGTGATTTAACCCCCAATTCCAATCCTTGATGCTGAGTGCCAAGCAGGGAGGTAAAGGGTCCCATTTTTATAGTCTTTGAAATGACTCGGCCGGGGTTTTTACTCACAACCTACCGATCTCAGGGCGGACACTCTAACCACTGTATATATATATATATATATATATATATATATATATATATATATATATATATATATATATATATATATATATATATATATATATATATGTGTATATGTGTGTATGTATATATATACATACTGTATATATATATATATGTATATATATATATATATATATATATATATATATATATATATATATATATATATATATATATATGTATATATATATATATGTATAGATGCATTTGTTCACAAAGTGGTGACCCTCGCCCATCCTTGTTTGTGAATGACTGAGCATTTTATGGAAGCTGCTTTTATACCCAATCATGACACCCACCTGTTCCCAAATTAGCCTGTTCACCTGTGTGATTTTCAAAATAAGTGTTTAATGAGCATTCCTCAACTATCTCAGTCTTTTTTGCCACTTGTGCAAGCTTTTTTGAAACATGTTGCAGGCACAAATTCCAAACGAGCTAATATTTGCTAAAAATAAAAATGTTTCCAGTTCAAACGTTACGTATCTTGTCTTTGCAGTCTATTCAATTGAATATAGGTTGAAAAGGATTCGCAAATCATTGTATTCTGTTTTTATTTATGATTTACACGATGTGCCAACTTCACTGGCTTTGGGTTTTGTACCTTATGTTGTTGTGTTTTTTTCTCCTTTAGTTTACTTTTTTATTTACTTAGAATGTCAATAAAATGTTAAACTAATCCCTAGTTTATTCGTTTTTTGGTACAAATGTTTTAAAACAGGCAGATTAAAAACATTGTAAAATATTGTGATATTGATCGAGATCGGATGTTTTAGTTTTTTTTGCCAAATTACCCAGACCCTACCATGTGATGCTTTAGCTTGGAATAATCACAAATAAGGAAGCAAAAAATTATAAAAATAATGAAGCAAATACAAATTTTAATAAAAAAAGTGTTGTTTTTACATGTTTATTTATACCGCATACATACAGTATATTACCGATAAGAGTACCAATGAATACCGGTATCGACAAGGACTATAGATATTAGTATCAGAATGAAATAAATGGTCATTCATCTACCCTCTTTGTCTCTGTGGGTGAAGGTGTGGTCGCTCGTATACACACAAAGTGAAGTTGAGCCTTAGGTAATGTAGCAGAAATTATTTGCCTCACTTGAAATATCTAACCATTTCTGACATATTTCCTGAAAGTTTCATGATAATCCACCCATAACTAATTGAGTTATGTTGCAAACTTACTCACAGACAAACAAACCCCAATGATGACTAAACGTAATTACTGTAGTTCATTATGAAGGACCTCGCTAATGTTTTCAGCGTTTGTTCATTTGTTCGCTCATTAAAGAGAATGGATTTGTGGATAGGTGGGGCGCAACAACCAATTAAACCAGGCGATCTCTCATTAAAGGTGATAGAGGTAATCATGATTATATTAAATTATATTCTAAAAAGTTACCAAATTTGTAAGTTACTGTGTGAACCTAACTGGCTGTTTTTTATCATGTCTACTTCCAACAGATGAACCTGAAGCAAGCTGTCAGACATGATGGCTTGTATGCTATGTTTGAAACCCAGTCCATGTCGGAACTGAATTAAGTACCGCCGGAAGCCTGGTAAGACAAAAAACATTGTTAGCCAATTTAAAAATTATATTTAAGACATTTAATCTTGCTTGGATTTGTGTGGGGCAGCACGGTGGTACAGGGGTTAGTGAGTGTGTGTGCCTTACAATAAGAAGGTCCTGGGTGCGATCCCCGGGCTCAGTGTCTTTCTGTGTGGAGTTTGCATGTTCTCCCCGTGGCTGTGTGGGTTCCCTATGGGTACTCCGGCTTCCTCCAACCTCCAAAGACATGCACCTGGGGATAGGTTGATTGGCAACACTAAAATAGGCCCTAGTGTGTGAATGTGAGTGTGAATGTTGTCTGTCTATCTGTGTTGGCCCTGTGATGAGGTGGTGACTTGTCCAGCGAATGCAGCTGGGATAGGCCCCAGCACCCCCGTGACTCCAAGAGGGACAAGCGCTAGAAAATGGATGGATGGATGGATTAGTTTGGAATTTATTACAAATTTTTATGAATAAAGAGAAATGTATAGGATTTATTTTCTTTAACAAACACAACTACAATCTTAGGCCTTATTGCTTGAAATTAACAACTGTGTCTAACATAGAAAGTGAACTATTAAAATACCTACGGTAGCTTGTAAAAAAAAAAAAAAAAGAACAACTCTTTTTAGTTAACTTGTTTTACATTTCATTTTTGTCATATATATATATATATATATATATATATATATAGACAGCAATGTTAATATTTGGTTACATGTCCCTTTCACTGCAATAAGGCGCTTTTGGTAGCCATCCACAAGCTTCTGGCAAGCTTCTGGTTGAGTTTTTGACCACTCCTCTTGACAAAATTGGTGCAGTTCAGCTAAATTTGTTGGTTTTCTGACATGGACTTGTTTCTTCAGCATTGTCCACACGTTTAAATCAGGACTTTGGGAAGGCCATTCTAAAACCTTAATTCTAGCCTGATTTAGCAATTCCTTTACCACTTTTGACGTGTGTTTGGGGTCATTGTCTTGTTGGAACAGACATGTAACCAAATATTAACATTGCTGTATGTATACTTTTGACCCAGCAGATTTGGTCACATTTTCAGTAGACCCATAATAAATTCATAAAAGAACCAAACTTCATGAATGTGTTTGTGACCAACAAGTATGTGCTCCAATCACTCTATCACTAAAAAAAATAAGAATTGTAGAAATTTTTGGAAACTCAAGACAGCCATGACATTATGTTCTTTACAAGTGTATGTAAACTTTTGACCACTACTGTATATATATATATATATATATATATATATATATATATATATATATATATATATATATATATATATGTATGTATGTATGTATGTGTATATTTATGTATGTACGTATGTATATGTATAGGGCTGTCAAACAATTACAATAATTAATCTCTATTTATCGCATCGTGTTCATAGTGAACTCAAAATTAATCGCGATTAATCGCATATGTATATATATTTTTTTTATCACGACATTATATCCTTTACAAGTGTATGTAAAGTTTTGATCACAACTATATATATATATATATTTATATATATATATATATATATATATATATATATATATATATATATATATATATATATATATATATATATATACATACATACAGTACAGGCCAAAAGTGTGGACACACCTTCTCCTCATTCAATGCGTTTTCTTTATTTTCATGACTATTTACATTGTAGATTGTCACTGAAGGCATCAAAACTATGAATGAACACATGTGGAGTTATGTACTTAACAAAAAAAGGTGAAATAACTGAAAACATGTTTTATATTCTAGTTTCTTAAAAATTGCCACCCTTTGCTCTGATTACTGTTTTGCACGCTCTCAGCATTCTCTGAGTCACCTGAAATGGTTTTCACTTCACAGGTGTCATAGTTTTGATGCCTTCAGTGACAATCTACAATGTAAAAGTCATGAAAATAAAGAAAACGCATTGAAATGAGAAGGTGTGTCCAAACTTTTGGCCTGTATAAAAAGTCGATCATTTTAGTTTTTCCTTATTGTAATTATAACTAATACATGAGCTATATTATTTGCAATATGAGGAGTAATCTGCCAACAAGAACTCCAATGGCAGATTATTTTATTTATTTCAAGAAGTGTGCTTTAGTGCATATTACTTATAAGCAAATTTGTCTAACACAGGGTTGTCCAAAGTGTGGCTGATTGGTCATTTGAGGCCCGCAGCTAATTCTTTAATGGCCCGCATTCTAAAAAATGAACTAAAAAAACAAACAGGTGTAATGTAATGAGAAAACGTTGAAATGTTGACACGAAAACACAAAGCTGACATGCAGTCTGTTCTTTTCTTAAAAAAAAAAAATCTATATACTGTATTGTTTTGAAAATAAAAATATCAAAATGGCCCCATCCTTTTAAGCATGGAAATTAATATATACCCACTCAACCATATTTACTTTGCATTTGTATCGACTTTACATGGTAAATATATCCATCCATCCATCCATTTTCTACCGCTTGTCCCTTTTGGGGTCACGGGGGGTGCTGGAGCCTATCTCAGCTGCATTCGGGTGGAAGGCGGGGTACACCCTGGACAAGTCACCACCTCATCGCAGGGCCAACACGGATAGAGAGACAACATTCACACTCACATTCACACATTAGGGCCAATTTTTAGTGTTGCCAATCAACCTATCCCCAGGTGCATGTCTTTGGAGGTGGGAGGAAGCAGTCATGGAGAGAACATGCAAAATCCACACAGAAAGATCCCGAGCCGGGGATTGAACCGAGGACTACTCAGGACCTTCGTATAGTGAGGCACATGCACTAACCCCTGTGCCCTGTGACTGATATAATGAACATGAATTTAAATCAATACTCTACTGCAGTGGTTCTCAACATTTTTTCAGTGATGTACCCCCTGTGAACATTTTTTTAATTCAAGTACCCCCTAATCAGAGCAAAGCATTTTTAAGAAGTAAAATACAGCACTATGTCATCAGTTTCTGATTTATTAAATTGTATAACAGTGCAAAATATTGCTCTTTTGTTGTGGTCTTTCTTTAACTATTTGGAAAAAAATATATAAAAATAACTAAAAACTTGTTGAAAAATAAACAAGTGATTCCATCCATCCATCCATCCATCTTCTTCCGCTTATCCGAGGTCGGATCGCGGGGGCAGCAGCCTAAGCAGGGAAGCCCAGACTTTCCTCTCCCCAGCCACTTCGTCCAGCTCCTCCCGGGGGATCCCGAGGCGTTCCCAGGCCAGCCGGGAGACATAGTCTTCCCAACGTGTCCTGGGTCTTCCCCGTGGCCTCCTACCGGTCGGACGTGCCCGAAACACCTCCCGAGGGAGGCGTTCGGTTGGCATCCTGACCAGATGCCCGAACCACCTCATCTGGCTCCTCTCGATATGGAGGAGCAGCGGCTTTACTTTGAGCTCCCCCCGGATGACAGAGCTTCTCACCCTATCTCTAAGGGAGAGACCCGCCACCCGGCGGAGGAAACTCATTTCGGCCGCTTGTACCCGTGATCTTGTCCTTTCGGTCATGACCCAAAGCTCATGACCATAGGTGAGGATGGGAACGTAGATCGACCGGTAAATCGAGAGCTTTGCCTTCTGGCTCAGCTCCTTCTTCACCACAACGGATCGATACAGCGTCCGCATTACTGAAGATGCCGCACCGATCCGCCTGTCGATCTCACGATCCACTCTTCCCTCACTCGTGAACAAGACTCCGAGGTACTTGAACTCCTCCACTTGGGGCAAGATCTCCTCCCCAACCCGGAGATGGCACTCCACCCTTTTCCGGGCGAGAACCATGGACTCGGATTTGGAGGTGCAGATTCCCATCCCAGTCGCTTCACACTCGGCTGCGAACCGATCCAGTGAGAGCTGAAGATCTTGGCCAGATGAAGCCATCAGGACCACATCATCTGCAAAAAGCAGAGACCTAATCCTGCAGCCACCAAACCAGATACCCTCAACGCCCTGACTGCGCCTAGAAATTCTGTCCATAAAGGTTATGAACAGAATCGGTGACAAAGGGCAGCCCTGGCGGAGTCCAACCCTCACTGGAAACGTGTCCGACTTACTGCCGGCAATGCGGACCAAGCTCTGACACCGATTATACAGGGAGCGAACCGCCACAATAAGACAGTCCGTTACCCCATACTCTCTGAGCACTCCCCACAGGACTTCCCGGGGTACACGGTCGAATGCCTTCTCCAAGTCCACAAAGCACATGTAGACTGGTTGGGCAAACTCCCATGCACTCTCAAGGACCCTGCCGAGAGTATAGAGCTGGTCCACAGTTCCACGACCAGGACGAAAACCACACTGTTCCTCCTGAATCCGAGGTTCGACTATCCGGCGTAGCCTCCTCTCCAGTACACCTGAATAGACCTTACCGGGAAGGCTGAGGAGTGTGATCCCACGATAGTTGGAACACACCCTCCGGTTCCCCTTCTTAAAGAGAGGAACCACCACCCCGGTCTGCCAATCCAGAGGTACCGCCCCCGATGTCCACGCGATGTTGCAGAGTCTTGTCAACCAAGACAGCCCCACAACATCCAGAGCCTTAAGGAACTCCGGGCGGATCTCATCCACCCCCGGGGCCTTGCCACCGAGGAGCTTTTTAACTACCTCGGCAACCTCAGCCCCAGAAATAGGAGAGCCCACCACAGATTCCCCAGGCCCTGCTTCCTCATAGGAAGACGTGCTGGTAGGATTGAGGAGGTCTTCGAAGTATTCTCTCCACCGATCCACAACATCCGCAGTCGAGGTCAACAGAGCACCATCCCCACCATACACGGTGTTGACACTGCACTGCTTCCCCTTCCTGAGGCGGCGGATGGTGGTCCAGAATTGCTTCGAAGCCGTCCGGAAGTCTTTTTCCATGGCCTCACCGAACTCCTCCCATGTCCGAGTTTTTGCCTCCGCGACCGCTGAAGCCGCACACCGCTTGGCCTGTCGGTACCTGTCTGCTGCGTCAGGAGTCCCATGAGCCAAAAGAACCCGATAGGACTCCTTCTTCAGCTTGACGGCATCCCTCACCGCCGGTGTCCACCAACGGGTTCTAGGATTACCGCCACGACAGGCACCAACTACCTTGCGGCCACAGCTCCAATCGGCCGCCCCGACAACAGAGGTACGGAACATCGTCCACTCGGACTCAATGTCCAGCGCCTCCCTCGGGACATGTTCAAAGTTCTTCCGGAGGTGGGAATTGAAACTCTCTCTGACAGGAGACTCTGCCAGGCGTTCCCAGCAAACCCTCACAATGCGTTTGGGCCTGGCAGGTCTGTCCGGCATCCTCCCCCACCATCGCAGCCAACTCACCACCAGGTGGTGATCGGTAGAAAGCTCCGCCCCTCTCTTCACCCGGGTGTCCAAAACATGAGACCGCAAATCCGATGACACAACTACAAAGTCAATCATGGAACTGCGGCCTAGGGTATCCTGTTGCCAAGTGCACATATGGACACCCTTATGTTTGAACATGGTGTTTGTTATTGACAATCCGTGACGAGCACAAAAGTCCAATAACAAAACACCACTCGGGTTCAGATCTGGGCGGCCATTCTTCCCAATCACGCCTCTCCAGGTTTCACTGTCGTTGCCAACATGAGCGTTGAAGTCCCCCAGTAGAACGAGGGAATCACCCGGGGGAGTACTCTCCAGTACTCCCTCGAGTGAATCCAAAAAGGGTGGGTAATCTGAACTGCCGTTGGGCGCGTAAGCGCAAACAACAGTCAGGACCCGTCCCCCCACCCGAAGGCGGAGGGAGGCTACCCTCTCGTCCACCGGGTTGAACTCCAACGTGCAGGCTTTGAGCCGAGGGGAAAACAAGTATTGCCACCCCAGCCCGTCGCCTCTGATTGCCGGCAACGCCAGAGTGGAAGAGAGTCCAGCCCCTGTCAAGAGAACTGGTTCCAGAGCCCTTGCTGTGCGTCGAAGTGAGTCCGACTATATCTAGCCGGAACTTCTCCACCTCACGCACTAGCTCAGGCTCCTTCCCCCCCAGCGAGGTGACGTTCCACGTCCCAAGAGCTAGCTTATGTAGCCGAGGATCGGACCGCCAAGTGCCCTGCCCTCGGCTGCCGCCCAGCTCACATTGCACCCGACCTCTATGGCCCCTGCTATGGGTGGTGAGCTCATTGGAGGGGGGACCCACGTTGCCTCTTCGGGCTGTGCCCGGCCGGGCCCCATGGGGACAGGCCCGGCCACCAGGCGCTCGCCATCGTGCCACACCTCCGGGCCTGGCTCCAGAGGAGGGCCCCGGTGACCCGCGTCCGGGCGGGTCACCGGGTCACCGGGGCCCGGGTTTTTTTATAATTGAATCACAAGTGATTCAATTATAAATAAAGATTTCTACACATAGAAGTAATCATCAACTTAAAGTGCCCTCTTTGGGGATTGTAATAGAGATCCACCTGGATTCATGAACTTAATTCTAAACATTTCTTCACAAAAAAAGGAATCTTTAACATCAATATTTATGGAACATGTCCACAAAAAATCTAGCTGTCAACACTGAATATTGCATTGTTGCATTTCTTTTCACAGTTCTTTTTGACAGACATTTAAAAAAAATCTCACGTACCCCTTGGCATACCTTCAAGTACCCCTGGGGGTACGCGTACCCCCATTTGAGAACCACTGCTCTACTGCATTCAAAGTTACATTGGGAGTAAACGAAAAAGTTTAGCTAGATATTGTTCGGGTGATTATCGTCCTTTTCGGACATGTTGAGTCTGTGCCCAAATGTAATCTGATATGCATGTCCGGAATCAAATAAACTGAACTGAAAGCCTGCTCAGTGGACTTGTGGTTAGAGTGTCCGCCCTGAGATCGGTAGGTCGTGAGTTCAACCCTGGCCGAGTCGTACCAAAGACTATAAAAATAGGACCCATTACCTTCCTGCTTGACACTCAGCATCAAGGGTTGGAATTGGGGGTTGAATCACCAAAATTATTCCTGAGCGCGGCCACCGCTGCTGCTCACTGCTCCCCTCACCTCCCAGGGGGTGAACAAGGGGATAGGTCAAATGAAGAGGTTCATTTCACTACACCTAGTGTGTGTGTGACTATCAGTGGTACTTTAACTTCTTTTAACTTTAACTTTATCGTGGGGTTATGTTAAACACCTTCACGATGCAGCGGTTGGTGAAGTTTTGACACAGTTGTTACTATTTCTTTGTAAGTGGTTGTGAATGCACTAAAAGACACGCCCCAAGCAGTTCAAAACAGTTTCCATTTCTGGGGCCCAAACGTCGTACGTGTCGCTTCAAGACTTGGAGAGACAAAAGGAAAGTCCGCTTAAAATAATGATCAACACAAAAAAAAATGCCGTTTATGAGTCATTGATTCATGACACTATTGTCCTTTTAATGTGCAGTTGGTTAAACTGTTATTATCATGCACAGACCTTCATCTTTAACTTGGTCGCATGTGAGCTCCTGGTGTTTGAAGACCACCATGTCGTCATGTATCCTGGAGATAAAGTCTTTATCCACTGACTGCAAACCTGACCTGATGGGTTCAAGGGACCCTGTGGTGCTCTAGTCTCATGTCTGCCTGGTTAATAATCCTAGTCATGTTTTTCCATGAAGGAAGTTGCATCTGTCATCATAAATCATCCTTCTTTTCCTTTCTTTTAGGGGCTTTTTGGGTTGCCTGGAGGTGTGTGTGTGTGTGTGTGTGTGTGTGTGTGTGTGTGTGTCTGCACCTGGTGTATTTTAATTTCAGAAATCGTTGTGGTGAAGGCATGCCCAGGATCTGTGACTCAACGTCTGCTGGAGCGCACTTTGCTTGCCAAGGGAGGACCTTGTGACTCATCATGATGTAAGTGTGTCAAAGGACTAACTGCTCATACAAGTACGTATACTTATACACTGAATTACATTCCCCAAAAAAAGTCTGATTCCTTATTATTTTTGGCCTGTGTTATGATTGAGTCCCTATAAACTGAGCCTTGCAACATGGGGCCATTTAATAATTCTGGTAATTTCAAGAACAATCCCAATTCAGCGAGTACATTGGTACCTTGGTTTTTTAATACCCCACTTTTCGTCAAATGAAAGGTCTCTGTGCTTGTTTAATTGAGTACAACTGCAAAATCCACCATGTGGCCATTGAAATTTGCGAGTGTCAACACTTTGATAAAGGTGACAAACACAACTGAATTTAAAAAATAACTTGTAGTTCGCAGGAAAAGTGAAGAATTTGAATATCTTTAAAGCTAACTACACATATTGCTAGAATACACATACGCCTAATATGAATGAAATGAATGAATGAATGAAATGAGTTTATTTCGGTCATCTAATCAACCATTTTGTGCGATCAATTTAACAGCACAGATGATACATATCAACAATCATACACATACACACACACAAAAACAAAAATAATGACCAAAAAAGGAATAGGCTGAAGCCAAGGCTTATATTTGCCTATCCTATACATTCACTGAAAATTAGATTGCCTGAAACATCAACGTTCAAAAAAATCAATGGGATAAAAGTAATCGTTGCTATATTTTATAATTTTCCATTATTTCACCTTTAAAGGCTTTCTTAAACCTTAACAAAGAACTACATGTCTTCAACTCATCACTGAGCTTGTTCCACCATTTAACTCCTAAAACTGAAATACATTTGTATTTTTTATTCGTTCTTGCTTTACATATTTAAAAAATCAATATCCCCCGTAAATTATAGTTTTCTCCACTTTATTTAAATAACCTAAGAATACAAGCTGGAAGGCTTTTGTTCTCTACTCGAAACACAATTTCTATTGTTTTTAAAAACTACAATATCTGGAAATGTTAACACATTAGAATTTATGAATAATGGATTGGTAGGTTCATAGTAGCACGCATTGTGTATTATTCTAATTACCCTTTTTTGAAGTTTAATTATTGGGTTTATGTTTGTTTTATAAACATTTCCCCAAACTTCAACACAATATGTTAGATATGGAAAAATAAAAGAATAATATAACATATGCAGACATTTCTTATTCAGCATGTGTCTTACTTTATAAAGAATAGCAATGGATTTGAATATTTTTCCCTTTATATATTCAATCTGCGGTTTCCAACATAATCTATGATCAATTATTATTCCCAAGAATTTAGTTTCATATACTCTATCAATTTCCACTTGATTTGTAATACAATGAGTATATTGATCATAACATCATATTTCTGCATTATTAGTACCTAATGATATTACATCATTACAGTACATGGTTAATTCTAAAATAACACAAAAAGAGACACACAATAGAGCCCTGACATGAGGCTGTCTGGTATTTGCGAGCGGCAATAATCATCAAGATAAGCCTGCGTAGGAGCAGTTACCATGGAAACCGTAGTCAGATGGGACATGGACAACCCAACTCCCTTTGAAACAGTTTTTCAGACTTTGTGGCGAAGGAGAAGACAGACATTTTGCGAGGAGCCAGCGGAAGCAGGATGTCTCCCTTTACCTGCTTGTGGCCATTAGGGAATTGTATTTCTCTGCTTCCAACAATCACACCGTAAAATAAACATAAGACGGTGAATCGGAAAATTGACAACGACTTGGTGAGCTTTATTAGAGAGTAAACCAATATGTGTAGGAGAAAAAGTTATCCTCCCTTCAATTTGTAGACCTGTATGATCTCTAAAGGCCGCAGCTGGACGACTTCACACCACTATATATATATATATATATATATATATATATATATATATATATATATATATATATATATATATATATATATATATATATATATATATATATATATGTATATGTATATATATATATACAGTATATATATGTATATGTATATATATGTATATGTATATATATATATATATATATATATATCCATCCGTCCATTTTCTACCGCTTATTCCCTTTGGGGTCGCAGGGGGTGCTGTATATATATGTATATATATATATATATATATATATATATATATATATATATATATATATATATATATATATATATATATATATATATGTATATGTGTATATATATGTATTTATATATATATATGTGTGTATATATACATATATATATATATATATATGTATGTGTGGGAAAAAAATCACAAGACTATTTCATCTCTACAGGCCTGTTTCATGAGGGGGGTACCCTCAATCGTCAGGAGATTGAGAAAATCTCCTGACGATTGAGGGTACCCCCCTCATGAAACAGGCCTGTAGAGATGAAATAGTCTTGTGATTTTTTTCCCACACATACATATATTGCGCTCTACTACGGTATCGAGCACTATTTTTTGGATAACCTTATTAAGACATATATATATATATATATATATATATAATCCATACATTTTGTCCTAATTGTCCCTCTCGGGGTATCGGAGGTGCTGGAGCCTATATATATATATATATATATATATATATATATATATATGTATATATATATATATATATATATATTTATATATATATATTTATATAGATAGATAGATAGATAGATAGGCCATTCTATCGAATTGGTTCGAAGTGAGGTTAGAAATTCTCAAAACTTTGTTGCCATATGTATTGTACAGTATCTGAAGTACACAATTATATAAAAAGAACTGTCAACTTGTATTTTGTATTTTCAGAACATTAAGCAATGTTTGTCCTCTCCCCAAATTTGTCACTACCGAATCGTAGCCTTCAAGTATGAATATTAAATATTATGTTACTTTGTTAATATCATGCTTACATACGTTGTGCAAAGATTATTTTCAAAAGTAATTATTAAGGTTTTTCACAATATTAGCCATAAAAATGAAAAACAATTTTTACCACATTTTCTTACTTCAATATATGAGATTCTTCAAAATTGACACGTAATCTTTCTTTTCAAAGTGCATAACACTGATGAGATTGGTTTCAGAGTTAATGATTTATGAAATTGAACATTCATTTAACCAATCAGTATCATAATATTTTAGTTGGTACTTTATTTTCTTTGTAAACACCCAGTGTTTCAATAGTGACCATTATTTTAGTTTGCATGATTGTATCATACTCCTTCAACCTTTTTGCTTAATATTTACTTGTAACATGCTTGATGTTGGAAATATTGCAAACACATATGTTGTGTGGTCAATAAAATGATTTATTTTTGGAGAAAACTGTTATTATCAGTTGAAAATAAGTACCCACATGGGTTCAGTATTCAGTGGCAGCATGGTGAAACAGTGGTTAGCGCTCGTGCCTCACAAAGAGAAGGTCCTAGGTTCCTGTGTGGGTTCTCTCCGGGTACTTCGGCTTCCTCCCACCTCCAAAGACATGCACCTGGGGATAGGTTGATTGGCATTACTAAATTGGCCCTAGTGTGTGGATGTGAGTGTGAATGTTGTCTGTCTATCTGTGTTGGCCCTGTGATGAGGTGGCGACTTGTCCAGGGTGTACCCCGCCTTACCCCCGAGTGCAGCTGGGATAGGCTCCAGCCCCCCCACGACCCCGAGAGGGACAAACGGTAAAAAGTTATTTTTAAATTATTTCAGAGAAGAAGAAAACATCATCACTTCATATTACTGTCAGGCGTCTGAAAACTAATGTGCATTACTTTGGCTCCGTTTACACTGCACACCAAACCAGATTGGATCATATTTGCAAGTCTAAACGCCCCAAAGTGCTTCAAATCTAATATTTTCATATCATATCGGGCCACATCAGAAGGTAGTTTGAATCTGATCTTTTCAAATGTGACTGCAGTTTAAACGGCAATGCAACCAGTTTGCGACTTTTTGCGTCATCTTTGGTGGAGCTACGTCATTCGTGTGTGCAGCACCATCACTTTCATTTTTTCAATGATTTTCTTCCTTCTCCTTCAGTTGTTTTCCATCTTCTGACTACTTCCTCTCCACAACAGCCACGGCACAAACCCACCAACACGCTGATCTGTGGCGTCCGTGTTTTCTCTTGTATTAGTGACTTCCTTGCTCATTTAAAGAATCCGGTCAACTTCTTTAGTTTTCACATAAATGATGCAGACACATTTGTTACTGGATACTTTCTAATACACTTCTGCCTTGAGGACTACAGTATGTGTCTGTAAGAACTATGCAGCTATAATTATTTAAAATACTCGCTTACATTGACGAATGTGTTGTTTTAGACTGCAATATTGTTCAATTAAGGACTCTTACAGCATTACATATGTCTAGCTTGTGTGCTATTGTGTGCTTAGCTGTTGTGTAGCCGCCTAGTAGCCTATAGTCAACCATGTTAACTTTTTTTAAATGACTTCACTAAAATACAGGACCAATTTTGTGTGCTTGTTGCAGGACATGTATATGTTAACTGGCTGCTTGGAGCACTTACATCAAATATTTTAGAAGCAAGTCGATATAATCCGATATTTCTCTTTTCCTGGTATCAGACCGATATCATTGTCAGATCTGGACACCTCTAAAAATGAGGTTTGTGTCTTTTTCATTCTAAAAAAACCTGTGTTTATGAAAAGTATGCATTTGATTCACTTATACTAAGATAAGGCAGTTGCTTATTTGACCAAACTGATATGGTGACATTATTTGTTGTAGGTAAATAGTAACAGTAGCACACAAACCGCATTGTGGGACTGCTGAATAGCAGCACTCATAAAACCAAAATGTGTCACTGCTTGTGTTCCTCGGGCCTGCGGGAAAGAACAACTGTTTCTTCAGATGTTCTTGTGCATTAAGGAGGTGTGTTCTTCTTCTGCTGGCCTTGATTTAACATCAGCTCTGCCTCTGCGTAGACTAAACTAAAGCCCCCGGGACATGCGGAGGATTGTAGTCATGACATTATAAGACAAAAGAGTAAACACGTCGCTGTCTTTACTCATTAGTTTTGCAGCCACATACACACACACACACACACACACACACACACACACACACACACACACACACACACACACACACACACACACACACACACACACACACACGCACGCACACACACACATTCTTGTATTTGTTACCTTGAGACCTGAGAAAAATGCCTACCTCTTTAGGACCACTCTTTCTAGATATATAAAGATTTGTATTTACAACATTAATATTATATACTGTACATACTATGCCAATATAAAAAAGCTTCTTGTGAAAAATGTGTTGGAATTTCACAAGAAAAAATTAGAATTTTGGCAGTATTATAATAAAAAGTTGTCATTTTACTCAACGCAAGTCCAAATTTTACAGAAAAACACAACATGTGTGCAATATTACGATAAAAGTTGGAATTTTACTCAATATCAGTCGCAATTTTACAAGAAAAAGCTTTAAATTTTGGCAATTGTATGAAAAGAGTCATAATTTTACTCGACAAAAGTCACAATTTTATAAGAAAACTTTAACATTTTGGCAATATTATAATAATAATCGGAATTTTACTTGGCAAAATTATGACAAAAGTCAAATTTGTCATATTTGCCAAAAATGTCACTATTTTACAAGAACAACAAAAGAATTGGCAATATTGTGATCAAAGTCAGAATTTTATATGATAAATGTCACCATTTTGCACTAAAAAGTAATAATTTTACATTAAAAAAGTGATAATTTTACGAGAAAATATTGCAATAACACAGAAACAGAAAGAATATGAGAAATTGTTCCCAATTTTATAAGAAAAAAGTCGACAGTGTGAGAAATAGACTGCTTTTAGTAAATTCTTTTTTTTAGGATTTTTTTGTCTGTAATTGGTTTTTAATCTTCATTATTTACTTCAAGTAAATGATATACATGTTTCTTTTTAAATACATTTTGGCCAAAGTGGGTGGATTTCAATTTCTTACACACACTTGTTATTTCATATGTTGACCCTTTAAAATCGACACACAGTCAATTTGAAAAATCCCTTCTTTTTGGGACCACCCTAATTTCGATAGATTTCACTACCAAGGGTGCTAATGAGACATTCTCTATTAGATGTAATGGTTTTCCGTATTGGGACCATGATTTATGTCCTAACTTGTTCACCCGTCCTCATATGTTGATGTCCCAAGAAGGGTATAAATACAAGAACACACACACACACACACACACACACACACACACACACACACACACACACACACAAACACACACACAAGGTGTGACACAACATCAAGTTCTTCGTTGTCATGTTGGGACATGAAGACGTTTCATGGTTTATTTTCAGTCACAACATGCAAAACAAACAGCTTTATTTAGCAGTTTCTTTTTTATTAGCGTCAAAGATGACTCTTACGGGTATCACCGTGTCAGAGCAGTGATTTACATACTCTTACTATTCTAGGACACACTATTTACATACACATTTTACATTAGAATAATAACTCACAGCACACAAACAAACACAAAATGTCACAAAAAGTATTCACAGTAGATCCCAAATAACACATAAGCACACCTGTGAAGTGAAAACCATTTCAGGTGACTACCTCTTGAAGCTCATTGAGAGAATGCCAAGAGTGGTCAAAGCAATAATCAGAGCAAATGGTGGCTATTTTGAAGAAACTAGAATGTAGAACATGTTTTCAGTTATTTCACCTTTTTTTGTTAAGTACATAACTCCACATGTGTTCATTCATAGTTTTGATGCCTTCAGTGACAATCTGCAATGTCAATAGTCATGAAAATGGCCTGTACTGTATGTACAGTAGGAATGGGATTAATATGGGCCCCATTCGTCGCAGTTTACCTGACACATGAAACCTGACAAATTAGTGCACTATCCACTTTAGTGTTGAATATCTTAAAATGTGTGTTGTGGCAATTCCAACTTTGACCACAGTGTCAGTTGCTATGTAGAGTGGCACTTTCCATCATTTTCAGCAGCCTGCGTTGCAAAATAATTAACCCCCACCTTCCTCTCATGCAAGATCCACCTAGGAATGGGGTCGTATTAATCTCTTTCCTACTGTAAACGCACAATCCAAATTAAGACCTAAATATAAGTGAACATTGTCTGATTGTATGACTATATACATGTACACTACATACAATAAAATGGAACATTTCTGTTACAGATTTTTTCAGATTCTGGAAGAAAAGTTCTGACTAAAAAAAAAATTGAAAACGTAAAGCCTTTAATGACCTTGACCAGATCTGGGCAAATTAAGGCCCGTTAGACTTTTCAATCTGGCCCGCTGGACATTCCCAAATAATTATTTTAGATCTTTAAGATGGAAACTGTAGCTGTTATAATGATGTGCAGTGATGTTTTCAAATTACCGTAAGTCTTGAACTATGCAAAGTAGTTCAATGGTTGGAATCTGCGCTTTTGCATGATATACTAGTTACTATGGTAATCTAATTAGTTACTATGGTAATCTGATTAGTTACTATGGTCATCTAAGTCACAGCAGCTCAGACGAGACACCAAGCAGTGTGGGTGGGGAGCGTTTCCACAGAGTGTTTCCAGAGCGGCCAGCCTGAAATGTGGGTGTCAGGGACAGACGCGGAAGGAGATGTTTAGTTTTAGTAGTTTTAGTTTAAAGTTCTAAAGCTTAGTGATGTATCAGATATATCAGACTGTAGGTGTTTTTTTTACCGTTCATATTTCGCTGTTTGTTGCATTTCGCTTGATTGTAAAATATGTTGATCGAGAACGGGTGTGATGTTCATATGTTGTCAATATTCAGTGTTTTATCGTTCATAGTTAATATTGTAAATCCCACATTCTTTATTTTCATGTACATTCGGGGTGTCTCATTCAGTAAAACAATTTAAAATTCCATTCCTTTTTTTAAGGCGGTCTGTCATAACGTTTTTAGCATTCAATCAGATATTATTGTGAGGTTTTGTATTAGTGTTCATAAAAGTAGATAAAACGGCCCCCAGACACATTTTTTTCTCCAAATTTGGCCCCCCAAGTCAAAATAATTGCCCATGCCTGCCTTAGAGGAACTTTTAACTTTACTAATTTGTTGTACAAGTGCAACAATTAGTATATACATGTTAGTAGTATTATATTAACATGTTTATTACTATTAACAGAGTCCTGGTGGTGCCTCCTGGGTAATGCAAACGACAGAGGCCAAGCTGGGACAAGCCTAGCAAGTCGATGGTGAATAAAACTTGCTCAAGAAAAGAGACGCACCAAATGGACTTGGACCAGACCTCTGGATGTGCACATATTAGAACAATGAATGCTGGGACTTACAGTATGTGCAGAGCGCAGCTACCTGTTTGCTCACCTGACTTTCTGCTCATTAAAATGCTGATACAGCATTTTTGTTGGAACATATCTGCTTCAACAATATCGTGCATTTCCCACCTAGTCCTTCAGTGATGTCCGACTTCAATGATTACCTCTCAAAATACCATCATTGGTGTCACCACATGACCATTGCTGGAGAAATACTATACAGGAACACATTTACGCACTACTGCGCATTGATTCACATCAACAGTGTACAAAACGAGTTATTTTCGGGCGCATTTAAAAATCAATAAACCTGCATCAGCAATTAAAACATGTCTTATGTGGTATTGTCAAAATTAAAATTGCAAAAAAACATATTAAACGTGAAAAAATTAAGAAATAAAATATTTGAACTCACAATTTGTAGCACCCATTCGACGCCATATAAGCCAGTGGTACTCCTCGTAGTCGGTTGATTCGAGTGGAAATAGCGAGCATTTCCACATTTCATCGCTCGAACAGCTGAGCTCGCTTCTGGGGTTTAGCCGACATCGTCTCACAAGATGTAGTTTCTCTTTAAATATCCCACATATATATATGTGGGCTTTGTACCGAGGATGTCGTTGTGGCTTGTGCAGCCCTTTGAGACACTTGTGATTTAGGGCTATATAAATAAAGATTGATTGATTGATTGATCCTTCTTGAAAATGGCCTTGCAAATATATATCTGCCACCTAATCAACGTTTTGTTCTCCTTCTTTGTGGGTCAACACTTCCCGCTTCCTGCTAAATTGCAACTTGTGATTGGATACTCAGTTTCATAACTGAGTATCCAATTACAGCCTCGTAAACATCAGGCTACCTCGATAGGCTACTGTCAACAACTTGTGATCTGATTGGCTATCGCAACTGTCTATCAACTGTATGTGTCCCCAACCTTTTTTGCACCAGGGACCGGTTTAATGTATGCATTATTTTCACAGACCTGCTCTCTACGTATGGCAGATAAAAACAGCAACAAAAAAAATAGCATGAAAATGTTGCCTTTGGCTACAATCTGGCACATTAACATTTTATATTGGCCCATGTACTATAACAAAGGAGTTGTAAAATACATCTATTAACAATCTTATTGGTGTGTTTAGTGGGACAGCTGAAAGTTAAGTTGGGGAAAATGCGGTAGTTTTTAAATCAATTACTGTTTCTGTGCCGCCCGGTAACAAATGCGTCACGGACTGGTGCCGGTCTCCGGACCAATGGTTAGGGACCACTGCGCTAACTCTGCTGATCTGCATCGCACCGCCGCGGCTCAACCAATCACAGGACGCGTAAATGTCACTTTCAACGTGAGGCCAGCTGGGAGGCCTTACTGACAACAACTCGTAATCTGATTGGCTATCGCAATTATCTATCAACTGTATGTGCCCGTTCACTTACAGTGCATAGACATATAAAACTCTAACCTAAAAACAACAGCACTGGAAGGAGCATAATATGACACGAAGAGAATATGATTAATTTTAGATATTTAGTAAATTAAAAAATTACTTTTATCTTTGACTATGATCATGATTTCTGGTTATGTTAGGCCAGCAGAGAAGGCCTTGCTGGCCCTGACAGCACACCACTGAACAACAGGCAGCAGTGTGGAGGAGCATGCTGCAGAGGCCGCAGGTAACAGCTGCATTGTCACACGTTTACTACATACACCCACACACACACACACACACACACACACACACACACACACACACACACACACACACACACACACACACACACACACACTTGGAAACCGAATGCAATGTAATAACTGTGCCTTTGCTCTTCGGTGACATGCCCTCATGATGAGACTAGCAGCTATTTGAAGCATTGTTCTGATAAGCCGTGTGTGTGTGTGTGTTGGCATTCAGCAGCGTGGGAAAAAGAACAAATGGTTGCTGAGTGTCAAACATAGCGTTGCCAAAGGAACAATTATCAGTAAAAAATGCTTGTCATGCATCAGTTGTGTCATCAAACACATCCTGTTTGGTATTCGAAATATCTTTCTCAACATCTGATATTGCTCAACAAACACAATCCATAAAGTCAAATATATATATTTCCAAGTGGACTATTTTGGGCGTATTGGTGACATCAAATAATGTTCCTTTCCAATTAGGCAGACTTCTTCCTCAGGAGCACAGTGTGACTCGTCCTGCGTGTTCCACTCACTTCCTGCAAGAATGGCAGCAATGCAGGTCTGCTGTCTGTCCGCCTGTCATACAATGAAGTGTCTGCAAAGCCTCAGAGAAGCTCATGTGATCAACGTGGACTATTTTCATATTATTGAAGGTAATCCACGGTGGAAGCGAGGCCATGGGAAGGATTTGACACTTGACAACTTTAGGCCTCGTGCCTAACCTACGGCTACAAGACAAGACGTGCCATGGCCACATAAAAGGTATTAATAACTCATATATTTGTCAAGGGAGTGTTCACTTTTTGTAAAAAAAATGTTTTATTTTTTATTTTTATCAATATGGCCTTTGCAGAGGTTCAACTTACAACAATCCTATATTTTCTGGAAGGCAATGAAGTCAAAATGTAATGACAAAAATGTCTGAACATTATGATATTATCTGTTTATCTAATTGTATTTATTTTTTAATTAAAGGTGTAATATTACAAGAAAAAAAACAATAATTTCCTATGGATGCAGACACAGTAAATACTAAAATATAGTGCAGCAGGGGAGTGCACACAAAGCAATGCAGGTGCAACGCATGATAAATAAAGCAACAATACACAAGCAATGATCCAGCCTTGACTAAGGCATGAGACTGGCTTATACATTAGTGATCAGAAGCAGGTGAGTTTTCTGATCACTAATCCGAGGCAGGTGGGTAGAAGGCCACACTGAAGCAGTGGTAAAGTCACTGAAGGATGACACACACAGGAAGTAGAAAATAAATTATGAGCACAAAACCGGAAATGAACACAGAACATAGGAAAACCAATGCGTTATAGCGAAGTCAATTACAAAAGATAAACATGGCTCGAGACTCCTGGGAGGTAGCAGCTTCACAACAGCTAAGTGCGTGATAGCACACAAGCTAGACATACAATATAAGTGTTCTTAATGGAACAATTCAGTCTAAAACACGACATTCGTCAATATAAACAAGTTTCAAATAATTATAGTAGCATATTACTTCTCGATACAAAGTCTCCAAGGCAGACGTGTATTAGAAAGCATTCAGTAACAAACGTGTCTGCATTATGTGCTTGACTTAATACATTATTGTGACCACTCGGTGTTGCAAAAAACAATACCACTCTACTTTAACTTAAAGACAGCATAAGTCCTTCCAGACGGTTAGTAATAAATAGGTTAGTGTGCTTCATACCTGGACTTATTCTCAGTTTGACTAATTTCACTTGCTCAAACCTTTTCTAACATTCCACACTACAAAATGATAAAAGTTTGTGGGATTTGTGCTGATATCGTCTCGGATCAATAACTGTAATGGCCAGTTCCCCAAGGCTCCATGATTGGTGTTGTATTGGAAGAATAAAACGCCCCAATTACAATAAATAGTTTTGTAAAAAAAACGTAATATCACAACAAAAATATACAATATTACAAAAAACATGTTATCATTTAAAAACTTCATTATTATAATAAACACCTCCACAATTTTATAGAAATTAAGTTTTTTTTATATTTTTTTTCATTTAATTTTCGGACACAACAAGCCAAAATTACTCTTCATTTACACAATTCAAAGAAGAAAAAATTATTTATCCTTAAATACAATATTGTCATTTGTATAATGACATTATAAACAAACATAGTTTAGAGAATATTTAAAAAATAAACATTTGTCCAAAAATAAAAACCAGCTCTATACTCTCGGCAGGGTCCTTGAGGGTGCATGGGAGTTTGCCCAACCAGTCTACATGTGCTTTGTGGACTTGGAGAAGGCATTCGACCGTGTCCCTCGGGAAGTCCTGTGGGGAGTGCTCAGAGAGTATGGGGTTTCGGACTGTCTGATTGTGGCGGTCCGCTCCCTGTATGATCAGTGTCAGAGCTTGGTTCGCATTGCCGGCAGTAAGTCGGACACGTTTCCGGTGAGGGTTGGACTCCGCCAAGGCTGCCCTTTGTCACCGATTCTGTTCATAACTTTTATGGACAGAATTTCTAGGCGCAGTCAAGGCGTTGAGGGGATCCGGTTTGGTGGCTGCAGGATTAGGTCTCTGCTTTTTGCAGATGATTTGGTCCTGATGGCTTCATCTGGCCAGGATCTTCAGCTCTCACTGGATCGGTTCGCAGCTGAGTGTGAAGCGACTGGGATGAGAATCAGCACCTCCAAGTCCGAGTCCATGGTTCTCGCCCGGAAAAGGGTGGAGTGCCATCTCCGGGTTGGGGAGGAGATCTTGCCCCAAGTGGAGGAGTTCAAGTACCTCGGAGTCTTGTTCACGAGTGAGGGAAGAGTGGATCGTGAGATCGACAGGCGGATCGGTGCGGCGTCTTCAGTAATGCGGACGCTGTATCGATCCGTTGTGGTGAAGAAGGAGCTGAGCCGGAAGGCAAAGCTCTCAATTTACCGGTCGATCTACGTTCCCATCCTCACCTATGGTCATGAGCTTTGGGTTATGACCGAAAGGACAAGATCACGGGTACAAGCGGCCGAAATGAGTTTCCTCCGCCGGGTGGCGGGGCTCTCCCTTAGAGATAGGGTGAGAAGCTCTGCCATCCGGGGGGAGCTCAAAGTAAAGCCGCTGCTCCTCCACATCGAGAGGAGCCAGATGAGGTGGCTCGGGCATCTGGTCAGGATGCCACCCGAGCGCCTCCCTAAGGAGGTGTTTAGGGCATGTCCGACCGGTAGGAGGCCACGAGGAAGACCCAGGACACGTTGGGAAGACTATGTCTCCCGGCTGGCCTGGGAACGCCTCGGGATTCCCCGGGAGGAGCTGGACGAAGTGGCTGGGGAGAGGGAAGTCTGGGCTTCCCTGCTTAGGCTGCTGCCCCCGCGACCCGACCTCGGATAAGCGGAAGAAGATGGATGGATGGATGGCATTTGTCCAAAAAGAAGCAAGAATATCACTCGAATAATAATCTGATTGTTGATCAATACAATACACAATCACCTGATATATAGCAACATTGTAATAAGTTGTCATAATACTAAAATATATTGAAATTAAATTTAGTCAAACTATAAAAAAAAAAAAGTCTGAATTTTGTGACAGAAAACTCTTTTTTAACAAAAGGATTGAAAGATTGTGAGAATAAAGTGAAAATTAAATACAATTAGTTTAAATTGTATCACTATGACTGCTGTGATGAATCTGTAATCTGACTAAAATAACGTACTCATTTTACTATCAAAACACTGCAAGCTTTATTCAGTTAATACAAATTCCTAATCTATTTTTTGTGGTCAGTGTGTACAACTTCTCGCAGGCTAAAATCACATTTATTGATTGGATATTGAAAATCGGATGTCCATCCTTCCATTAATGTTTTGCAAATGATCTTTGAAGTTATGAAGTTATTTAATTAATAATTAAATTATTAATCTTTGAAGTATACATTTTGTCACAGCATCAAGCACAAACCCTTCAATCTTTCTGCAGAAGAGCATTTTAAACATTTCCGAAGATCATACAGTTGATGTCGTCAGTCAATGAGGAATCACTCGTGCTCTAATTAATATTCTCCCTATTAACGTCCCTGCAGGGCGTGCACACAATAGCGTTGTTGTTGTTGTGTAATTGGCTGGTAAACAACCTTCCTGCATACCAATAAGTTCTTTGCCTCCCTATTGGTAAAACAACTTGTTAGAAGACAATCTTTGGGATGTCCGATATCAGAAAAAAAAAAATTTAAGCGACATGCCTCTTGTCTAGTTTATTCTTCTCAAATCGTGCAGGCGGTGGCTTCCTGTGCTAGTGAAGCTTCAAAATAAAAGCATGGCAGTGTTCTAGCATGTGTGTGTCGAGGTGATCATGACCCTGTGAAGACCAACACCATGTCAGCGGCATAAAGCAGCGTTTATTCCCTCACTGCAGAGCCACAAAGGAGTCTACACATCACGAGCTCTCTGCTACCGACATCACCTTCAGAGCTGAGTGTGTGACTGCAGCTGTTTGATGAAGAGACTTCTGTTGGAGGAGGAAGAGACGATTAGAAGGTTAATTGAACACGTCTTTGTCATACGTCTGTGGACACCAACTTTCTTCCAACATAAACACTCTTCAAGTAGTTTTTATACTTCTGCTTTCACAAGGGCTGTCAAAGTTATTAACGCCTTAACTATACATTTCAATAACGGCACTCTTTTTTTTTTTTTAACAGGCGAATAACGCAAACTCTTCCTTTTTGACCCTCGAGCCGTGCCGTAGCGGGGGGGGGGACTTGGCTGAAGTTCACTTAAGTTAAAATTTCAAGTTAAAGTACCAATGATTGTCACACACACACACACTAGGTGTGGTGAAATTTGTCCTCTGCATTTGACCCATCGCCTTGTTCACTCCCTGGGAGGTGAGGGGAGCAGTGGGCAGCAGCGGTGGTCGCGCCCGGGAATCATTTTTGGTGATTCAACCCCCAATTCCAACCCTTGATGCTGATTGCAAAGCAGGTGCCATTTTTATAGTCTTTGGGGTTTGAACTCACAACCTACCGATCTCAGGGTGGACACTCTAACCACAAAGCCACTGATAAGCCAAGAGCAAGCAGAAAGGGATAAAACAAAGTCTACCTTATGGAAATGTGAGGTTTAAAGCCATGGCAAGTTGTTCTCCCGACAAGAAAGGACTATTTTTCGCCGTGAGAAGAGACCACATCTCTGCAGCAGACGCCTGCTGCGCGTGTCGTTCTAGAGGTGGGTGGTGCTTCACTTCCGTGTTCAGATAATTGTTAAGGTGGAGTGATAACATAACATTTACATTGTTACTGTGACTGCTTTAGTATGTCAGATGACATAAAAGCTCAACATGGTACATGGTAATTGTTATATATTGTATATACCAGGGGTCACCAACCTTTTTGAAACCAAGAGCTACGTCTTGGGTACTGATTAATGCGAAGGGCTACCAGTTTGATACACACTTAAATAAATTGCCAGAAATATCCAATTTGCTCAATTTACCTTTAACTCTATGTTATTATTAATAATTAATGATATTTATCTTTGTGGAAACACTGATCATCTTAATGATTTCTCACAATAACTATATATAGAAACAGATAAATATCAATATGCAACACTTTATTTTTATATTTTCTCTAAGTGCACATTTTTCAAATTGAACATTTTCAAATGATCACTTCTAAGACAGTCTTGTGAAATCACAATCTCCCATTTTAACTAGCTAGCCACTAACATTTTTTAACAAATCATGAATTACTTTGTTTGTACAAATAATAACTCATGTAAAATACAAAAGTCAACTCTCAAATGTTTAAATAAATCTTGTCACACTTTGAACTGGACACCAAATCTGTTATCTGTTTCTTTGTCAGTTAGTGAAGACCAAGTCTTTAAAATATTTTCTTGGATTTTCAAATTCTATTTGAGTTTTGTCTCTCTTAGAATTAAAAATGTCGAACAAAGCGAGACCAGCTTGCTAGTAAATAAATACAATTTAAAAAATAGAGGCAGCTCACTGGTAAGTGCTGCTATTTGAGCTATTTTTAGAACAGGCCAGCGGGCTACTCATCTAGTCCTTACGGGCTACCTGGTGCCCGCGGGTATCGCGTTGGTGACCCCTGGCATATATGATATAAACATATAATATAATATATCAGTATATATCATATACTGTACATATATTATGTAAATAATACATATATGTTATATTTTATATTGCTACTGCAGTACATTTTTAGTCTATTTTATACCTGCATTATCCTTTCCATCCTTACACTTTCCATCCTTTGTAACTGAGCTACTGTGTGGAACAAATTCCCTTGTGGATCATTAAAGTTAGTCTAAGTCTAAGTCTAACAGAAAGGTGGTCAGAAGGATGTCGAAAAGAGACTGTTTTTATTGCAAACCGACGTCAAGACACTTTCTCAAACCAATCACACACCTTTCCTGCTTCAAAATAAAAGCGCTACACTATACATCCGGTTTAACTACGTTTATGGTTTCTCCTTGTGGGGCGGTATAGCTCAGTTGGTAGAGTGGCCGTGCCAGCAACTTGAGGGTTGCAGGTTCGATTCCCGCTTGCACCATCCGAGTCACTGCCGTTGTGTCCTTGGGCAAGACACTTTACCCACCTGCGTGCCACCCACACTGGTTTAAATGTAACTTAGATATTGGGTTTCACTATGTACAGCGCTTTGAGTCACTAGAGAAAAGCGCTATATAAATATAATTCACTTCACTCCTTAATGTACGGACTTCATATTAGTCGCTACACCTAACAAAATAAAGTAATATAATGTATTGTAGTGTCCAGAGGAAAACAAACATTTTTTTTTTTTTTTTTTTTTTAGCTTTTATTGCCAATTTTATGATAACATATGATGCCAATTCCAACAAGTATTTCCTCCGTGCTTCACTTCAAGACACACACTTGTTCATTCTCTGCAGACACGGTGTGTTCACAGACCATGGGGAAAATGACCATCATAACACTCTAACACACACATTAACACCATCAGGTAGTTACAGTATGAATGGCTATATCCATCCATCCACTTTCTACCGCTTGTCCCTTACAGAATCGCGGGGGGTGCTGGAGCCTATCTCTATAGTTTGTCATTTGCACACTATTGACTAATGATGCACCAGAAATTTGGCCGTAAAAAGACGTACTTTAATCACCGAAGAGTGCTCCCGAAACCGATGTTGTGATAACGTAAGCTACACACACGGGGGTTGTCTGCGCTGTGGACGCACTTTAATATATTGGAGATATACCCGCGAACAGCTATCTTCACAATTTAAGATGACATTCGCAGCTTTTAATGAGAGAAAGGCTCCCAGCAACGCGAAGCAAGTGTGACGTCAGGCTCTACGCGGCTCGCTTTTCGTCACAGACATGAGTCTCTAAACACGAGTACAGTCTCCAATAACACCAGAAATAGATGGTAGATTTGTTGCCCATCGTTTTTATTCAAGAAAAAGTGACTAAAAGGATTGGAGAAAATCTTTAAAAAAATGTAAAATATCTCAAAAAAGTACCGTATTTTTCGGACTATAAGTCACAGTTTTTTTTCATAGTTTGGCCGGGGGTGCGGCTTATACTCAGGAGCGACTTATATGTGAAATTATTAACACATTACCGTAAAATATCAACTAATATTATTTAGCTCATTCACGTAAGAGACTAGACGTATAAGATTTCATGGGATTTAGCGATTAGGAGTGACAGATTGTTTGGTAAACGTATAGCATGTTCTATATGTTGAATGACTCTTACCATAATATGTTACGTTAACATACCAGGCACGTTCTCAGTTGGTTATTTATGCCTCATATAACGTACACTTATTCAGCCTGTTGTTCACTATTCTTTACTTATTTTAAATTGCCTTTCAAATGTCTATTCTTGGTGTTGGGTTTTATCAAATAAATTTCCCCAAAAAATGCGACTTATACTCCAGTGCGACTTATATATGTTTTTTCCCTTCTTTATTATGCATTTTTGGCCGGTGCAACTTATACTCCGAAAAATACGGTACATTGTACAATAAGCAGCCACAATTTCAGGCATGTGATCTTTCCGTTTATAGTCGGAAATCCGTCTTTTTTATCTCTGTAAAAATATAAAAAAATATTATCCGTTTTTCCCGACCTACAATGTGTGTTAAAATCTTGATCCGTCTCTTTGCCACACTTGCCAACAACTATGGTTTTCCCGTAAGGAGTACAGTTTTTGATAATCCAGTGGTAAAAACTACGGTTTTCCATAAAAAATTAACTTAAAAATCGAAGCTACGTAGCGAAGCAATCATCACTGATTATTGGTTGGTTTACATATAAGAACATCTACGATTGGTTGGTGGTTTACTATGATGAGGCAAGATAGGGTGGGTCATCAAACCAGGAAGGGAAATCACAACATATCTTAAATGACGACGAGAGTCGGAGAGGAGAAGAGTGAATATTCAAGCGGGCGATTTATAAATTTAAAAATCTAGTGGATGATGGCAGAGGGATTCTCTTCTTTAGATTTTTCTTTTAACGACGTCCAGGAAACCCACAATGCGTCTCCTTGGCCACATTTGGACAAATATATGCGTCTGGATAAAACAATGCCCAAAACATTAATTTTAGTTGTTTACCATGTAAGCCCAAATCAAAACTGCTCTCGACATGGAAGACGGGGAATACACATTTAAGAACACAGGTCCAGGCACCTGTGTTCTTAAAGCCCTGGACCTGTGGCCCCCAGACCCCCAGTTTTTTTTCAGTCTTTTTCATTGAGTTCAAATCGCATGCCTGCAATTTAAAAATAGAAAATAAGTTAAAAAAAAAAAAAAGTATATACTTAACAGATTTGTTTTAAATGTATATTCACATTGTTTTGCCTTTTTAAAGAATGTATGCGTCATAGCAAATCATGTGATAACGTCATATCGACCACACCCCTAACCACGCTCCCACCGCCACAGGTATTTTGGCAATTTAGGGGAAAACCTGACATTAACAAAATAAAAATGTCTTACATTACGGTCATGCTTTGTCAGAGATGTTTTGTAATGTTATTCTGTGAAAGCTGACCAACACACCAGATTGTAGTCACCTGGAGGCGTGTCTAAATGAAATCGAACAATGGATGTCCACTAACTTTTTGCATCTTAACGCTAAGAAAAAGGAAATGCTGATTATCGGTCCTGCTAGACACCGGCACTTAAACCACCTTAACATTTGACAACAAAACTCGGTAAAGAATCTGGGTATTATCTTCGACCCAACTCTCTCATTTGAGTCACACATTAAGAGTGTTACTAAAATGGCCTTCTTTCATCTCCGTAATATCGCTAAAATTTGTCCCATTTTGTCCACCAACCCTGAGATCATTATTCATGCGCTCGTTACGTCTCGTCTCGATTACTGTAACATATTATTTTGGGTCTCCCTATGTCTAGCATTAAAGATTACAGTTGGTACAAAATACAGCTGCTAGACTTTTGACAAGAACAAGAAAGTTTGATCCTATTACGCCTATACTGGCTCACCTGCACTGGCTTCCTGTGCACTTTTAAGGTTTTACTACTTACATATAAAATACTACACGGTCTAGCTCCATCCTATCTTGCTGATTGTATTGTACCATATGTCCCGGCCAGAAATCTGCATTCAAAGAACTCCGGTTTATTAGTGATTCCCAAAGCCCAAAAAAAGTCTGCAGGCTATAGAGCGTTTTCTATTCGAGCTCCAGTACTCTGGAATGCCCTCCCGGTAACAGTTAGAGATGCTACCTCAGTAGAAGCATTTCAGTCCCATCTTAAAACTCATATACTCTGCATTTAAATAGACCCCTTTTAGACCAGTTGATCTGCCATCTATCTTTTCTGCTCTGCCCCTCTCGTGCGTGGAGAGGATATCAGGATCAGTTTCCACAGAGGAGGCACTAGCTGTTCAGGACCCAGGATGGACCACTCCTCTGCATCAGTTGGTGACGTGTCTCCATACAAGATGATCCCCTGCTTGCCTCACTATGAACTGTACTCTCATCCACTGCGGCCCCTTCCAAGGTTTCTCATTTACTTTTTTTTCTTGCCCTGATGTGGGATCTGAGCCGATGATGACATTGTGGCTTGTGCAGCCCTTTGAGACATTTGTGATGTGATAAGGCAGCTGTATACGATCACAAAAGCTTTGTTGCTAGGATATGGGCCTTCTCCTCCTTCACAGATCTCGAGCTCTCCCATCATGCATCACAAAGGTCTCTCAGTGGACTGGACAAACTCCCTCTCTATCTGCAAGACAACATTCCTGAAATTCTGGTGAGCCTGCATGATGCTTGGCAGAGCTGCAAATTCTTCCCACCTCAAGTCGCCTTGGCTGTTAGTGAGGAAGCCCATGATCCTTTGGTCAGCACGCTGTACGCAAAACCTACTTTTAAAATTGTCCACAAGGGAATATTTGCCAATATGTGATTGACTGGTGACCAGTCCAAACTGGTATATGCTTCAACTCAGCCTAAGACTGAAAAGCTAGTGGTTGTGTACGTGTTGCCAACTGAATCAAGCCATTTTAAACTAATCTGCTTCAAACTGAACGGGTTACTGTTCCAGTTGCATAAAAGAAAAGCCTGGAGGAGTTTGGTCTGGAAGAACAGG
Source organism: Nerophis lumbriciformis (assembly GCF_033978685.3). Taxonomy (NCBI): domain Eukaryota; kingdom Metazoa; phylum Chordata; class Actinopteri; order Syngnathiformes; family Syngnathidae; genus Nerophis; species Nerophis lumbriciformis. The sequence goes on from NC_084557.2 coordinate 21,591,937, forward strand.
CACTGAGCATGAAGGGAATACAATCAGCCAAATCTGCAGAAGTGTCACGTCACACATAAAAAAAAAAAACCACCATTACACTGTGATTGATAATACAAAATAGCAGTGGTCCCCAACCTTTATGTAGTTGCGGACCGGTCAACGCTTGAAAATATTTTTTTATGCTTTTTTTTTTCCATAAAGAATTACAATCATGTGTGCTTACGGACTGTATCCCTGCAGACTGTATTGATCTATATTGATATAATGTATATATTGTGTTTATTTTGATTTAAAAAAATAAAAATAAATTATTTTTTTTTTAATTTCTTGTGCGGCCCGGTACCAATCGGCCCAGTGGTTGGGGACCACTGCACTATAGTAGCATGTCATTATTTCATATCATCCGTACACCCTCTTTCCACTTTAATAAGAACATTCACACACATTTTAATGGTGCACAACTTTAATAGAATATTTGAAATCTGTACAAATTGAAGAGAATTACCCAAGTTAATTGTGAATAAACCGGTAAGGCCATTGCTAGCACAGGACGCCATGTGGTACATTACAGGATCCCACACATGGCTCAGATCCTTGCAACCAGATAGTAAAGAACATAGTATGAGGAAAGCGGGTCGGTTAGTTCACTACTTAGCTGACCTCCTAATGTCGGCGTTACAACCAAACGCAAAATCCAAAAATGTTGGTACAAAACGCATTGGCAATGTGTTTTCAATTAAACACACAATAACAAACATGTTTGAACGCGTGAGCAGTATTGGCAAACAATCAATTTGGCTTTGTCGAGATCCAAACAAGCTGCCAGCAGTCACATCCAGATAAGTGACATCACAGCTAAAGGGTCAAGGTTCGTGTACATCAGTCATCGATGCGGCGAAATATTCGACATAACCAGGAAAGTCAGGACGTTGGAGGACGCTGAAAAAGCTTCCGTGTGACATTTTTGTCCATTCAAGTGCTCGTTAAATGCTTGTTTAAGCGCCATTAAAAGTGTTGAAGAGCATCCCTTAACGGTTCAAAACCAGAACGTGACAGTTCCCTTCCCCCCCGAGGAGAGGCCGTGAGACTTCCACGAATGCATCGCATATCACACCAGAATAAATACATGACCAGCATGGCATGAGAATGACAACAAGTGTAAATTAAAGTGATACAAACTATAACTCCCATCAGTCACTTTCCTGGTCAAGTCAATTCTTGTGTTGATGTGAAAAAACCCTGAGTAACAGATTTGTTTCCATGGCAACTAAAGTTTGGATTTTGTTGTTATTCCTATGACGTGCTGAGGTTCCTGGCAGTAATGCACTAACTCCACCTTTCCAAAGACAGCAAACTGTGTGACCTGGTCACCTCTACTTGGAGGTTCAAGGAGGGGCAACGAGGGTGATCACAGAAAAAGAAAAAAAAAGTCATGCACATAATAAAAAAACGCAGTTTGGGGTGCATCCTATTGCGTTCAAATGAGAGTTCGTAGAAGAAAGGACGACTGACTGGACAGCAGGTTTTCCATGTCCACTGGTCGTCGCGACTACTGCTGCTTGCATTCGGCAGGGTGGGGCTGTCCTTTCTGCGTGCGAGAAGGCAGACACAAAGGCAAAAAGTCAGACATGGAGGGAAAACCGACCAACACCGAGAAGCGGCGAACAGGAAATGCGGCTCGGTTTGGTGCAGCGCAGGGGGAGAGGGACGAAACGTTAGCACGAGTCATGGAGGGGAAACCCAGGATGTGAGTTGAGGACCGCCAAAACACCCGACTCCAAAAAGAAGCCCAGTGCAAGGCAAAGAAAGAGCAAGAGTAAGGGGGAAGAATCGTCAAGGGGGTACAGAATGGATTATGAGGGTATCCCTTAGTTCTCCCTTACCTAGAAATGCATGGGGTGAGAATGATTGATTACGCCTGTAAGTGGGAGGAAAGACAATGTCATGCACGTGTTTGACAAGTCACACCATCATTCATATTTCTTTTACAAAGGACAAAGATACATAATTATGGAGGCAATTCACAAGGACACTTTGGCAATAGAAGCAAGGACAAACTCGCCACTACCATGAGACGATTGGAATCAGTTCATCTCATTTGCATAAAAGAGATAGAAGAGTCATTAAGCATTAACCGAGCAGGCATAAGAGGAGCCGGAGCATAAAACGAAGAAATCTGATTGGAAAGTTTATGGCTTTTTATTTCTTGTATGTTTCCCACTTAACAGCAATGTGTGGTGGTGACTTGCTATTATGCTCAATTTGCACAATTGGTAATGACTACAAAAAATTTGCAAAAAACAAGTGAAAAGCACAACAAAATGTCTTTGTTCTGTCGCATTTGATCTTTTTGTGAGTTGCGCTCTGTCAGTCCCTAAAAATGTTCTATGAGACCATTTGTCCCTACTGCTCAGCAATATGCTTTAAAGCGCATTTTGTAAGGATGTTTTCATCAGGTTTTATGCCGACGAGTCCCATCTTGCATGAATGAAAAAGGCCAATACCATTATGGTGAGTGCTATTGCCGGTTTAACACTATCAGCAAACTATTGTAAGTAGTTCCTTATTTTAACTTTTTTTTTTTAAACATACAATTTAATGTTTGATCAAATCAAAGTCAATAATACACAAGAACAACAAAAGCAAAAACTACCATCTACTATTCATTTAAAACCTTTGTTTTTTTCCCTTAAAAGTCCTCCTGAATTATCAGATTTTGTAAATATCAACAAATGCAAAAATGCATTTGGAGGGGGAAGCAGTGCACTGTCGAGACCGTGTATGGTGGGGATGGTGTGCTGCTGACCTCGACTCAGCATGGTGTGGATCGGTGGAGGAAATACTTCAAAGACCTCCTCAATCCCACCTACACATCTTCCTGTGAGGAAGTAGTGCCTGGGGAATCTGTGGTGGGCTCTCCTATTACTGGGGCTGAGTTTGTCGAGGTAGTTAAGAAGATCCTCGGTGGCAATGCCCCGGGGGTGGATGAGTTCCAGCCAGAGTTCCTCAAGGCTCTGGATGCGGTCTTGGTTATTAACAAGACTTTGCAACATTGCGTGGACATCGAGAACCGTACCTCTGGATTGGCAGGTTTCAGATTGGTGGATCCTCTATTTAAGAAGGGGAACCCGAGGATGTGTTCCAACTATCGTGGGATCACACTAGCCTTCTTGGTAAGGTCTATTCAGGTGTACTGGAGAGAAGGCTACGCCCGATAGTTGACCCTCGGATCCAGGAGGAGCAGTTTGGTTTTCGTCCTGGTTGTGGAACTGTGGACCAGCTCTTACTTTCGGCAAGGTACTTGAAGGTGAATGGAAGTTTGCCCAACCAGTCTACATGTGCTTTGTGGACTTGGAGAAGGCATTCGATCGTGTCCCTTGGCAAGTCCTGTGGGGAGTGCTTAGAGAGTATGGGGTATCCCACTGTCCGCTCCCTGTATGATCAGTGTTAGAGCTTGGTCCGTATTGAGAGCAGTAAGTCAGATCAGTTAACCAGAAAGGGTTGGACTCAGTCAGGGATGCCCTTTGTCACCAATTCTGTTTTCAACTTTTATGAACAGAATTTCTAGCTGGTGAGGGTGTTAAGGAGATCCAGTTTGGTGGCTGCAGGATTAAGTCTCTGCTTTTTGCAGATTATGTGGTCCTGATGCCTTAATATGGCCAGGATCTTCAGGTTTCACGGGATCGGTTCACAGCCGAATGTTTAACGACTGGGACAAGAATCAGCACCTCCAAGTCCAAGGTTCTCACCCGGAAAAAGGTGGAGTGCCATCTCCGGGTTGTGGAGGAGATCTTAGGGAAGAGTGGATCGTGAGATCGACAAGCGGATCTGTGCGGCGTCTGCAATGACCCTGTATCGATCCGTTGCAGTAAAGCAGGAGCTTAGCCGGAAAGCAAAGCTCTCAATTTACTGGTCGATCTACGTTCCCATCCTTATGACTGAAAGGACAAGATCACGGGTAAAGGCGGTTCTCGGTCTGGGGGCAGGGCTCTCCCTTACAGGTAGGGTGAGAAGCTCTGCCATTTGGGAGGAGCTCAAAGTAAAGCCGCTGCTCCTCCATATCAAGAGGAGCCAGATTAGGTGGTGTGGGCATCTGGTCAGGATGCCCCCCCAGACGCCCCTGTGATCCAGACGCCCGGTAGGCCACAGGGAAGTCCCGGGACACGTTGGGGAGCAAATGTCTGCCGGCTGTCCTGTAACACCTCGAGATCCCCTGGAAGGAGCTGGACGAGGTAGCTGGGGAAAGGGAAGTCTGGGCTTCTCTACTGCTACCCGACCTCAGATGAGCAGAAGAAGATGGATGGATGGAACAAAATGTTTTGGAGAAAATAAAAATATAAAAAATATCGACCTAATCACTCCAGTATTGATCATAAACTGATACTACCTTTGGTGTTGGCACCACCAACTTATTGATCAATCTGCCCTTTTGCATGTTGTGTACCGACCAACAATGTTGACACACCAGTTAGAAGAATACGAGTCTATAGAGAGGATAATATATTTGTTAATTTCCTGTTAATAACTTTCTGTTGTAACACGCTTCAACCTACTCTTCTTTAATTAAAGTCCACTAAGCACTTATTTCTTGGTGTTCCAAACTAACTTAGCAGCTAACTTTTTAGATGCTTATTAAAATGCCTGCTCCTGCTTTCGCTCAGTGTGTAACATGTTTATAATACTTGATACTTAAGAATTCTAATTTAGTTTTTTTTACAAAGCAAGTATTCAGATTGTACACATCCGAAAACTGGGGGGGGCAATACATACTGGGTTGTAAAATGATATTTTTTAAATGAAATTAATCATATTTTGTCATTTGATTTAATCACAGGTGACTCGCTTGCATAATTAAAATGTGCTTGGAGGGGTCATATTATGCTTTCTACATTTAAAATGCTTCCTTGTGGTCTACATAACATGTATTGGTGGTTATTTGGTCAATCTCTTCAGGATGCGCCGTTTTGTGGGCTGTCTTATTTATGAGCCTCCACTTCAACTGCGTCTTCTCCCCGACATCCATGTTGTAGTTTTTAACGCTTCCATGTCGAGTCTACACGTTAGAACTATATGCTACTTTGTATTAGAAATGGTAAAAGCGGAGGACGCATGTGCATGTACAAGCAAGTCTGCCCCACAGCAAGAGAACAGAGAAAAAGGAGCTTATTGACTAAAATGGCGGACTCACGCAAAGCACTTGAGTAAATCTCTACCATATATGGATCATTCACTGGTGTCACCCTTGGGGCAAATTCCAAACGGCTCGTTTGGAAGAAGTATAAAGGAAGGAAGTAAAGTTTTTTTTATAAATATATCCGCCATGCCTCCATGGTTTAATTTGAAATTTATGGGACTTCTACAGATCCCAAATGAATAACGGGTACCAAAAGGTAAGAAAAGTTGTTTTTTTTGCATAATACTTGTACACATATGCAATTTTATTGTCAGAATGTCATTCAGAAATTATTTGAAATGTTTTAATTGAATGCATTTCATTTATTTGCACACACACACACACAGTTTAATCTAGTTCTTTCAGGCTGTATTTTGGAGTGAAATTTGCCAGCGGGCTCACCAGTTGGAGTCTCCTCACTCATTGTACTGATGCATGATCTGATCACTGACCGTATAGCGGTTAAGGTAAAGGAGCTTGAACGGTTAAAATAAATTGCATGATTGTGTGTTCTTGATCAATTAACTTTTTATTTATTTTTATATATATATATTTTATTTATTTATTAATAGCATGAGTTTGACAGCCCTAATATACTTACACATACATCTCTATATCTATATAGTTATAAAGACCTCGGCGGATATTTTCAAAAAGTCGATTAATAGAACTTTAAACTTGCCAGCTTCGATAAATCACCATGTGCATGCGTGCCTACAAGCTGGAAGGAAGAGCTGTCACTCATTGCATTGGTTTCAGCAGCTGCGAGTGTTTGTGCTACCTGCACATAAACGGTAATGACACTTCCGATGCTTAGTATTAAATTAAAATGATCAAAAAACCATGACTGATAACCCCAAATTGATAAAATTACGGACAGACTAACGTTAACTTGCTAGCTAGCTTAAATGCTAACTTGAAACAAGAGACATTGTTTTTACCGATTAACAAATGTCATACCCAATCTAAACTTGTATAACACATTGTGTTATACAAGTTAGATTGGGTATGACATTTGTATTATTGTATTGTATTTGAAAACTTCTTTTAGTAAAGCTTTTAGTTAATGCACCTTTTAACTATTATTTTTAATCCACTGTGTATCCTTTTTATGATGTTGCCCCTGTTTTAAATTGAATTGTTGTTTTACTTCACCTATGTTTTGTACAGCGCTTTGTGATTTTCTGTGAAAAGCGCTTTATAAATACTATTTACTTACTATTGTCTCAACAACTAAGATACATTCACATTGAACATTAATAAAACGCCAGTGTCGCTTTGAAACGGGTACGTTCAACAGGAAGTGAAATCCTGTGACATCACATGAACCGGAAGTGAAACAAAGTGATCGCCCAACATTCTAGAACTTTCAAAAATTAAAATAGAAAATAAACATTTAAATATGGCTGATGAAGCTATAAAAATATTTCATGTTTGTTCAGCCAAGAAAGTAGTGTATCTACCGTATTTTTCGGAGTATAAATCGCTCCGGAGTATAAGTTGCAACGGCTGAAAATGCACAGTAAAGAAGGAACAAAACATAAGTCGCACTATAGTATAAGTCGCATTTTTTGGGGAAATTTATTTGATAAAACCCAACACCAAGAATAGACATTTGAAAGGCAATTTAAAATAAATAAAGAATAGTGAACAACAGGCTGAATAATTGTACGTTATATGAGGCATAAATAACCAACTGAGAACGTGCCTGGTATGTTAACGTATTACATACATATAAGAGTCATTCAAATAACTATAACATATAGAACATGCTATACGTTTACCAAACAATCTGTCACTCCTAATCGCTAAATCCCATGAAATCTTATACGTCTAGTCTCTTACGTGAATGAGCTAAATAATATTATTTGATATTTTACAGTAATGTGTTAATAATTTCACACATAAGTTGCTCCTGAGTATAAGTCGCACCCCCAGCCAAACTATGAAAAAAACTGCGACTTACAGTCCGAAAAATACGGTACTTTAAAAAAAAAAAAAAATTGGTAAAAAGATTTTAGTATGTGTTAAAAGTATTTTTTGACCAGATTCAACAATCATGCGATAACTGATAATTTGCCACAATAACTACTTACCTATTTTATTTAAAAAGTGCTGTTTGCAACTTCTTCACACTAATAATTTTCTAAGAAAAACACCACCGGTGAGCTTATGTTACCATTAGTGGTTTAACAGAACACATTTGTCTATATTTTTCACAATTACAAAGTTTATGTAATAAAATATTTTGGTTTACGGCAGTCACTCACCCGGTCTGGTCAACATGCATGCGCAAGGACCGCGTGCACGTACAAAAGCAGTCCAAGAGAAGCAATTTTAGTCAGTCTTGTTATGATAGAAAATACATTCAATGACAGCTATCCAAATTGCTATTATTAGCAAACAACACCTAAAGCTAAAGCATGTGTTATGTAAAGATGTAATTACGTACAATAAGCAGTGAGATGGTGGGATATACTGTGTAAAAAATACATTGGAAAGTTGGCGCCCTCTAGCCATCTGCATAAAGGTTGCAAACTTCCCCTTTAATGTTTTGATGGGTACATTTGAGGGCCCCCCAACCACTCCCTAACAGAGACAGAACTTATTTTATTGCTTTTGGTGGTGATTTTTATAATGTAGAAAATTTTTCTGACAAGTATATTTTATTTGTATTATTTGTTAGTTTTATTTAACTTTGATATGTAAGGTTACAAGCCAATTACGATAATAAAATATACAAGAAATACAAATTAGTTGCATTTGAATGGGTGTACTACCATTATTACATCACTTCTGTCAGAATGAACATTGCTATGACGATCTGTTTGTTGCAGCCGGTCACTCTTAATTTTACGTGACACGCCTAGAAAGTATTAATCAACGTGTATTATTGCAATAGGGCGTTAACATTTAAATCTCTTGGCCCTTATTTGTCACTACATGCTTTTTTTTATTTTTTTATTTTTTTAAAGAGGAGTCTGAAACCCTTGCTTAATAGAGTGAAACAGTGACAACACTGATCCATCCTGCTAAGTCTTATTCTCTGGCAGACCAGGTGCATATGAAGTGTGTTAAAGCAAAGTTTCACTGTCATCTACTGTAAAGAATTGTAATGAGAAGGTACTTTCACAGACAGTCCCATTTGAATGTGTTTATCAACAAGGGCGTGACAAGTTGGGATAGGGCTGGATCATTATTGCAAAAAAAAAAAAATCATTATTTTGATTGATATTGTAATCACGATTAATTACACGATTATTCAACCGCAAGTATTTTTAGTACCACCAAAACCCTAATTAATATTGTTTTAAAAAAGCTGTATATAAAATAGTAACAAATGAACCACTACAAGTAAAAATCAAATAGTAATTACAATACATTTAAATAATGGCAATATAAAAACTTTCCCATTTTAATGGGGTTTTTTTTAGTTTTTTTGTTTACCTTTTAGTTATTTTACCACCATTTTAGTGTGTGCTTTTGTGTAAAATAAGTTAATAAAATGTTTAATTAAATACCAAAATCCTCACATTTATTGGTGTAATACATTTTTGGACAATTTTGACCAGTATTTTAGGTCTAAGCATAACATTGCTTTAAGTACATTATGCTTGTGCAAAGTACCTTTATTTTGTTGGTGCTGTGAGACCGGATGTGGTGCACCGAGCTCGTCAGTAAAGAGGAAACTCTCATGAGTTTGTTAAAAAAAGAGCCTCTCAAGTTGCGAGTGCTCTTTGTACATTATTGTAACATCGATGGGGTCGTTCACAACAACCCAGGCAGATGAGATGTGTTGTAGGTGTATGGATTGTTCTTGCTAGCTTTAGCTTCATTAGTTTAGTCGCTATTTCAAGTAACTGCATCGATTTTGTTTAGTTCAACACAAGGCTGAGGGAGTGTTTCACTGATAAATGAGTGCTACCGGACATATTTTCTCAAACAAATTTCTCCTCACAATGACAACATATCTTACATTTATTTCAAATTCCCTGATATTCTGCGTTAACAGCGGATTCCGTTTTATTGGCAACTATGCGACTCGGTCTGCAGTCACATTAACACGGAAATCATATGCCCTACTTGCAGAGTTCATTGATTAGGCATACCAGCATTGTGTCAAAAAAAAAAAAAAGTAGCAACTATGGTGACATCCCAAATTTCTAGGAGACCTGCTCTTTTTTTCCGCTCATTCGCTCCACCTGTTTCACGGTCACAAGCTCCAGAATTTGCATGCACATTGCATGGCCCATTATTAATTTCATTTTGATTATTATATTTTCATAATCAAAACTAAAATTTGATTAATTGTCTAGCCCTACGTAGGGTTAACTACAGAAACTCATCCATAATGGCATCGATGCTAATGTCAATGGTAACCAGACGGAAAAAAAAGCGGTGCTAAATTAACGCAGACTCAGCAACCTGCAACAAGTGCTTGAACGATACTAGAGTGATACTGTGCAAGTAATGACTTAAGTAATGTTACTTCCTGATAGAGGCACAGAGTCTGATGCTCGTATTAAACTATTGCCAACTTAAACACAACAGTGCTTGAGTCTAAAAACAGCAGATAAACACATTTCGCCACCCAGTCCATGCCAACACACAACATCTGTCATGGCGAGTGAGATGAATTCACAAATGAGTGCAGAATTCTGAACTGAACTGATAATGTCTCCTAAATTACAATTCCATTCCACGATTTTGAATTGAGGTGACATACAGGAAGTAGAATTGCAATTCCAATGTATGATTTTGGTGTAATACTGAATCAGCGACACTCATTTCTCAACCAATTTAAATTTTTCCAAAGTCAAAATACTCCACTCATTCAGGATGGTAAATGGGTTATACTTGTATAGCGCCTTTTTACTTTTTTAAGGAACTCAAAGCGCATTGACACTATTTCCACATTCACACACACACATTCACACACTGATGGAAAACATTTAGCCCTCTCTGTAATCATTGCTTATTATGATCAGATTATATATTCATACAGACCCGAGGGTCAAAGTCTTCCTCGTCGTCGTCATCGTCGTCATCACTGTAGTCATCACCTTCACCATCTTGCTCCTGACAGACAAAACAAATTATACAAATAAGTATAAAGTTTGGTTGTGCAACTGTAATCAAGTGATTTAATGTCACTGGTCAAAATTTGCTGTATGTCACCAGTTCCAAATTAAAACATTTTTAAAGCAAGAAACAAGACCACCAGTAACGACCTAACAGTTGAAGAGAAAATATTTACAAATAAATGTCTATTTGACACAAAGTTAGCTGTACAAAATGCATTTGTGTTCCTTGCTGTTAACACGGCTGCCACACGCTGATGTGCATGCCCGCCACAAAACAAATATTTAAAAGCAATAATATGTTGGCTATGGTGTTGAACATGTGAGTGAAATCATAACCTTTTCCAAAAACTGCTTTTGTATAAGGTGTTGTCCTTTTCCTGCATACATGTAGCGTGTGGGTAGCCACTTTGCCGTGTGATACAACTTTAAGCAGGTCCTAAACAAACAAACCCATGACCATGCCCCTATAAATACTGGTAAAACAATAATAAAATATTTGTTTCCCTATTCCTACAGAGCACCTTTTTCCCCAAGGAACTTCCGCTGTTTTCTGCCTGCTCTGCCCTCGTTTCGTTAGAGATGCACACAAAGCACTTGTTTTTTTGTTTGGAGCAGCAGATGTAGAACTGCACAATGCAACATTTACCCCAAGCCCACCGCAAAAAATGACAGTGTTTGTTGAGGGTATACAAAACAGCTACAATAACAAATTCCTGCTAAAGAGCATTTTAGTGTGATGAGATAGTTTACACACAAGATACCATGTATAGACAAGGGCATGATGAAGTGGTCAGGAAAGCTTTCATTTGAATGTAAAGTCTTCATTCAAACTACAGTGTATTTTTGAAACAAAGAACAGCTGGCACATTGTCTACAGGAGGAAAATAGTTTACTTGTGTTAACTTTTTAACCAAAAAATGTTCTGAAATTTTCTTGGTATTTTATTCATAAATATTGTTTTTAATAAAATAAAATAAAGAAGCGGATCATTACTGTTGTCACACTGGGACTACGACTTAATAAGACTGCTGTGCCTATGGATTTTGCTTAAAAAAATATATATATTCTAGCGATATTCAATGTCCAGTCGATGCTCATGCCCAATTGTTTATGGGACAATATGGTGGCTTGGTTGCAATATGAGGGCACAGTAGAATTATATGCAATATGATTGTATGAAACGCTCAGAATGATTGAAGGGCCAGAAGTAAACCACCTCTTTCCTATCCTCTCTACCTCCTACTCTCGCAACCCAACTGGCTGAGAAGGAAGACTGTTGCAAAGTGTTTGCTCATGTGGGGTTCAGTTGGTTCTCTTTAATGAGGAGCATGGTTCTAGATAGACCTGCTCAATGTGAGAAGCGCCTTGAGATCATTTATTTTGTGAATTGGCGCTGTATAAATATAACTGAACTGAATTAAGTGACTTAACATTGGTAGTAAAAGAACCAACCTCATCGCCTTCTTCAAGCTCTTCATCAAACTGTATGAAGAAAGAAACCATCATGATGACACATCAAGCACACATCAGACATCACATCCTGAAGCTTACACTCACACTGTCATCGTCTTCCAGTGCCTCTCCAGTAAAATACAGCACTGCTCTGGGAACTATTCTCTCACGGAAGAAGTGGCCAATTTCAAAGTCAGTGTTGAGGGTGATCTCGGAGTCTTCGTCCTAGAAAACAAAAAATCAATCAAAAACCCTCCCAGTGTGACACATGCCGAGAAAACTATTCAGAGATTTCATGAAGGTCATTAACTCACCATTTCACCTTCGGGCAATGCTGTGGGGAAAAAAACATTCAAGTCAAAAGCAGCTCAAGGAATGAATAATTATGCACAGTTAAGAGCTGGAATCCAAACAGTCACTTATGCTTTGCTCACACTGCAGTAGTGTATGATGCCTAATCAGATTTTTTTGTTTTTAATAAACAGGGCTCCAATTCTAGTTTCTCAGTCCTAGCGCATTTGAAAAAATTATTGACATTGCCACAAACTGCGTCAACATTTATCAACTGAATTATTTGCCATAGGAGATTAAGAAAGAAAATGTAAAGCATTTTGGATCTCACAATTTGAGGGGCATTTGCATCGGCGAGCAGTTGAAGACCCAGGAGTGGTGGAACATTGACGAGAGTTCTAAAACTTTTAGCCTGTTTTCTGTGAATTTGTGAACTGTTTTTGCGACCGTCTATTTTGTTGGGTTGTGAAAGATACTGATGTGACCAGATATCCGGTTTGACGTGTTAGCGATTTGGCTGCGTCAGTAGCAGCCACCTCAATTGATAAGAATTGGCTGTAAATTTTTAGATTAATCGAGGGTAGAAGCAGACTGCGCATTACGCAACACTAGAAATCAGTTGACTGTTCGGTCTTTAAAACAACACGACAGGCACAGAGATGCCAGCAAAAAGATTCAAGCGCTTGCTAAATTAGTTTGCATTACTGAAGACAAGAATGGATGCAAATACATGGACTGGGTGTCGCGCGGGACTAGCTATCAGTGGACAGTTTATTTTCTTTAAAAAACAATGCGACAACCAGGGCTGCCCACAAAACGATTACCCCGGATTTCCACAAGATAAGTAACGGTTGCACAACGGCAACACCGCGGAACATCTACAGCTTCACCGTCCATTAATACGGGAAATTGGATTACCCCCTAAACACCGCCAGGAAAGACAACACCATTGTGACATTTCAGCCTTGTTCACACTGCAGGCCAATTCCGATTTTTTTGCCAATATGCGACCTGCATTGTATTTTTTTATGTCAATGTGAACAGTGCAACTCCGAATTTTTCATATCCAACACAGGCCTATTTCACATGTGTATGTGATGCGACTTCAGTGTGAACGCTCCTTCGCTCCGGGTTGCATTTATCTGACCAGAACGTCATTAAAAAGCGGTAAGTGTCAAAATGATCTGCCATAATAGACTGTTAAAAAATTGTTGACAAATAAGCAGAAAACAGGTGAAAATAATATATTTTAGGAACTCACTTCAATGTTTCACCACTCTTGTCTGAAATTGCTAGCCCACACGCTATCGGAGCAGACGTGGAAGTAAAGTGTCCTGCAAACTGCCACAGCCAAAATACTTGCACTCTTCCTTCTCAAACATCCATGTACAATAATTTAGTTCAGAAAATGTTACTTTGATTGCACAAAATCCTTGAAATTGCCACAAATGCGCCAGGGTTAAGACTACTAGAATTGAAGCAATGTTTACTTGCATAAACACTGCAGCACTCGTGACATGTTTATATGTAGGTCCGGTTGCATTTACACTTTTTTTTTGTTATGTGAACGCTTAGATAAAAAGATCAAATTTGACAAAAATATTTGAATTGGACATTGACGCTGCAGTGTGAACATAGACTTCTACTTGGTCAATAAGAGATGTAGGATTAAATATTTTCATCTAAATCTTGGCACGCGCACAACCACCATGTGGAACATACAGTGATTGTTCACACTGCAGGTCAATTCAGATTCTTTTGACCATAGGTGACCTGTATCAGATTTTTTCATGTCAACGTGAACAGTGCATTTCTGATTATTGAAAGTACTTGTCCACAGCCTTCTTAATCTTCTACGTGCAATAATTGGGTTCAGAAATTGTTCTTTGATTGGACAAAATCCTTGAAATGGCCACAAATGCGCCAGTAATGAGACCGACTAGAGTTGAAGCCATTTACTTCCGTAAACACTGCAGTGCATGGGACGTCAAGTCCGCATTAGGGTTGTACGGTATACCAGTACTCAAATTACAACGGTACTAATTAATTCAAAACGATACTATACTGCCTTTGAAAAATACGGTACTTTTTATGTCATCCCCATGCTGCCATGCAGCTGTGACGTAAAGAGACGATCGAGGCGCATGATGTGTCAGCATACACGCACGCACAGGAATAGCATGAAGAGGAACGGCAAAAAACTGCATTTCTACTGGTTAATTAAAAGGGTGCGTGAAGCGCAATATGGAGGTATTTGGGCTTCAAAACTACCGATAAGGGTGACGGAAGTGCCACTCTTCAAGCGGTGCAAGCGCTGCTTTAAAACCTGTATGGTCAAAAGGTGGCAATAAAGTATTACAATCTTTGCTTCAAACTTAGATAAACATTTATATAAAAAGTATCCAGACCTGCACACAGAGTTTGAAAGGTAATGTAGTTAACCAGTTCCCCTGCTGTGCACACAGCTGTTTGGCTTGTTGCGAATTAACAGTCAAAACCGCCCACGTAGCATACACTAATGCAAGTGAAATGACTGAATTTAGTTACAAATTCCTACAATTTGAGAGTTATCTTTAACAATGTGTTTTACCTGTGACATGTCTTAGCTGTGTACTTTGTGGTTTTAGTATTTAGTTATGATTTTTTCACTTAAAGCACAGACCAAGAGTGGCAAACAAACCATGAAGCACTTAATACAATGTCAATAAAGCTTTCTATTCCATTCTTACCTATATGTAATAAAGAACAATTTAGTTTTATATGAGTGCAATCATTTTAACTACTTTTAATCTTCTAATATTGTTTCTTTGAATGCAATAGGAGACATGTTTATTGTATCGTAATATTTTCTGTTAAATGAAGCCAATAATGACATTTGTTTGTGGTCGCCTTTAATTTGAAAAGTATCGAAACACATTTTGGTACCAGTATATTACCAAAATTTTGGTATCGGGACAAACCTAGTCCGCATTCAGGTCACGTTGCGTTGACATTAGAAATATTTTTTTTTGTAATATGAACGACTACATAAAGATTATTTGACAAAAATCAACTCAGTATCAATCTAATCTTGTGACCGAGTGAATCTACATTCTATTTATTAAGTTTATTTTCAATAGTGTCAGGGGAAAAAAAAAACAGCGTTGACGTTCGTCTTCAGGATATATATTTAAATGTACATTTTCAAAAGATAATTTGGATACTTTGACGAATTAATACCAAACACATTGATAAGTAATTTACTGTTAAAGGGAAAGCCTCCACAAATGAACAGCTTTCAGACATCAAGTGGGTTATAAATGTGACTGTTGAGCAAGACTAACCCCACAGAAACTATATATACCCCAGACCACAAGGAAGTGTTTTAAATGTCGACACATATCGTCACAGGTCCCCTTCAACATAGATCCATGTTTACATAATCTACAATAGATTGTGTCAGCATCAGTCATGTTTATTGCTACTTAAAGGAGGAGACTTTATTATGCAAAAACAACTTTTCTTACCTATTGGTATTTGTTTTTGTGCATTTCGGATCTAGATAGGTCGTGAAAATCTGAAATAAAACCGTGTAGGCATGGCAGAGATATTTAAAAAGCAATCTTGCCTTCCTTTGTCCTTCCACTAAAAGAACTGTTTGGAATTTGCCCCATTCGGGACATTTTCCCCCTTAATCACAAGTGATTAGGGTGGAAGCTGGAGTCAAACATGGAACCCTCAAGTTGCTGGCACAGCCGCTATACCATCCAAGCCACGCAGCCCCAATATAATATTCATACATATCAGAAATGTACCTAAAGTGCTTGGCACGAGACTGCCATTTTAGTCCACGCTGTAGTGAATAAGCTTTTTTTTCCCGCTATCCTCTTGTGGGGCAGTCTGACTTGTACATGCAAGCATCCATCCTTCACTGTTGCATTAGCGTATGGTTCAAACTAATATCTGACAGGAGACACCATATGAAAGCACTAACATTTACAATATGGCTGTGGGGAGAAAACACTGTCAGTGAGGTCTGTAAATTAGACCACCCACACAACCGCACATACTGAAATGAGAAAGCAGCTTCGAAACGGTCTGTAAAATATTATCAATGTAAAATGTTGACCAAGAACTACCATTACATGTTGTGGACCACACAAAAGTGTGGTAAATGTAGAAAAAAATACATAATATGACCCTTTTAAGTGATGACAAAGACCAGAATATATATATATATATATATATATATACACACCGGTAAATAAAATAAAAAAATATATGAATTCAAGATTTTTCCCCAGAGAACAATAACTGTATAGCACACATCTACATTGACAAACTACAATGGGAACTATGTCTTGGAAAATAAAGTAGATATATTTGCATGTATCAGCATGATTTTACCCCAGAGAACAATGACTGTATAGCACACATCTACATTGACAACTATAATGGGAATTATGTCTTGGAAAATAAAGTAGATATATTTGCATGTATCAGCATTTGCACTCAAGTTCAACCTGGGCAGTAACATAATAAAAAGTAAGAATCTGGCGACCTCTGCTGATCTGTTTAGCTTAAAGCAATGGGCAGCCATGGGAGCCAGATTGCACAAATAAGCCAACCATTGCACTACCAGTGTAGCATTTAAATGAATACAAATATATATGTGATGAACATGCACATAAATCTGCTCCGCACTCACCTTTGACAGGGTTGAAGAAGTTGAAAAAAGAGTCGTTGGGAACTTGTTTAGTGACTGTACGGACAGTACCGCGGCCTTTGTGCTTCTGTTTTTTCTTTATAGTTTTTACTGTCACATCCTTCCCCTTGTGCCAATCTATCTGACACCTAGAAAGATAAGGAAGAGGAGATACTATTTACTTATTAAAATGATTCCTTCCTTTATAAACTTGCGTATTTAGCGCAAAGTGTTCAAATGTCAGACACCAAACTCTGATTTCTTTCTTAACAAGCTGAGCGGACAATAACGGTGCAATCAACCGGTTGTTGCCAGGTAGCAAAATTGAGTGTGCATTTATTGCTGCAAACACATTGTAAGCCTGTCTGCTGGTGAGTGCATTGTCTTACCCCTCACAGTCAATAATCTCTGGACCCTCAAAAGAGAAAGGATCTGAAGTGTCAGGCTCGTTCTTCATCTTGTAGACTTTAGTGAGAACTGCATTGTTGAAGTAGCCATTGGACTCAAAGTGGAACTCTAATGTAAAACTCTAAAACAAAATATTAGAATTATAAAGTTAACTTTCATTCCAATTTAAAAAATACAAAACTTACCATAGGCTGTCCTGGCTCAGAAAACCTGACTTTAATATCTCTCAGGTGCTTGAGGATGGGCTCGTCGTGTTCCTGACAACAAAAACATTAGGTAAGGTCTATACACCAGTGTTTACAGATGCGATGTACAGTTTTGTGGAGTGAGAGGTATCAATGAAACCTACTTGGATCATATCGCTAAGCATGTCTACACTCTTGAATATGGTGAGCCAGAATTCTGGGATGCCTTTCGGGTCTTCCACTGGTGCAGCATCCTCCTTCTTGGTGGCATCAATTGCAATTTTTTCCTTTATTTCCTCCTACAGAAAGATATAAATTGTCAGTTAGACATAAATATGGCAGTAGGTCCCAAACATTTAAGAAAAAAACAAATAAAAACTAAAAGTGGAATAGGAAGCTACACTTAAATGAACTAATGGTGAAAATAACTCAAAATGTGACAAACATTAAAACATGCATTGCAGTAGGTCTAATTCTTTATGGATGTCACAAGTGTGTTTTTTTGCAAATAAGGCATCGAGGTGTCGTTCTTAAGGGGCTACATGTTGCAGAAATGTATTTCTCATAAGTTGTTTGAGGCGGCTCACACGGACTGTCACAAATTCATTTTGCGGAAACTGTTGCCTCTTTCAAAAAAAGAGGCTGACAAATCTGATTTTTTTGGCAATATTGGACACTTTGAGACTAACGTGAAAGCACATATCCTCTCCTCAACAATTAGCAGGACCTGCTATGAGCCTCCTGTACTGTATTGCACACATTGTTTATATTTTTTATTGTGTGTATAAGGATGGACACATTAATTTTTTTTATATCAGTCGCCTTTGTTTCTTTACTAACAATGTAACTTTCTAGTAGTTTAATAAATCATAATGGTAATCAATTAAACTTGTGTTTTTAATTACAAATACATTGTCTTATACCTGAATTAAAGATTCATGCCCAAAAAGGTTCCTACCCATCTTGAGAAAAAAAGTCAACCCTACTTACGGAAATCTCAGCTTCCTCATCTTTGTCACTGTGCCATTCACACTCCTCTTCTGTTGGTTCCACTATGCCAGTGACGAAATCTTGACGCTGTGACAATCAAAATTGACAATGATAATTTGTGACTAACTGAAAAGGAGTGAATATGAACAGGCACAAGCAAAATTAAAAAAAAAAGTCACAAAATCATTGTTAGCATGTCAACTGAAATAAAAAAAAACTCGAGACTGTGTGGTGCACACGAACAGGTGCACATACATACAGAATAGTACTGTGCAATATAGGTCTTGTTGTAATCGTAAAATGTAATCCTTTGTATAGTAATGTTATCATGTGGGCTGTGGTTTAGCTTGTTTAAAAGGTAACTGCAGCAACCATACTGCTTTGCGGTACCAACTGAAAGAACTTCACTATGATGCTACTGTTTTGATACAACCATGCCAGCAGGAGCACAGACGTTAACATAGCAGAGACGGAGGGAGACGGAGGGCACAATGGAAGCTCAAATAACAAACCCAAAGAGCAATTGGTGCTGAAAAACGGGAGGAGTACTTAAACTTAGTTTGCGCTTTAACAAGTCACACCGTCTAAATGTTAATTTGGAAAACCTGGCACTAACAAGTCGTTCCTTGTGACTCAAACACATCTAATCTTATCTATTACACATACTATGAATACAGAGACACTGTTAAAATACAACAAAGTACAGTGGTACCTCAACTTACGAGTCATTTGAGTCGTCTCTCGGCTTTTTACAAGGCTTTAAATTGCGAGCATAATTTGAGTTAAGCATTTTTACTGCCGATTGAAGAAAACATTTGTCCACAGGGGACACATGAAAATGTGCTTGTTCTGTAGCTTTATTCTGTGCAATTTATTGCGCAATATCCCTATCAAATAAAAAATAAAAAAACATGATAATGTAGAGAAGCTCCTAAATGGTTTTGCCCGACAGTTAAACTTTTTCATTCTCCTGACTCTACTAACTGGACTTAGCTTTGCTCACTGAGTCTTGGCCAGACATTTGTTGCTGTCAAATTATGTCACTCAAAGAGGGCCGTATACAACATAACCAACAATTTCCTGGTTCATACTGTTACATATGATGGAGACGGGAGACAAGTGCTGTCAGATTTCACGAAAGAAACAACCATCGTGAAAAACTAGCCCAAAGTCGCTTATAATATAATAAGAAGACTTGGCAAAGCTGGACGAAGCAGCAGCCCAAAATGAGACACCTAATAGTCCAGTCCCCAAAATAAATGCTGTACAATATAACATCGTTTCATAAAACTGTCGGTTTGTAGTACATTCGATTGTATTAATTTTCAAACAGTATTGCTTATTTATAAGTGTGTACCTCTTTTACATGTTAAAATGGGGGTGTTTTGGGGGGACAATCACAAATTATATTGATTTTAAATTTATTTCAATGAGCAGAGGCGATTTTGAGTGAAATTCGTAATGTGAGTAACGAGCTCGGTGATGGAAAAAATTGTGCTCAAAAGTTGAGGTATTTCTGTACTATCATTACCTCAAAACCACAAAGGGATTAAAATAAAAACACACCAACAAGCCTGAGAGTCATTGTCCAAACCAATGACAAGCAGTCACAGACACTGGCACAAACAAGTTTTTTTAATTGTCTTCTCCTTTAATCTATAAAATGCATCTTACAAATAGAAGATACATTGACATTGATTTCAGGTATACACATACAGCTGCACGATTAATTGATTTTAAATAGTAATCCGATTTATAATGACACTACAATCCATGCGGTCCTCATTTCTGCAAAAAAAAAAAAAGAAAAAAAAAGTGCAAAGACGAAGGGCTCTGTGGTGCCAATTCTGCGACCAACGTTATATTTAGCAAGTAGGAGTATGTTTTGACCTTGCGCATTTTTAAATCAGTAATCAAGACGACAAGCGATCACCAAAGTTAACATATTCGGCGCGTGAGCGGAGCGCCTACTCCACTGCCTAGACAGCATTCAATCAACCACATGCAAAGAGTGCATAATGTTTACGTTTGTTTTAATTATGCAAGAAAAGCAGCTTACAGCAACACAGGAATTTAACTTTCATTTTAATACTGCAGGAAACTTGTCCTCACTCGTATCTCAACTAGCCCTTTAGTCTATACTCCTGGTTAAACTCTACTACAAAGACTTCTGGGTAAAGTAGTTACTCCAAGTACCAAACACAGAAGTAACCCAACCTCTATCGCTTCCATAAGTGCTAAGAACTTGAAGACAAAGTTTAGAGACACTGTCTGGTGAAATATGTACACCAGTGAGGTTCAAAGTGTGGGCCACGTGTACAACTTTTTAAAATGGACCCATAGCAAATTATAAATAAAACTTGAAAAACATCAGATATGGAAAAAGAGCAAAAAGGCATAATGTAGAGAGTAAAAGTTGAAATGTTGATACAAATAATGAAGACAGAAAAGGTGCGTCTTTACATTTTAGTATAACATTTATCCTTTTTATTATACTATTTCATTACAAATAAAATGTCAGCAATCCACACCTTTCTGTTGTCTTTTGTAGATTTATTATTTGGCCAAACTAACTAATTTGTTCAGGATAGAAAAGTTACCCATTATCAGAATATACGTTTTTGCCCATATCACAAAGCACTAACACAGGTGCAGCAAAATCTCAGCTGCCAATCATTAGTGCAACTGAGAATGGCAGCTTCTTGTCACTAGGTCTGGAAATAGCCTTGACCGACAAAAGAACAGTTGGTGCTACGTTGAATACTAGAACAACGAGTAGCCAACGATTAGGCCTCACTGACAGCAGGCTGGATCAGAGCCTTGCACAGCCTAAAGTGCACATACCACACATGTCCAAAAATGTGTATCAACATCACATATACAACAATGTTAATAGGGAAAAAAACATTCCATCACAGACACGTGATGAGTACCTTGTCATAAAGTGGCAGATAAAGGGCAGCATACTTCCTCTCCAGTTCATGGATCTCCTCATAAAATTTGGCTTCAATGTTGGCATACTGCACCTGAAGCCTTTTCAAGGCATGTACTCGCCTCTTGACTGCTTTGGGAAGCATGCTATTGCAGAGGAAGAAATGTGTTGTAGTTTGTGCATAGAACTGAATTATTTTATGTAAACTAAACCAAAATAGTTTGAGTAATAGTAGTCAAATGCATATAAATTCTAAATGCATAACACCATAATGACCTAAATTTAAGACTATTAATACTCTTAAGAAAAAATTAAAAAATTGTTTTGGATTTTATAGGCTTGGGCCGATATTCGATATGTCAATCAAACAAATGAAAATGAAGTCGATACCTTGCTATGTCTGTGTTTTCGTCTCTTCGAACACAGAGGTCTCACTATGTGCATCGCCTTCAGCACGTTTAAAAGAAAAAAAACAATTTTTTTTTATTTTGCCTTTCGTTCAAACATAAAACATGTCTCTTATTTTTTTGTAGGATTCTAAAGATGATAAACGCTTGCAAAATGTGGCTAACGGGAGTTACCTTTGTAACCTTCAACGTTCTATATACAAACTGACGATGTCTAACAATGCAAGATAAAAAAAATAAATAAAAATAAAAAGTTCCTGTATTGGCTTTTACAATAACAATGTATTGTTTATAACATTATGTCATATGTTCAATATTGACCGTATTTTGGTAAGTTTATGGATTGCCTGAACATCTTTCCTCTGCGCATTTATTTCCGTTTCCGTAGCAGCGCACTTCCGACAACAAATGTGTTCCTAGTTCCGGAAACATACACGGCTGTGTTGTAATCATGGCCGACTTGGTAACAGACAACAAAGACGACTATTTTTGGACAAATGAGGACTCAACTTTATCTTTTTGAAGCTGAATATACAGAGGATGAACTGTTGGTTATAGAAGCGAACACTAAGAGGGTGAAACGTTGGGGCAGACAGAAGTCTAGAAAATGAGGCCGGCCTGAATCCCGGGTATAAATGTGGAACTTGGAGTCTAACTGTGTGGACATATATGGCGTGCTTACCCAATGTCAATTTGAAAGAAATTCCTCGGCCAGCTGAACCAAACAGACAACTGTCCATCAAGTGGGTCACTATAATATCAATCATGATACACGCAGCACACTATGCCTGTTATTACAATTACGATACATACGCTGTTGAGCAAGATGTGTAAAAACAAAAAACAAAATGTGGGCTAATACTTTACAGATAGTAGCTATGTGCACATGGACACAATCGGAATAAAAGCCTAACCGTAATAAAAATGCTTCATGTAAACATGCCATTCGGAATATTCTGGCCATCACACATGTTCGGATCAAAATTTCCTTCCGACCGAGATGGGTCGTTTAAAGCAATAGTAATTCGGATTGGAGCGCATGAAAACACTTCTTCAAAAATCCGTATTGAAATTATCTTTACTACGCATTTCTTTGACGTCAGCTATATTTTTGGTGGTGGAGCCGGGACTAAATTTAGCGGCAAAATAGATTGTTCCCATTAGCTGCATTGCCAGCCATCAAGAACAAGCAGATTTTTGGAAATTAGAATGCAAAAAAAACAACAACAAACTGTTTTGTCTCATTAGGGTTGTGAATGATAGGAAAAATTGCGAAGAAAAAGTGCAGTTCCTTTAACCGAATGCAGTGAGCCCTCTTTTCAGTCATCCACAATCTTTGTCTTGGTGAGCAGAGAGCAGGACCACTAACACGCACACACAAGATTCACCGACATCGACTTGCTCGTGAGAAGTTACGCAAACACAATTTAGGAGGAAAAAAATATCATTACAAAGCCAAATGTGCTGTTGTGGGAATATTTCAGCTTTTAACGAATGATGTTATAATGGCAACAACAATTATAAGGCGCACTACCGTTGAGCGGGTTATTTTCATCCAAAAAGCGCACCGGATTATTATAGGCGGAATAAAGGGGTCAAATTATGATTTTTTTCTATATTTCAAACACTTCCTTGTGGTCTACATAACATGTAATGGTGGTTCTTTGGTCAAAACGTTTAATAGATTATGTTTTACAGATCATCTTCTAGCCGCTTTCTAACCGTCTCTTCAGGATGCGCCGTTTTGTGGGTGGGTCTTCTCCTGTCATCTTTTGTTGTATTGGTAGTTTTTAGCGCTTCCATAGCGAGTCTAGTGACAGATACAAGTTAGAACTGCATGGTACTTTGTATTAGAATTGAAAACAGCAGAGGATGAATGCCCCACAAAACAAGACGCATGTACATTTTCAGAACTTATGTGGATCCCAAATATACAACAGCAGGAACCAATAGATAAAAAAAACTTGGTTTTGCATAGTAGGTTGATAGCCAGATAATGTCTAATAGTTGCCATTTTGGGGTCCTTATACGCTCATAATACTCGTATGTTGAATCACAGTACGTCTGACTACGGCAGCTGTAAAGCGCCAACAATTTATCAGGCGGTGCGGCTTCTTAGCTTACTGAAGATGTACTAAAACATTGACAGATGAGTGCTGTGTGTTATGTTCTATATTATCACTTTCTTGCGTCATTTATTGAACAAGGGTCGCAAACCTGCAGTCCACACATCTCTGAGAGGGTATGGTCATCTCGGTTTTAAAGTTGGCCTCAAAATTGCGCAGTTTAGTTACGTGAGGAGCTTTGGACCAATCATTCAGGAAATCCTCTGGCTATACTCTGATTGGTCAAAATCCCCTCACTTGACTACATGGTGCCATATTGAGGCCAACTTCGAAACAGAGTTGACCATACTCTCTCTATACATAGCTACGGTTATGTGTGACTGCTATCTACTGGTCACACTTACTACACGATGTACCCAAAAAAATTGCTTCAAGGTCAGTAAGCACAACCATAATTCAATCCGTACATTTGGTGCACATGGTTATAAAAAGGTACACGCTGTTGATTTTTGAAAAAAATTTCAGGATTTTAAAGTGTACCTTATAGTCTGAAAAATACAGTACTTGCATTATTATTATTATTATATATTATGATTACATTAGTTCTTAATTTAGTCACAATATAATGCTGACAATAACATCGTTTTTGGCAATCATTTGTGGGACAATATATCGTCCATCAAAAACTGTTATCGGCCCAGGCCTAGATATATAGATCAATCATCAATAGAAAATATCAAAGGCTCAAGCGCATTTAAAATATGGTATATGTTCTAGTTATTAATTTTACTGATATTGAAACATGTGATTTTAAAGCAATTTTCCAAAAAACTTCATTAAAAAGTGAGATTGTCTCATAGGGTAGTCTAATATCCTTGTTAATATAGTTTTTCCTTGACTGACCTTTCCAAAGTCTGGAAGTTTGGTTTGTCCATCTGCCCGGTGGGATTTTGCAACCCCGACTCCCCTTTACCTGCAAAATGAGCATAGCAGTTAAACTATTGCATTAAAAAACAATGTTAGGGGATAAGCGGTAAAAAAAAAAAATGGATGGATGGTGTTAAGACTTAGACAAACTTAGATGATCCACAAGAGGAAGTTTTACAGTGGCTCAGTTACAAAGGATGGAAAGTGTAAGGATGGAAAGGATAATGCAGATATAAAAGTAGACTAAAAATGTACCGTAGTAGCAATATAAAATATATGTAATATTTACATACTATGTACACAGTATGATATATACTGATATTTTATATTTTTATATAAACATATTATACTTGTATAGTGCTTTTCTACCTTTTAAGGTACTCAAAGCGCTTTGACACTATTTCCACATTCACCCACACACTGAAGGCGGGAGCTGCCATGCAAGGCGCTAACCAGGACCCATCAGGAGCAAGGGTAAAGTGTCTTGCTCAAGGACACAACAGACGTGACTAGGATGGTAGAAGGTGGGGATTGAACCAAGAACCCTCAGGTTGCTGGCACGGCCACTCTCCCAACCGCGCCGTCCCCAGTTATTGTTATATATACACAATTTATAACAATTACCATGTACAAGATTACAGTATATGTAACAGCTGCAGCATAAAATAGAGTAAATCCAGCAGAAGAAGTCATGTTGAAGAGGTTAATTTAGCCTACTGATGTGTATTTATAAATGATTGATTTTGCACCTGGGGATAGATTGATTGGCAACACTAAATTGGCCCTAGTGTGTGAATGTTGTCCGTCTATCTGTCTTGGCCCTGTGATGAGGTGGCGACTTGTCCAGGGTGTACCCTGCCTTCCGCCCGAATGCAGCTGAGATAGGCTCCAGCACCCCCGCGACCCCGAACGGGACAAGCGGTAGAAATGGATGGATGATTTATATAGGCTAGTAAGGTAAAGTTTTTGTACCTGACAAGTTTTTCGGCTACCTTGTCAGGTACAAAACTTTACCTTACTAGCCTATATAAATCAACCAATTATAAATAATCACTACGGCCTAGTTTCTCTTGTTATATTTGTATTTTTACTGTTATTTTTATTCTTATTGTTGCTTTTCATTTTTATTCTTATTGTAATATCTATTTGATTTCCATTTATACCCCCATTATTTACTTTTTACTTTTTTAACTCGATGTCAATTCTGTACTCTGCTGCTGGAATTTTTATTTTCCTGAGGGAACACTCCTGAAGGAATCAATAAAGTACTAACTATCTTTCTATCTATACATATTATAGAGAGCCTAGTCTATAAAATTCTCTACACCTCCCTGATACCGAAGTACATGTCAAACTACTTCTATAACGTAAATGACCACAACACCAGGGGGAGCTCCACAAACCATGTTAAACCCAGATTCCGATCTAACAAAGGTCTTAACTCTTTCTACTTCTTTGCCACATCAATATGGAATGCACTCCCAACAGGTGTAAAAGAAAGTGCATCTCTACCCTCCTTCAAAACCCCACTAAAAGGACACCTCCAGGCAACTACAACCCTAGACTAACACCCTCCCCCCCACCACATCCCACCTCCTCGGATTGTAATTAATCAAATGTATATGCTTGTTCTTATGCTTCATGAGCTCACTATGTTCACTGCTCGCTGTACATATCCTACGAAGTCAGACCTACAGTGTGTCAATGTCCATTTCTCAGATGATATAATTGTTGATGACTGAAGTGCTGATATCAACCAAACTTAACCCCCCTCCACATCCCACCCCCCGGATTGTAAATAATGTAAATAATTCAATGTATATACTCTGATGATTAACTTGTGTGATGACTGCATTATGCTGATAGTTTATATTTATACCATGAATTGATTAATGTGGACCCCACTTAAACAAGTTGAAAAACTTATTCAGGTGTTACCATTTAGTAGTCAATTGTACGGAATATGTACTGGACTGTGTAATCTACTAATAAAAGTCTCAATCAATCAATCAAATCAAAGAGCTGGATCACACATACATTACTAATAAAACACCAATAAACCACCCTTGTAAAACATGACAGGACATCAAATGGCAAAATAGTTTTTTTCTACCTGATTTGGGATCCATTTCTGTAAAGCTCCTTCCTGTGATTAGGGAAAACAGATCAATGTAACATGAGTCGAGACAGGGTTTGTTTTTTTAGGAAGTAGGCAACTCTCCGACAAGCTTAAACGTTCACTAACAATCCCCGACGCCTGTGACTCATTAGGTGTTGACTGTAGACAAAAGGACTCAAACGTAATTACAAAGGAGGTACACGCATCAACAAGGAGCTCAGGTGTGACGGATAGAAGGTGTTGTGCAAGCGCGGGGCCGATGACGCAATGACACGCTGGTGACAGCTGGGCTAGGCTACGACGAACAAAGTTAGCATTAATTCGAAAGTAAAAGCACGATTGTCAACTGTGACAGTCACAGAGTGACACCTCAAACGTCATCCCTCAGACTAGGAGCGACTTCCCCAGCAAGTAATAGACGCCAATTATGGGCGGAGCCACACGTTTGACAGCGGCTAAAGTGCTAGATGACGAACATTCACGTAAGAGGCAACGTGCGGTGCCAATCACTAACGCTACCAGCGAGTAAAATAAACAAACCACTGCAATTCGAAAATGTCGGTCGGGACGATCATCATCAAAATAGTTACATGCTAACGATACGTTGCCTTGTGTTGACAAGACGATAATTGTCCGATTAAAATACAGCTAGCAACATTGACAAGCTAGGCTAGTAGCAGCTAGCTACTATTAGCTGACCAGTTTTGGAAAAAAAAAACACTTAACTGGCGACATAGTAACTTTGAGACAGTTCATCCATGGTATTTCAAAATGTATGCGGTGACTTGGAGTACGAGCTAAAATGCGTGTTGAGATAACTTAGCAAGAAAATCTTACCTCGTTTTGTTAGGCGATAAACACACGAAGAAGTCGCTGCCCTCGAGCGTCCCTTATTCTTCTTCATGGACTTCAGAGCAGATATCACACCGGTGTACTACTGCCCTCTGTCGGCTCATATTATATAGGGTTTGGTCAATAAACAAAAACATCCATAAATAAAGTACTTAATTTTTGAGGGTAGGTTTGGGGTTACCCACAAATATACAATAATTATTCTCGAAAAAGGAAAAAAACAAAAAACAAAACAAAAAAAGATTTTCTCGAACAAAAAAGAAACTAAAATAAAAATAAAAACAGTTACATAGAAACTTGTAATCAATGAAAATAAGTTAAATTAATTGTTAAAGGTTAGTACTATTAGTGTGCTTCACGGACTGTATCCCTTGCAGACTGCATTGATGTATATTGTGGGAACAAGAATATTCATAACAAAAGGAAACAACCCTTGTGTGTGAATGAGTGAGAATGAGTGTAAAAATAAATAAATAAATAAAAAAGGAAAAACACCCTGGAGAACAATCAATCAACAATGTTTATTTATAGAACAATCTAACTTAAAAGATTTGTGTGCACAAACAACATTTAAAACATTTAGCATATCAGTATGTGGGATTAAATCATCGAGAGGAGCCAGATGAGGTGGTTCGGATATCTGGTCAGGATGCCACCCGAACGCCTCCCTTGGGAGGTGTTTAGGGCACGTCCGACCGGTAGGAGGCCGCGGGAAAGACCCAGGACACGTTGGGAAGACTATGTCTCCCGGCTGGCCTGGGAACGCCTCGGGGTCCCACAGGAAGAGCTGGACGAAGTGGCTGGGGAGAGGGAAGTCTGGGCTTCCCTGCTTAGGCTGCTGCCCCCGCGACCCGACCTCGGATAAGCGGAAGAAGATGGATGGATGGATGGATTAAATCATGGAATAGATTAAGAAAATATGTCAAACAATGTACTAATATGATCAAGTTTAAGAAACGGTTCAAAACTAAGTGTTTATAAAGTACAAGAAAGAATAATCCTTATTGGAAATGTATGCGGTTATTTGGCGTACAAGCTAAAATGCTTGGAGGGAGGACGGCGGGTGTCATAAACGGGGGCATTGTTGTGTGTGGACAAGGATAAGGTTAGGTGGGATTTACCCTGGATAACCTTACTGTAAACGGGGGCCTAAGAAACAGTTCAAAATTAAGTGTTTATAAAGTACAAGGAAGAATAATCCTAATTGGTAATGAGATAATCTTATGCATTTTATTATGTGAATCATAACATCTACTTATTTTTTTAGAACATTTGTATTCATTATTAATTGATTTAAGTTGTGTTATAAAATGAGAACGTAAGTGAAAAAAAATTGTTAGTAATTGCTATAAAAAAGAAAAAGGGATAGTTAAAATTCCAACATAAGTCACACACACACTAGGTGTGGTGAAATTATCGTCTGCATTCGACCCATCCCCATGTTCACCTCCTGGGAGGTGAGGGGAGCAGTGAGCAGCAGCGGTGGCAGGGCTTGGGAATCATTTTGGTGATTTAACCCCCAACCCTTGATGCTAAGCGCCAAGCAGGGAGGCAATGGGTCCCATTTTAAAGTCTTTGGTATGACTCGGCCAGGGTTTGAACTCACAACCTTCCAGTCTCAGGGCAGACACTCGAACCACAAGGCCACTGAGCAGGATTAAATAAGCTCTGCTCCTTACTACTTTTCAGACTACTTTCAGGTAAGGAGGAAATGAAAATATGTGAAATGTGTGATGTATCGTGTCATGACTGTATGCATGTTCAAAATAAACTTAAATCCTAACTTTAATCATAACCATAGTTTATTTGCCCAAAAATGAAAGATAACTGGTTTCGAGGAGCTGTTCCACACGGTGTAACAGCCAGTTGCTCCACACGGTGTAACAGCCAGTTGCTTGGCCACCTCTGTAGCAGGTAATCCTTCTGGTTGGCCGACAGAGCATCGAAAATAGGATTTGGCATTTCAAAATTTGGACATTCCGGAAGAATCAGAATGTAAAACCCATTTCCCATTGATGCCTGTTGCACGATACCCAACCCTAGTTGGAGGGCAGCTCAGAGACAAATTTGGTTGACAGAAATGACGATGATCGTCTAAAATGTGCGAGGAAGTTAGAGGAATTGGACAAAGCATGGTGGCACAGGGGTTAGTGCTGGTGCCTCACAAAATGAAGGTCCTGGGTTCTTGGGTACTTTCTGTCTGGAGTTTGCATGATCTCCCTGTGACTGTGTGGGTTCCCTCCGGGTACTCTGGATTCCTTCCACCTCCAAAGATATGCACCTGGGGATAGGTTGATTGGCAATACTAAATTGGCCTTAGTGTGTGAATATGAGTGTGAATGTTTATCTGTGTTGGCCCTGCGTTGAGGTGGCGACTTGAGGTGTACCCCCGACTTCTGCCCAAATGCAGCTGGGATATAGGTTTGAGTCACCCCCCGCAACCCAGAGAGGCACAAGCGGTAGAATATGGATGGCTGGATGGATAATCAAGGAAAATAAGTGGCAGCAGGAACCATTCAAAGCCGTCAATAACAATTGGAGCACAATTGAGTCATGATTGTGATTGCAGGGGATTGATCAATAAAGTATTGATTGTTTTCTTGCATAATTTATTCTGAATCATTGTTCACAAACCTGCTTTAATTCATCAGTCTTACGCAAAGTTACTGCAATAAAAGTGATAGTGTCTGCAGCCTAGTGTTTAGAGTGTCCGCCCTGAGATCGGTAGGTCGTGAGTTCAAACCCTGGCCGAGTCATACCAAAGACTAAAAATGGGACTCATTACCTCCCTGTTTGACACTCAGCATCAAGGGCTGGAATTGGGGGCTAAATCACCAAAAATGATTCCCGGGCGCAGCCACCGGTGCTGCTCACTGCTTCCCTCACCTCCCAGGGGGTGATCAATGGTGATGGGTCAAATGCAGAGAATAATTTTGCCACACCTAGTGTGTGTGTACTGTGTGACAATCATGGGTACCTTAACTTTAACTTTTAGTTGTGCTTACCTATGCTCTCACGGTATTCTAGTTTCCTCCCACATCTCTAAAACACAAGGCTCTAAATTTGTGAATATGAGTGTGAACGCTTGTTTGTCTACAGTGTTGATTTTCAAACTGCTACGCCTACCACTAATGGTACACAGGCTCTATCTAGTGGTACGCCAAAGAATAACTTGTTTAAAGTACAGTTTTATTTTCCTATATTCAAACAGTGTTGCTGTTCAAACTGTAATGTTACAATGGCCCAAAATATTAAACATACTTGTTAAATAAATATCTGCCTTGTTTTTAATGAATACTTAGGCCTACTGTGCTAGTGCTGTTTAATGTTGGTCATTATGGTGGTACTTGGAGTGCTGAGTGTTTCCTGAGGTGGTAACTTGTAAAAAAGTTTGAGAACCAGTAGTCTACAAAATATGTGTCCTGTGATTGGCAGGCAACCAGTCCAGAGTGTACCTCACCTCTTCCCAAAGTTAGTAGGGATAGGATCCAGTTCACCCACAACGCTAATCATTAGGCAGTATGGATGGTTGGACATCATTTAAGTTTATGTGACAGAAATAATTCCATGGGAGAAGTATGTTTGTAAGCGAGGATGTCGTTGAGGTTTGTGCAGCCCTGAGACATTTGTGATTAAGGGCTATATAAGAAAACTTTGATTGATTGATCAAAGCGTCCATAGCTTGGAGTCACTTTGTATCAACAGCCATCATATTTTTTTTTCCCCTCTTCTGTGGAAATTACATGTCAATTTAACACATCTGTAGCCTCTTCATATATCACTAATATATACTGTGCCTGATTTTACAATGTTCCATATACACTAGGTAGACAAACTAAACTAAATCCCTTTTCCAATATGTGGTCAGCTCTTTATAAATGTTACAATAATTATCACTATTTTTTTTGCATTGGAAATGTGCTCTTTGCAAAAAATAGCATTCAGTAAAAGGCATAAAGGCACTTAAATCAGACCGTCTCTCTGTTTGTTATCAACTGCTACAGCGTGCGCACACTTGAGAGGAAGTGACAGTACTGGGGTCCCTCAGGGTATGATTGTGGTCACCAGGCTTTGTGCCTGTCACAGTGTGACATTTACCAGAACGGATCTGTACTCACAGAAGAAATCAAATGTGATTGTGTAGCATTTGGGATGTAGCCAGGGTTCTAGACCAATGTACAGTAATCGCTAATTTTGGACATCAGGGATGAACGTGGTGGATGGGAAATTGGAAGCAGTCTAAATGTAGACTGACAAATTACAAAAGTATAAACGTATTGTAATGTGCTTCTGTGAGTTTCAAGCGTGATTATATAGAGTTCCGTGACCCTCTTTTGAAGACACAGTGATGTTCACTGAGACAATAGTAACACCTGTAGCGCTTGGACAAAGCTGCACTTTATTGAGTCCATTTTTCAGTCCCACACCAAGATAACAACCCTTGTTTCCCTCTCTCTGAGTGGGCCAAGGAAAGACTGTAGGCTACACCTGACTGTTTAGATCAGCATGTCAAACTCATTTTAGATCGGGGATCACATGGAGAAAAATCTACTCCCAGGTGGGCCGGACTGATAAAATCACGGCACGATAACTTAGAAATAAAGACAACTTCAGGTTGTTTTTTTTGTTTAAAAATGTATGTTTTTTTTTTTACACTTACATGTTGCGGTTAGAAGTATTCTATCTTTATTTTTCGTTATTTATACTTTCTGAATACATTATGTGATAATGTTCATCAGTCAGCTCACTGGTGTTAATTTTCAATCTATCAAGATACAAAAATAATATCAATCAAATACTGGATGTTATTTATGCAATTTGGTAATTTTTTCCTCGACTGGAGCACTAACATGTGGTTTATTTTTTTTAACATATGTAGCATCACCTACAAAGATACAAAGAATTGCTATTGCGACATCTAGTGCACACATTTAGAACAGCTGTTTCTTTCATTCAAAAATTTCGTCTCATTTTTATACTTTGCAAACTCATCCCACAGGCCGGATAAAACCTGTTCGCTGGCCTGATCCGGCCCCCGGGCCGTACGTTTGACACTCCTGGTTTAGATGCTTTTGTATTTCCAAATGCAGCACTTACATATGTGAATAGGTTAAAACAATTGTGTGAAAATGTTTGTTTTATAAGACAACATGTGATCACAAGCAACGTTCCCTCTAAGGTGCGCACCTGTGCAATTACGCACTGCTCAAGCGTCCTCTGCGCACGGCAAGTCTATGCCACGCACAAAATCAAATAAAAAAATAAGCGCATAACAATTTTCGACACACGGACACGACAGAGAAAACAGTTTTCGTCATCATTGTTCAAATATTGTAACATCTGTCGAGACGCTTTGAGGACATGAATTCCGTCCATCACTTTACTGAGCAAAACTCTTTATTGTCGGCCATAAACACATCACCAAAAAATTAGTAAAAAAAATGATATATAGCAAAACTGGTCATTTTCTGCAGTACAAACCAGAACAAAAGCAACTTTGTTATATCAACAGCAGCCGCTCGCTCTTTCTCACTTGCGCCAACACATGCACATATGGCACTTAGCCAGTGATGCGTTTACAGCCACACAAAACGTCGGACAACTCCAACACCACACATAAAGTGTCATTCCAGGTCGTTACACTATGATTTACCAATCAAATGTGTGCTTATTCTCGTGTCATTCATTAGGAATCTTAATTTATAAATATTAATCATGAAATGCTGTTAGTATATTAAATAAATACTAATAAAAATATATTTTTTACAAACAGGAAGTTGCAGGAATGTACACATGATCCCCTGCTTACATCTCATTGTGCAACATGTGAATGTTTTAATGGGAACTAAATGCAATGACTGAAAGGGGTACAAACTATTTCCAAAGCAGGACCTCCACCCAGACAAACAATACAAGTACACAGTTCATGAAAAACAATATTTTTTGTTATTGTCATTGTAAGTGGGCCTATACACTTATATTAGAAAATCATCTCATGGAAATGACTGCTGTCATTTGATTATAATAATAAGAAAATGTTGTCTGTCTATCTGTGTTGGCCCTGCGATGAGGTGGGGACTTGTCCAGGGTGTAACCCGCCTTCCGCCCGAATGCAGCTGAGATAGGCTCCAGCACCCCCCGCGTCCCCGAAAGGGACAATCGGTAGAAAATGGATGGATGGATGGAGATTTAAATTGTTATTTAGTCAGGTTTGGGACAGGTGTGCTGCTGGTGTAGCCACAGTGTGCACGTCTGACCTCGCTCACATGGGCTCCACTGAATGCTCAGGGAGTTTTTACGTTTGCTCACACACATGAAAATTTAGAGGGAACATTGATCACAAGTGCATACATACATTTTGTCTGTAATAGCAGACAGACCCTTAAGGCAGGGGTGTCCAAAGTGCAGCACTTGTTTTATATATCGGCCCTCTGCATATATTGTAAAAAAAGAATTCATTATGAATGAGATTTATAATCTTTGGAATCTTTAAGGGAATCGTTTGAAAAAATGCCAAGCGAAATTGTTACACTGGGAACTTTTTGATTCGCATCCCTAGAAATGAATTAATCTGTGAAATATCGGTCATCTGGACGCTATGGGTCCTTTACATATCCTCCTTAGAACCGGTTGTTTATTCTTTAAAACAATTTTTAAAGGTTTTGTGCTCTGAGCTTAGCGGTCAGCATTTCCACTCAAAGTAAAAGTGCAAGGTGTAATGATCTTGCACAAACACAAGCACCAGGCAAAGAGAAAAAAATGATAAAGTGTTAGCACTTGTCTTCTTCTGGTGATTGACCACATAACAAGAGCGTGCAGCATGGCCCACCTCATTCCACTAGGGTATTGGTTTTGTGAATAAAGTGGCCAACCTCCCAGATGGCACGAATCGTGTTATTGATATGGCCGGAGGACAGGGCATTGTTTACTGGCTGCCCTGCCCCTGCATCCTCTCTTATCCATTAAGCCTCCGTCCTCCAAACGCATGGTTAATGGTCTATTTGTACACCATAATCAGACAGACCCACACTTTCGCACTGACTGTAAAAAGCCATCAAAAAAAGACACACAAACAAATGCACACACTGACAAACGCCACATTGACACAGCTGCAGTCATTATTCGCAAGAGGAAGTCCAGGGTGGGGGTTTGAATGATGGCAAACGGAACTACTACATCTCGTTGCTGCGTCACACAGCCCTACATGCGTAACAAATTCATATTCATTGATCCAACATGTGACAGCCTAAGATAACTGCTCATGCTTTGTGCAATTTAAGTGCAATTTATATTTGTCTGCGCCAGTAAGCAATTGTAATCATAACGTCTTTATTTTGCTGTTTGGTGCAGCGTCTGTCATTCGGATTTTATGAATGAACTTTTGAATGACAGAGTTGACAAAATGTAAAAGACCATCGAGTCTTTCCCTGTAATTTAAAACTGATGCTTTTGACAGGAAAACGTAAGTTTATCCCAGTTTTGACAGTCAGGGATTCTCAAAGAAGGACAAACTAACTGATGCATAATTGCTCATATTATCACACCAGATAATACAAAACAAATATTGGGATGCATCATTAAATGGGCTAATGAATCAAACAGGCATTTGTTGACTCTAGTACCCTTGAAGCTTGCTGCTGCTGTTTGCCTCCCGAGACATTTTGGACAATTCTATTCCCCAAATACATGGGGACAGTTTAAGGAATTTTAATGACAACAACAACAACTTTGCTAGCCCGCTGTTATGGTCTTGTTGGTCTGGACCCCTGGATGCAGAGCAAGGAAGATGAAGGCAGGTAAAAGCCTTTTTTATTAGGAAATAACAAGGCAAAGCAAAAATAAATCTAGTGCAGCATGGACAAATACTCATCAAGGTACAAAGCACATGATCCAGCCCTGGCAAAGAGCAACAGGTGAAACTGAGGTGCAGACCAACAATGAATCCAAATGGAAGTAGAACCAAAACAGGAGATGATACAGAACACAGGGAAATAGCAAACAAAGTCAAAATGTGGGATCATGACACATGCAGTCTATACCACATAAAGATGATGTTTAAGACAAACCATTGCAATTATGTATAAAGAAGTTAGCATAACAATGTATGCTGAGTGAGACAACTAAGAGTAAAATGTCATGTCTAAGAATTCAAAGAACGTTAATTTAATTTTTTTACAATTCACACATGAAGGGAGCATTTGCATGGGACAATTTTTATTTTAAAACAAGTAATTGAGGAAAAAAATACGAGTTACAGTCAATCATGATCATTTGCCTTCAGCACCACTTGTTAAAATTGCTATTTGGGTGTTTAGTTAACTTAAAGTGGGCCTTGCTCAATGGCACATCAACTGTACTCAGGAAGTATACACATTGTGTAGTAAGCTGCAGTATGATTTGCAATGTATTTTGTTGAAGTAATACCTACTGTAGTATTACCGTATGAATACAAAGCCCAAGTCAGAGAATGAAGGACCCACTTTGTGTCAAACTGTCAAAAACCCATCAATCAAAATGATTTATGACCTCTAAGCCCCGCCCCCGAGTATCTGGTGTGTATGTCCCACCCCCCTGGCTTCCGGTGTGTATGTCCCGCCTTCTGGCATCGATGATTTGATAAGATATGATTTATATTTCCTATATTTAATTTGACAGGTCTTCGAAAGATGTGTCTATGTCATCTCTATATATTTAATATAGTTTTGATCCATGCTTTGTGTAAATACCGTTAATGTATAATACACCTAAATATTGTTTTAATTATTAACACAATGTTTTTAATTGCCTGTCACTAAATTGTAGGAATATTGATAGTTTTCTTCTTTTTATAATGTCCACATGTTTAATATACATATTGTGGATTTAAGTTGCATTATAAGTGTATCTCTTATTGTCATAGTACAACAATACAGCAACAATTGGATGAATAGCTGCAAGTCAACTTTAGCTTCTTGATTTTACAATGTTTCGTGTAGTGTGACTTTTTTGGTGCTTTTAGACTACCATCCACCACCATGCTTTTATCATTGCTTTTTCCTGCTTTTTGTGCATTTGTACACATTGTAAGTTATATAATTTTAAGATATCCCCAACTCGTCGGTTATGCTTTTAAAGCAGTGGTTCTTAACCTTGTTGGAAGTACCGAACCCCACCAGTTTCATATTGGCATTCACCAAACCCCTCTTAAGTGAAAAATAAAATGTTTTTTTCTTTAATTTAATCTTAATTTATAAATATTAATCATGAAATGATGTTATTATTTTAAAGAAATACTAATAAAGATATATTTTACAAACAGAAAGTTACAGGAATGTACACATGATCCCATGTTTACATCTCATTGTGCAACATGTGAATGTTTTAGTGGGAACTAAATGCGAACTGACGTCGCTCACATGTGCTCTACTGAATGCTCAAGGAGCTTTAATGTCTGCTCACGCATATGGAAAATTAGAGGGAACATTGTTTGGGTGTATCTATAATACATCAATAGGGAGAAGTTTTTATTTACACGATTAGTCGGGTGTGTCTTGACCTCCACGGCGGAGCCTTCGCCGAACCCCTGAGGCCGACTCACCAAACCCCTAGGGTTCGATCGAACCCAGGTTAAGAACCACTGTTTTAAAGGAAGTTCTGATTAAGTTTATGTAAGTAATGGTAGGACAACGTATACAAAGTGTTTAAAAATAGCTAAATGCGCTGCTACTTTGATAAACCATTAAAATCATATTCTAGTTTAAAAAAATAACACCCTAGTTACAATGTACAATAATTTAGTAAATTAATATCCAAATAACATCTAGTTGTTCAAATATGCATAGTATGACATCTGTTTTATTATATAATGTAGCCAAAAAAACTAATTAGGAAATAAATCATATTTGTGTTATATGTAATATTATTTACAGTAGTGTTAAAACTAGTGTTGAAGAAATATGACATCTTCTATTGTTGGTGTGTGTAGTGTTTAAAAACAGGACAATGTTTAAAAACAAAAAAAAGCTTATTACAGTAACTTATTTCCTTGTTTATTAGACTTTTAAAGTAGATACTGTAGATAGTGTGTAGTAGTTAAAATAGGTACAAAGAGGAACTTTTACTGTCAAGAACGGGTGTGCAATCACCCTAAAATTATTTACTTATTCAATATAGAATTGTTGAAAACACACAGCTTTTAGGCATATAGCATATTCATACCAAAGAATAATAATAAAAACTTAAAACATTTAAAATACTTTTGCATGCAGTCTGAAATAAGAAACATTTTAATCAATCAATCAATCAATCAATGTTTATTTATATAGCCCTAAATCACAAGTGTCTCAAAGGGCTGCACAAGCCACAACGACATCCTCGGTACAAAGCCCACATAAGGGCAAGGAAAAACTCACCCCAGTGGGACGTCGATGTGAATGACTATGAGAAACCTTGGAGAGGACCGCATATGTGGGTAACCCCCCCCCCCCCCTCTAGGGGGGGGGGGGGGGGGGTGCATTATAACATAGTACATAATGCACATACTGTATGTACATGCACTTCGATGGTTTGCAGTCGTTAAAAGCACAAATACAATTATATAACATATCCGTGATGTGTACATATGCACACATGTGCCAGGTGTACAGGTTTGTGTAATAAAATCCATTAAACTAGGAATATGTGACATGAAAATAAACTTTGCAAACGTATAAAATGTATTTAAACACAGCTAAACACATGGCTAGTTTAATAAACCATTAGAATTATACTAACATCAATTTGTTGTTTGGGTGTCATGATCATGACCTCAGTGTGAAAACACTGTATTGATTACCTTTAAAATAGACTTGCGTGTGTACATGAATATGTGGCTATAAGAGTTTAATGCTGTCTGTTTTATATCATAAGGAGAACATAGCCCCGGACTATAGCAGTAGTACAATTACATTGCAATCTATTTATTATTAGAATGATTACACGGTAAATGGAGAGATTCATCAATGTTCCTACAAAAAGGAGTAGAAATCACTTCCCACACAATTTACCTTTGTTCTAATTAGAACAAAAGTAAATGCATTGTACAACTTTAGCATTATTATTAGTTTTAGACATTGTTTCATCCAAATAACAGCCAGTTGTTTATATGTTAGCTTTTTTAAGAAATACAACTGAAAATCAGTTGAAAGTGTTGAAAGCAATGATATGTTTGTAAATTTCAGCCAATATTAATCAGTAATGTACGTACACACGAATAGTTAAAAAGTAACACAAGTATTGACCTTAACCTAACCTCAATAAATAGATATACAAGTGCAGTAGGGTTGTGGGAAACATTCTGCTCTTAAACATGTAAAATATTGCTACCAAAAAATAATAAAATCCTAAAATGTTGAACATTTTGAATAGGTTTTGAAAAACAAACTTGCTAAAACACTGACAAACTGAGTAGTGTATAAAAAAGAAACAGAAAAAAGCGATTGAAAAAAGTAATTGGGTGAGCAGGTTTGGGTCTGGTTTAACATAACTTTAATGAATAGATGTACAAATGCAGTAGGAGTACCCTGCTTATCCAACATCTGTACTAATGCACAAATGTGCATGGTGTACAATTGTAATACAAATGATTAAACTGGGAAAAATGAGATACACATACAAATATAGTTTGCATTATTATTGTTGCGAAGACTATTATTAAACTCACCTTGTATTTCCGCCGTCTGTTAGTTTTGAAAAAGAGCCGTTCTTAAATACAAACACACACGAAACTATTATCTGCTGGTGAAGAACATACACGTAAACACGGTTAGATTTAGGAAAAATGATAAAAGCATGGGGGTGCATGGTAGTCTAAAAGCACCAAAAAAGTCACACTACACGAAACACTGTAAAATCAAGAAGCTAAAGTTGACTTGCAGCTATTCATCCAATTTTTGCTGTATTGTTGTACTATGACAATAAAATATACACTTATATTGCAACTTAAATCCACAATACATATATTAAATATGTGGACATTACAAAATGAAGAAAACTATCAACATTCCTACAATGTAGTGACAGGCAATAAAAAACATTGTGTTAAATATTAAACCAATATTAATGTGTATTAAACATTAATGGTATTTACACAAAAGCATGGATGAAATTTCTTGTCATCGTAAAAAATAAATATGACAAACCAAGTACTGATGTCAGAATGGTGCCGTTTTTTTCGTCAATGTTGACAAAACTGTCACTTGTAAAATATCATTGAAACATTAACGGGGAAGTAATTTGTTTGACAGAGATCAGAGCAGGAGGGATAGCATGAAACGAGAAAGAATAACGGAGATGGTTGCTACGTTATACTGCTATGGTTACAGGGCTGCTGCTTTGTAAAGACAGTATGTTAATTATACAATATTGGTCCATTGTTAAAGATACCGGTGTAAATGTTCAATGAACCAAAAGCAAACGTGTGTGATATGTATGATTTTATGCTTTGGTTTGACCCAGACAGTTACCAGTTAGGGAACGTGAAAAGTTGTTAAGGTGTAGAGTTAAGCTGCACAGCAGCAAGAGGGGGACATGAGCGTGTATCTGCGACCCCCAGCTGCTTGATCTTTATCACACTCTACTTCAACGCTCCAGGCTGGTGGATGACAGCGGAACATTAGGGAAAGGTAAATCTAATCAAGAGTCTCTCGATCCACAGTGCTTGTGTGTCACCGCTAAAGGGGAGATGGACAATATTACCTTGTCATTGTACTGCTGCTACTGCTTTGACCCTAGAACTGTGCACACTTACTTTGTGTAGAGATATCAGAAGATTTTATAACACTGATATGAGCTGAATTGAGTTGTAGGGCCAGACATTAAAGACTAGATTATTCCATCAATTGCTTCTTAAGAATTATTTCGAATGGGCGGAATTGTGTTCATTGTCACAAGATGCAGAGAAGGCAGGCTTTGTGTGGGAAAACATGATTTAATGTCCAAAATAAATGTAAAACACAAACCAGGAACTAGGAATAGCCAAACTGAAAACAGAAAAACTGGAAACAGCTAACGGCTAACAGGATAACACAAAACAGCAAACTGTAAATAGCTATTAGGAACAGCTTACCGCAAACAATGAGAATGACAAGTAGTAGCTCCAACGACAAGTAGTAGACATTGACAAGTATTAGCAACAATACATCGACAATACTCCAGCACAGACTGGCTGGCAAGGCAGGTTTAAATAGCATCTGGCTGATTGACACCAGGTGTGGCCAGGTGCCAATAAGCCGCAGCTGAGGGAACACAGCGCTCAGGGAGACAAGCAGGAAACAACCAAAATAAAAGCGCTGACAGGAAATAAAGACAAACAGGAAAAACTAAAACATAACCAAACTGTCAGGGACAAGCCTGACAGTAGCCCCCCTTCACATAACGGATACCAGACGTTCTAGAACCCCCCCCCCCAAAAAAAACAGTCCAAAGTCACGGGAGGGTGGAGGGAGGACAAGGCGGTGGGCCTCCAGGCCAAGTGTCCTCGCAACCAGCGGGGAAGAGTCAGGTGGCGACGGCGAGTTGAACGCCGCCGCAATTTGCGAGGCGGCTTGTCCGCCGGCGTGGGAGGACCCACCAGAGAGGATGGTGGCGCACTCTGCTGGCCCACCGGAGAGGATGGTGGCGTCCGCTGCTGGCCCACCGGAGAGGATGGTGGGGTCCGCTGCTGGCCCACCGGAGAGGATGGTGGGGTCCGCTGCTGGCCCACCGGAGAGGATGGTGGGGTCCGCTGCTGGCCCACCGGAGAGGATGGTGGCGTCCGCTGCTGGCCCACCGGAGAGGATGGTGGCGTCCGCTGCTGGCCCACCGGAGAGGATGGTGGCGTCCGCTGCTGGCCCACCGGAGAGGATGGTGGCGTCCGCTGCTGGCCCACCGGACTGCATGGCGGCATCCGCTGCTGGCCCACCGGACTGCATGGCAGCATCCGCTGCTGGCCCACCGGACTGCATGGCGGCATCCGCTGCTGGCCCACCGGACTGCATGGCGGCGTCTGTTGCAGACCCACCGGAGTGGATGGCGCCGTCTGTTGCAGACCCACTGGAGTGGATGGCGCCATCTGTTGCAGACCCACTGGAGTGGATGGCGCCGTCTGTTGCAGACCCACTGGAGTGGATGGCGCCGTCTGTTGCAGACCCACTGGGTAGAGAAGTAGCTGTGCAGCTGGGGAGGCACATAGCCCCCCCCCCCCCCCCCTCAAGGGACGGATCCCAGACATCCCCCGAGAAGCCAACACAGGACAGGGATGGGTGGGAGGCATTACAAAAAGAGGCAAAGCATTTCCTCTATTCGGCCATCAATGTTAAGGCATTGTTAAGCCTCTCTGCCATAGAAATCTCCGTGGGGTTCGTGTTAGGCTGGAGTATTCTGTCACAAGCTGTAGGTGACGAACCCCAAGATGCAGAGAAGGCAGGCTTTGTGCGGAAAAACATGATTTAATGTCCAAAATAAATGTAAAACACAAACCAGGAACTAGGAATAGCCTAACTGAAAACAGAAAAACTGGAAACAGCTAACGGCTAACAGGATAACACAAAACAAAAGAGCCAGGAGACAGCAAACTGTAAATAGCTATTAGGAACAGCTTACCGCAAACAATGAGAATGACAAGTAGTAGCTCCAACGACAAGTAGTAGACATCGACAATACTCCAGCACAGACTGGCTGGCAAGGCAGGTTTAAATAGCATCTGGCTGATTGACACCAGGTGTGGCCAGATGCCAATCAGCCGCAGCTGAGGGAACACAGCGCTCAGGGAGACAAGCAGGAAACAACCAAAATAAAAGCACTGACAGGAAACAAAGACAAACACAGAGGAAAAACTAAAATATAACCAAACTGTCAGGGACAAGCCTGACATTCATGGAGCATTCATATTAATAGAGGTCGTTCAGTCATCTACATTTTGGAGCAATGGTGGGGGAATTGATTGCATTAAAAACAGAGAGTAATCTTGAAACAATCCCAACTAGTGTTTTGAAGAAGCTAAAAAAGACCCGTACTGTCCAGGTGGCCGAAATTTCACTACTAAATTTCTGCTCCTGAAAATGAATCTGACAGTCATTTTCCAGAATATCAATTAGATTTTCAGTAATTGGTAGATAACTAGCTGCACTTGTAATGCACCCTTTACATTGCCGGATTCGATATGCTGTCCTCTCTTGGTGTGAGGTCATCTACAGAACTGGAGCCCATTTCCCCAGATAGACAGTGTCTAAAAAAGGCATGTAAAACTATTATTTTAATCAATTAATTGAATGTTTTTGTCGCCTTGGTCCGTGATTACTTCAAAACTAATATGGTTACCATGAGCAAAAATTAAATGTAAAATAATTGCCATTTCCGTCTTTCTCTGCTCTTCCATAGACATCACGTTTTCTTCAGCTTCTTAAAGAAAACGTCAGTAGATGCAAAATAGAATACCCGCAAATTACCTTTTTTTTCTCTCTCATATTTGATCGCTGGGTCTGCACATGTTTCTCTGTTTTCCCGCAGATTCTAACCCAGTCTTTCTCCCCTCAAGGGTGCTCCTGATTTATGGGATCACATTTGGCTTGAGTCTTTAACATTTGTTCATCCAAACTCCAACCATAACCCTTCTTTTTGGAAGTAAAAGTTATTAAATAGAATGCTACAAACTATGCTCCTTTAGCTTGGCTCGTCCCGTTTTGCATGAGTCAGTTTGACTGGAGAGGTCCATACTTTCCTCATATTTCCATTATTTGGAAATGTATGCAGGCTGACCCCTTCTTTAGCTGTATTGCTACAATCTGCAACAATGCATCCGGCAGACATATTTGATAATTACTTCAAGTTCTACACAGAAATAACGTGATTGGGGATGAAGATGCTACCAAAACACAAACTACGCAATAAGACATTTCCTCCGGTCTTTTCTAGATGACATCAGCAGGCTGATGCAGGCCCACCCACATTTTGGAACTGAGGCGCTTGTTCCAAAATGTGCTGATGTTTGTTAGAAAACAAGTCTAAAATTACTACTGTATCTATTTTGGGGTACACACCATCTTTAGTTCCAAAAATATGCAATAAGTGCCAATGTTGTCAGTATTAGAGGGCCCTTTTAGTATTTGTGTCGGAGAATATTGCTCCCCCACCACTGGCACTAAAACTGAAGCTCAGAACTCTCTGAATGAGAATTTTTCAAATATTTGTTTGCAATAATTTTTAAGTTCCTATCATGCTCATATTGCTTAACACACCCTAGTAAACCAAAGGTTGTTTTTTTTTAAATCTTGGTTATTTCGGCTCATTGGCAAATTATTACTTACCAATAGTAAACCAAATACTTGCCTTTTTTTGTTTTAACTCAGCAATTTAAGTGGAATAATTGGGACAATTGTAATCTATAGTCAAAATAACTGATCTTTTTTACTTAAAAAAACCCAAAACACTTTCTTTAGTTTTTCTGCACTTTTATGGGCTCTTATGAACAACATGAACTATTAATTGAGGTTAATTATATCCTTTTTTTATTTTTCCTTTCGTCTATCAAGAAAATTTAAGCAAAAATCCATTCCTCGTAAGTTGCAAGTAGATAAGCCTGTTTTGTCCCTATGGCTAGGTTTTTATAGGTTCTGTAAATACTGTATGTATGCACAACAAATGCTTATGCAAGTAATCCCATACAGCAATACTTTTTTTTCTGGAGCGCTCACACCCAAACTAGAGGGAAAAAGTGTTATATCTTTCCGGTGGGCTCCAAGCCCACATGATCACGGAAATATTAATGGAATTACGTTCTAGAAATGGTCCAATAAAATGTTTGTCACCCTGCTGGGCATATATAACATGGAAAATTTGGTAGATATATGTGCACATCAGGACCTCAGCAAGGGTTATCAGATGTGACATTTCGCTGTCTTGTGAAACAAAGCAAGAGCGAGGCACTGCTAATGTTGCCTTAGGCACCTAAAATGTATGATGGGCAGAATCAGCACTTCACTTGCAACCTCAGATCTTTATTTGAATAAGAAAAAAAACAGTTGTTTGACATTTTCCTAAGGTTAAAAATTATTTCATACTTTTTTTGGATGACCTTTGTGGACTGCAAACAATAAGTGAGAGGGCTGGCTCAGGGTAGAGGACAGAGTAAAACAACTTGCACTGAGCCTAGACTATAAAATCCGCTACACCTCCCAGATACCG
This sequence comes from Nerophis lumbriciformis, assembly GCF_033978685.3. NCBI lineage: Eukaryota > Metazoa > Chordata > Actinopteri > Syngnathiformes > Syngnathidae > Nerophis > Nerophis lumbriciformis. The sequence continues at coordinate 21,636,667 of NC_084557.2, forward strand.
AAGTACATGTCAAACTACTTCCTTAACGTAATTGACCGCCATAACCACAACACCAGGGGGAGCTCCACTAACCACGTTAAACCCAGATTCCGAACTAACAAAGGTCTTAACTCATTCTCTTTCTATGCCACATCAATGTGGAATGCGCTCCCAACAGGTATAAAAGAAAGTGCATCTCTATCCTCCTTCAAAACCGCAATAAGAGTTCACCTCCAGGCAGCTACAACCCTAAACTAACACCCTCCCCGGATTGTTAATAATCAATTGTAAACAATCAAATGCCGATATTTTTTCTTATGCCTTCTGATCTCTTTCTCTCTCTCTCTCTCTCTCTCTCTCTCTCTTTCTCTCTCTCTCTCTCTCTCTCTCTCTCTCTCTTTCTCTGCCCACTACTTGCTGTCCATATCCTACCAAGTCAGACCTACACTGTTTCAATATCCATTTCTCTGTTCTCAATTGTTGATGACTGATGATAACAACCAACCCCCCCCCCACCCCTCCCCCCTCCACACCCCGATTTGTAAATAATGTAAATAATTCAATGTGAGGATCTTGTGTGATGACTGTATTATGATGATAGTATATATCTGATAGTATATAGCTGTATCATGAATCAATTTAAGTGGACCCCGACTTAAACAAGTTGAAAAACTTATTCGGGTGTTACCATTTAGTGGTCAATTGTATGGAATATGTACTTCACTGTGCAACCTACTAATAAAAGTCTCAATCAATCAATCAAAGAGAGTGCAGACTTCCTTAAAGGCTTTTACATTCATCACGTGTAGGAGTGTAACAGTAAGCCACGGGTTGGAACTTACTGTACCTCAGTCCAGTTCCTTTTCGGCATACAAAGGGAACAAAATGCAAATAAACTAAAACTGCTTATTTTTGTGGAAAAACTTTTAACTATTTTTTGGGTAACACTTTAGTATGGGGAACATATTCACCATTAATTAGTTGCTTATTAACATGCAAATTAGTAACATATTGGCTCTTGATTAGCCATTATTAAATACTTAGTAATGCCTTATTCTGCATGGCCTTATTATACAACAACCCTAACCCTAACCCTAGCCCTCTAACCCTAACCAAAAAACTATACATTAAGTCTTTGTTACTTACAATATGTTCCTCTAGTGTCCAAATAACTCTCAATTAAGTCTTTGTTACTTACAAAATGTTCCCCATACTAAAGTGTTACCATTTTTTGTTATACTGAACACTGCTAGGCAAGACGGTGATGCAGTGGTTAGTGCTCGTGCCTCACAGCCCGAACGTCCTGGGTTCGTTTCCTGAGCACGGGGTCTTTCTGTGTGGAGTTTGCATGTTCTCCCCCGTTATTGCGTGGGCTCTCCGGCCCTAGTGTGTGAATCAGTGACGTGCAGTCACTAGAGGCAGGTGAGGCGGGGCCTCACCTGCCATCATGGAAAGAAAAAAAATGTAAAAAGAAAAAAATATATATTAAATTGTTAAATGTATCAAGTGATTATACTATAAAGTTATTTTCCATTTAACTTCACCAGTTTTAGATTATTTTTATTCAAAATCGCTGAATTTTCACATTTGCCGTTCAAATACTGAGAAGAGACGGTGCGGTGAACAGCAGCCAGTTGAGGCACGTCACTCAGTGCCTCAACATGGACGGACTCGGCTAACTGCTGGTCTGCTGTGCAGTGAGACTGTATTGCTATATGAACTATATTATACATTTCCATAGTATAGTTAGCTGAGGTATATAATGGACAGTGTATTTTGTCAACAACTGTATGTGTGTAAAGTATTTCTTGTGCTGAGCGATCATAAAACGGCTGCAAAAGACGCACTGGCTGAGGCTCCAGTAGCCCCGCCTCCTGCACACCCGCCGTAGAATTGTTATATCAACTAAAGCCCACACTTAAACTTTCCACGTGCAAGATTGAATCTATTTAAAAAAGTTATTTCATAAGAAGCCAAAAAGTGAAAAAACAAAAATGTTCGTGTTGGAGGAGTTGTGAATGACTGCAGGGCCACAACATTAGGTACACTTGCAGACTGCAGGTGTATCTAATTCACAACTCCTCCAACACGAACATTATTGTTTTTGCACTTTTTGGCTTCTTATTAAATAACTTTTGTAACCTATTTTTATGGGCTTTCCTCTTTGTGATGTTAAGTTCCTGTTATGCGCTGTTATACAGTATATGCCTTGAGCTCTTATTTTGAAGGCGCTAAGAGCGGAAGTGATGTCACGTTGCGGAGGTTTTTGAAACAAGGTAAATAAAGTGGTCCTCGTGTAAACTGGAGCCTCCGTGTTTGTTATTTTGTAGTTTCATACAGTATAGGCGACATTTATAAACCCTCGGTTGCACTTTTTTAAATAGATTCAATCTTGCACGTGGAAAGTTGAAGTGAGGGCTTTAGTTGATATAACACTCCTATCAGGGGGTTCATTAATCCAGCACAACAGCGGTGCATTTATAAGTAAAGGTAAGACCATAATAACGTTTTTTTATTAAATGTGCTTTTTTGTGTGCTACAGTTTGTATGTGTAAAGTTAAAGTTAAGTTAAAGTACCAATGATTGTCACACACACACTAGGTGTGGTGAAATTTGTCCTCTGCATTTGACCCATCCCCTTGTTCACCCCCTGGGAGGTGAGGGGAGCAGTGGGCAGCAGCGGCGCCGCGCCCAGGAATCATTTTTGGTGATTTAACCCCCAATTCCAACCCTTAATGCTGAGTGCCAAGCAGGGAAGAATGCTGGTATGAGCTTTTAAACATAACCCGTTAACTGCTGCCAATCAAATGGTGAATAAGATACTCTTTAGGGTTCATATGTTTGTAAATCTGACTGTGATGAAGTCAGTGCCTCACCAGCCATCAACCTCACCACACGTCACTGGTGTGAATGTGAGTGTGAATGCTTGTTTGAATGTGTTGGCTCTGCAATGAGGTGGTGACTCGTTGAGCTGGGATAGGCTCAAGCCTCTCGCCACCCGCGACCCGCAACGCCAAGAGTGATAAGCGGTAGAAAATGAATGGAGGGATGAACACTGCTTTCGATTAATCCATAGGGCAGCCTAGAATGCAGTTGTCAAGGTAACAACCGCACAAGGTAGTACAACCTAATTTAAAGACTTAGTTTAAATGTTTTAATTGACCATATTTTGACTGTCCATTTTTGCGAATGTTTGAATGGCCAAAAGAAAAGTAATGCAGCAGTGCTTTGGCAGACTGTCTGAGGTGTTATAAGTCAAGGCCACAGCTGCAGGTACCAGATGATGGCCGTTTGAACATTCAGTCGCCCACCTCTGTCAAATTACACATGCAGGAAGAAGCAATGGACGGGCACTCTGTGTGATTAGTATTGTCGCTTGGCAGCTGTATTTTGATACCTGCAAACACAATCAGTCTTTCATTGCTCGTCACAGATTGCGGAGGACAGTACGTCTAAGAGAAAAAAACACAAGCTTTACTTATGTGAAGATACGAATTTGTTGAACCGTCTATTACAGCCACCAATATAGATAATTCCAAGACATTACGGAGGGACTAGCACTAGAATAATTAGTAGGAACTCACACAAGATTTGAATGCTTTTTCCCAGCACATTCAGCACTTTTAATACAAAATAAGGTATTGATTGATTAATAAGTAACATTGATCGGGATCACTACGGGAGTTAAAGATCAGGCTATTTTATTTATAGGCACTGACTAATGGCCAATTACAAATTAAACACATTCTGCAAGTTGCAAACTAGAAAGAACACTAAATTGAAAGTAAAGTAACACACAGAGAGATAAAAAGTCAGGACAAGGCAAAAACAAACGTGTTTAATGTAAAAAAAAAAAGGTCGAATTGGTCTTGTACTTTCTTGTGTTAAAGGGGAACTGCACTTTTTTGGAATGTTGCCTATCATTTACAATCCTTATGCAATATAAGCAAACATATGTTATTATTTTTTTATACATTCTAACTCTTGAATAAACACGAGCAAAAGTCAGCCAACTATAGAGCCAATAGAAGTTGCTCTATTCTGCCTATAAAGCGCTCTAAAAACATTTAAAAACCTGCAAAGTGTTCTATACATGTTGTAAGGATGTATAATGTAGTAACAGGAACATTCCTAATAACATGATATATTTACGTATTTTGGTAATTTTAAGGATATGGGGACGTATTAATTTCACAGACGCATCACAAGGTTCGTTATTTCCTGCGACAACAACTAATCATGGCAGACTTCATGAGAGCCAACGATGACTACTTTGGGACACGTTATGATCTAGAACCTTATATTTTTGAGCCTGAATTTGCAGAGGATGAGCGACAACATTTAGAAGCTGAGCTATAAGCAGATTCAGCAAGTAGCAGTATTGCCATGCAGTATTACTAAAAAGAAATACAAACTACAAACATAATAACACAATCACTTACTGTACAATGTCTGCTCTTAGTGGGATACCGACTGATGGACTGTTAATATCTTCCTGTTTTGAAGAATAATTAATCATAATCCTCAGAGAGGTAAAATATATATACAGTATATATATACATATTTTTGTGTATTTTTTGCCATTTCGGTTTCTAAATTGAATGTGAAAGTTGACCAACTTCTTGGTTTATGGCCACGTCCTCCGACTATACAAGTGTGAGGCATGATTTGTAATATACTGTAGCCTTAAGTTTCACCAACTCAGAGTCGATGCAGCTGCTCACTGGCTCATTAAGGTAATGGCTGCACTGAAAAAAATGACCATAAAAACTATGGAAAGCAATTGTTAAAAAGCAACAGCAAAACACTGTAAAATCAGAAATATTTTTTTCACAGTAGATTCCTGCAAACCAAGAAACATAAATTATCATGGTTATAATGTTTTGGAAACACATGACTTTATTGTGAAAATAATAAAAAATTGTGAAATGATAAAATGATTCTAAAATTTACAGTATTATTTTGTTTAAATTTAAAGATTTTGAAAATTGTACATTTACTTTTACAGTATACCTTAAATGTTTTAGGGGTTTGTGTTAAAGCATTAGCCGAGTTAATTTTTGACTAACAACAGATTTTCTTGTATTTTTTTGGCAAGTCGTTTCAGACATTGAGGGTTATGTCTATGTGCTGCATTGCAAACTGCATGCAAATGGACCACGCTGTGTGTTTAAGTGTGTTGGAACTGCAGCTATTTAACAGATATGAAGCATTTAAGGCTCATTTTTAATAGCTCACTTGAAGGAACATGTGTGAGGAACTCGCATGGCTGCCGTTTGTGTGACCCCAAGATGCAAGAACCAGGATGAGGATGAACAGGTAAGATGATTTTAATAATGAAACAACAGAGAAATGTAGAAGTCTTGCATACAACAGTTCCAAACATAGTCTATCGTCGAGCACTGAGGAGTGCTCGAGTGAAAACATAAATAGGCATCTGCTGATTGGCAGCCGGTGTGGACCGGCTGCCAATCACCGGCAGGTGAGGCGAAAACAGTGCTCAGCGGAACCAACAGGAAATATAACAAAATAAGAGCACTGACAGGAAGTAAATACAAAAACATGGAAACAAACCGAAATGAAGTGACAGATCGTCACAGGACCCCCCCCTCAAGGAACAGATTCCAGATGTTCCCTGGAAACAAGAACGGAAATAAGTCCAAAAATTACGGGAGGGAGGAGGGAGGACATGGCGGAGGGTCGCCAGGCCAAGTGTCCCCGCAGCCAGCGAGGGAAAGTCAGGTGGCGGCGACACGTTGACCGCCGCTGGAACTGGCGAGGCGGGCGACCACGGAACGGCCACATTAGTGGCCGACAAGGAGGCGGAAGCGCGTGGTACCTGAGCACCAACAGCTGCGAAGGTCCACACGCAGGTTCTGCAGATCGCTGCCGACAGCGCGGATGAAGTCCATAACACCGCCACATATTTGGCGGATGAGGAGGTCGCGCAGCCGGTGACGATGATGATGACCATGAAGATGGCGGCGCCCTGCGAAAGCCCGCCAGAGACGATGTGGTTGTGGGTGGATCCGCTGCCGACCAGGAAGATGGCAGTGTCATGCGGAGTCCCACCGGTGACGCGGAAGATGTCCGCGCAGTGCGAAGGCGCGCCAGAAAAGATGAAGGTGGCGGCGCCGTAGAAAGAGACGATGTCTCCGTGGGAGGAGACGATGGCGGGGATGACAGCGGCGTGTGCTTGGCTGCACTGCTGCTGGTAGTAGCCCCCCCTCCACTAGGCGGATGCCAGACGCCGTCCACCACTGGGAGAAGGAGTTCTAGGTTTTTTATGTCCCCCGGTGCGAAAACCAGGGACGGGCGGAAGGGGGCCAGGAGGAGGGAAAACGACACGTCCCTCGCCGAGTCCCAGCAGGAGGCCAGGAAGGACATCACGGTGGGCTCCACTGGAGCCTTCGCCGGACTGGCAGGATGAGCGGGTGCTGGAAGGGATAGCAGCCGTGGTGCAGCTGCTGGAAGCTGCCTTGGAGCAGGAACGGGTGCTGGGCACTCAGCCGGTGTTGGCCGTCGTGGCGCCGCGACCGGCGTAAGACGCGGGGCTGCGACTGGCGACGACGCTTTCTGCTTCCACGGCGACGACGCTTCCTGCTTCCACGGCGACGACGCTTCCTGCTTCCACGGCGACGACGCTTCCTGTTTCCACGGCGACGACGACGCTTCCTGTTTCCACGGCGACGACGCTTCCTGTTTCCACGGCGACGACGACTCCTCCTGCTTCCACGGCGACGACGACTCCTCCTGCTTTCACGGCGACGTCTGCTCTCTCGCCCTCATCGTCGTCTCAGCGACCTCGAGTGGTCTGGCTGCGCAAGCGGCGCTCTCGGAGGTTTGTGTATGGACGCCAGTGGCGCAAACAGCAGCGACACCCGAGACGTAGTCGCAGAACTCTCCGGCTGCTGAACTTCTGGCGCCACTCACGCCCACCTTCTCGGCAGCCACGAATGTGGCCTTTCCGTGGTCGCCCGCCTCGCCTCCGGCATCGGCGTTCCATTCGCCGCCGCCACCTGACTTGTCCCCGGTGGATTCGGGGACACGTGGCCTGGCGACCCTCCGCCAAATCCTCCCTCCACCCTCCCTTGACTCTTGAACTTTGTTATAGTCGGGGGGGTTTTAGTTTTGCCAGGGGACATCTGGAATCTGTCCCTTAAGGGGGGGGTACTGTTATGATCCGCTGCCCGGATCATATTTTTGTTTTTGTTTTCAAGTCACTTGTGTTTTCAGCACCTCTTGAGTTTGTTTCTGTTGCCATGACTGCAGATTATAGTCACCTGCCTCTGGTTAGTGTCCCGGACGCGCACCTGTTGCCCGGGCACTAATCAGAGGGCTATTTTAGTTTACGCGCTGGCCTCATTCGGTCTGTTGGTTTTGTTTGCTCCTACGCAACAAGTTACGCTCTTGGTTTCTCTCATAGTTTACATTTTTGATATTAGCATCTTTGCTACCCTCTTGTTTTCCGTGCCGTGGTGCACCGCACAGCATTTTGTTCTGCAATCAGAATAAATCATTTATTCTCACCTGCAAGCCGCTTCCTGACATCCCTCTGCATCTTGAAAAGACGACCTCCGGCATCACAATGCCACGTAAGCGTAACAACATGTTGCTGAAGGCCGTGTTGTGAGTTGTCCAGTGAAAGGTTGTACAAATACTTTCAAGTTAAAATCCTCATGTACCGCTTACATGTCTCTGTAACACAGGCATTTTGCAGATACTATTGGTGACAGGGTGGCACAGTGGTTAGCCTCAAAGTGGGAAGGTGTTGGGTTCTGTTCCCGGTATATGGGTCTTTTTGTGTGTAGTTTGCATGTTCTCCCCATGACTGCGTAGGTTCTTTCCGGGTACATCTCCAAAGACATGCACCTGCACATAGGCTCTTTGGCAACGCTAGAATTGGTCCTAATGTGTTTTACAGTGAATTCCTGGCAACAACAGCTGCCAGTATTCTTTTGTTTTTTTTTGTAAACAGGTTAACAAAATATCATTATTTTTCAGAGTAATTCACCATAAGCAAAAACAGTAATTAACTTTAAAATTAACGGATTCAACATCAACATACCATAATGTCCTGTACATCGTGATTGTATTTTTTACGATAAATTTCTGGCAACTACAGCTGCCGCTATTTTACCAGAAATTGTGCAGATTTTTTTACAGTATGCATACACTAATTATCTCTCTGCGATCTCAGCACCACTAAAAGTAGTTCCTTGGCATTAGCGCTTATAATAATAATATCACCAATACATGGCTAAAATTCAGGTCACAAAATGTAAATTGAGTATTGTTGGCCATTTTTGTTTGTGTTTTTAGAGGGTTTTATGAGCGCAATAAATTAGCCCCATTAGCTACATTGTTAGCCCACTCGTATTTGCCATATAATACAAATTATAATGCATAAAAAAAACAAAAAACTTGTGTTCTTGTCTTACATAGGGATTGTGAATGATGGGCATAATTAAAAAACAAAACCAAACAGTGTAATTCCCATCTAATGTGTTAGGAAAAAACCCAAAAACATTTAAATTAATTGTTCTTCTGATTGTGTCACTGTGAAATGTGAAATGGGTGCAATTCATTCAAAATATAATGTGTTTTGCTATACTAGAATATTGAAATGATCAGCTTAGATAGGCTCCAGCACCCCCTGCACTTTAAAAGAGATATCATATAGTTAGCTGTAAACAACATAACAGCAATTTGAAGAAGAAACTTACAATTTCAATACTACCAATGAAAACATACAAGCACAATTTTAGACTCTGGATTAGTATTATGTTTACAGACATGACTTTGAGATAGCTTTTCATCAAGATTTACATTAAAGCATTAATTTAGACAGCCCCGGTAAAATATAAAAGCATGAATTTAACTTACAGACACGATGGGCACATTAAATGTGAAATGCATCACAAAGTGATTATGATCTTTTTAAACTGTTAACTCAATGGGACAATATTTTGTGTTTCTCCTTCTCATCATCAGCAGGAGGCATCCCAATGACCCCTGCAAAGGTGACGTTGCTCTGCTCCAAAGAGAAAGAAATGTGGAGGATGATGATTAATAGCCCAGCTGGTCTCGTTAGGTGCAATTAGCCCGTCTGAAGTCCAACAATTACCCCGGCAAAACAAAAGCTGACACTCACTATTCCACAATGCGACCACTGAATCAATGCATAATTGTAATAATTAGCATCCTGGTGTCATTTGCGGGTAGGTCTGAAACTTCCTGAAAAGAAGATCGAATTGGATAAACACAGAGGAATGATCAGCTCTTCAACAGCAACAATTCTGCCAAAAGTTAGTGGCCTACCTGGATGAGCAATTGGAATGACTCAGCCTGGTCATGACTCATTACTTTGAAATCTTGAAGGGATTATTTCAGTAATACATGCTAAATACTGAAAACATTGAATGGCATGCCTTTCTTCTAGGAATAAGCATAAAGTGATGAATATTGTGTTTTTTGTTTTATTGTTAGGCTTACACATTTTTTCCTAACCAATTGCCATGAAACGATCCAATTTCACTTATTTGGTCCAAAAATTATCATTTATTTACACCACATAATATATATTTATTAATCTAACTATGCCAGCAATGTATAATGATAGGCAGATCAACTAATTTCATCCAATATAGTAGCCTTGAGTGTGTTCTACTCTAGGGTTCAGTACACACTGGTAGCCCAAAGGATCCTCCAGGCGTCATTGCTATGGCCGTCGCCCGGCAAATAAAACAAGGCCACTACGTGAAAATACTTCATCACATCCTGGGTAATTCCTCAAAGTTAGAAGTGGGCTTCCATGTCCTGAAACCACGGGCATACATTGTTCTTCCAAAAGTTGTTAAATTTGACATTCGCAGCTATGACAATTACCTGTGTTCTGGGTTGTTAGCATTGTGTGTCCAGCGTAATCGTTCCAAATCGCTCACCCCAAAGGCTCACCAATGTCCTGTGGAGCTGATAATGTCAAAGATGTAGTGCATCGACAGAATTAATCTCCACTTAGCATTATCCCGACAGTTGATAGCAGTCTTGTTACCGTTGGTAACGGTAAGTATTGCATCTCGACTTTTGACAGTGCTCATACCCAAGGCTCAACATATGTGGTGTTGTGTTATTATTGAAGCAGGCGTTGAAAATGAAGTGCATCAACACGTCGGTCAACTTGATTGTTGCGGTGAAGATACAGTAACACCACGATTAGCCGCTGTGTTGTTGTTAGCAATGTTCACCTTTAACCTGGACACATAAGTCCCGCCTGGTGAACATCTTAGATCGCCAAAACATAATAATCGAAAATAAGTAATGTAATCAATCAATCAATCAATCAATCAATGTTTATTTTTATAGCCCTAAATCACAAGTGTCTCAAAGGGCTGCACAAGCCACAACGACATCCGCGGTAAACTCACAACCCCAATGGGATGTCGATTATAAGTAAAGTAATGCACAAACCCCGTTTCCATATGAATTGAGAAATTGTGTTAGATGTAAATATAAACGGAATACAAAGATTTGCAAATCCTTTTCAACCTATGTTCAATTGAATGCACTACAAAGACAAGACATTTGATGTTCAAACTCATAAACTTTATTTTTTTTTGCAAATAATAATTAACTTAGAATTTCATGGCTGCAACATGTGCCAAAGTAGTTGGGAAAAGGCATGTTCACCACTGTTACATGGCCTTTCCTTTTAACAACACTCTTGGATGGCTTGGAAGGCAACATATGTTGCTCCAAAACCTGTATATACTTTTCAGCTTTAATGGCGCCTTCACAGATGTGTAAGTTACCCATGTCTTGGGCACTAATACACCCCCATACCATCACAGATGCTGGCTTTTCAACTTTGCGCCTATAACAATCCGGATGGTTCTTTTCCTCTTTGGTCCGGAGGACACAACGTCCACAGTTTCCAAAAACAATTTGAAATGTGGACTCGTCAGACCACAGAACACTTTTCCACTTTGTATCTTAGATGAGCTCAGGCCCAGCGAAGCCGACGGCGTTTCTGGGTGTTGATAAACGGTTTTCGCCTTGCATAGGAGAGTTTTAACTTGCACTTACAGATGTAGCGACCAACTGTAGTTACTGACAGTGGGTTTCTGAAGTGTTCCTGAGCCCATGTGGTGATATCCTTTACACACTGATGTCGCTTGTTGATGCAGTACAGCCTGAGGTATCGAAGGTCACGGGCTTAGCTGCTTACGTGCAGTGATTTCTTGAGATTCTCTGAACCCTTTGATGATATTACGGACCGTAGATGGTGAAATCCCTAAATTCCTTGCAATAGCTGGTTGAGAAAGGTTTTTCTTAAACTGTTCAACAATTTGTTCACGCATTTGTTAACAAAGTGGTGACCCTCGCCCCATCCTTGTTTGTGAATGACTGAGCATTTCATGGAATCTACTTTTATACCCAATCATGGCACCCACCTGTTCCCAATTTGTCTGTTCACCTGTGATGAGCATTCCTCAACTTTATCAGTATTTATTGCCACCTTTCCCAACTTCCTTGTCACGTGTTGCTGGCATCAAATTTTAAAGTTAATGATTATTTGCAAAGAAAAAAAGTTTATCAGTTTGAACATCAAATATGTTGTCTTTGTAGCATATTCAACTGAATATGGGTTGAAAATTATTTGCAAATCATTGTATTCTGTTTATATTTACAGTACATCTAACACAATTTCCCAACTCATATGGAAACGGGGTTTGTAAATGTAATTCATATACGACTAAATTTAACACCTAATTTAGGCCCAAAATATGTATAATATGCTGTAAATTATTTTTTATTATCCCTCACCAGACTCCATGATCTGAGATGATCCCAGAAATTGGACATTTAGAGCGATGAGAAGAAGGAGTATTAGTTTATCTTGATTGTCTTTAAGCCCATACATGGATTGTCTTTCTACTCATTAACAAACAATGCTAAATCAGGAACTGAGCTTTGCTTCATGTTTGATGGACATGCATTTGATTTGAAACTATATTATCTCATTTAATAATTTATACTTTAAAAAAAAATCAAAATATTGTTATTTAGCTACTTATCTATCAATCAATCAATCAATCTTTATTTATATAGCCCTAAATCACAAGTGTCTCAAAGGGCTGCACAAGCCACAACGACATCCTCGGTACAAAGCCCACATACGGGCAAGGAAAAACTCACCCCAGTGGGACGTCGATGTGAATGACTATGAGAAACCTTGGAGAGGACCGCATATGTGGGTAACCCCCCCCCTCTAGGGGAGACCGAAAGCAATGGATGTCGAGTGGGTCTGACATAATATTGTGAGAGTCCAGTCCATAGTGGATCCAACATAATAGTAAGAGTCCAGTCCATAGTGGGGCCAGCAGGACACCATCCCGAGCGGAGACGGGTCAGCAGCGTAGAGATGTTCCCAGCCGATGCACAGGCGAGCGGTCCACCCCGGGTCCCGACTCTGGACAGCCAGCACTTCATCCATGGCCACCGGACCTGTGCCCCCCCCCCCTCAAGGAAAAGGGGAGCAGAGGAGAAAAGAAAAGAAACGGCAGATCAACTGGTCCAACAGGGGGGCTATTTAAAGGCTAGAGTATACAAATGAGTTTTAAGATGGGACTTAAATGCTTCTACTGAGGTAGCATCTCTAATTGTTACCGGGAGGGCATTCCATAGTACTGGAGCCCGAATAGAAAACGCTCTATAGCCCGCAGACTTTTTTTGGGCTCTGGGAATCACTAATAAGCCGGAGTTCTTTGAACGCAGATTTCTTGCCGGGACATATGGTACAATACAATCGACAAGATAGGACGGAGCTAGACCGTGTAGTATTTTATACGTAAGTAGTAAAACCTTAAAGTCACATCTTAAGTGCACAGGAAGCCAGTGCAGGTGAGCCAGTATAGGCGTAATATGATCAAACTTTCTTGTTCTTGTCAAAAGTCTAGCAGCCGCATTTTGTACCAACTGTAATTTTTTAATGCTAGACATAGGGAGACCCGAAAATAATACGTTACAGTAGTCGAGACGAGACGTAACGAACGCATGAATAATGATCTCAGCGTCGCTAGTGGATAAAATAGAACGAATTTTAGCGATATTACGGAGATGAAAGAAGGCCGTTTTAGTGACACTCTTAATGTGTGATTCAAAGGAGAGAGTTGGGTCGAAGATAATACCCAGATTCTTTACTGATTCGCCTTGTGTAATTGTTTGGTTGTCAAATGTTAAGGTGGTATTATTAAATAAATGTCGGTGTTTAGCAGGACCGATAATCAGCATTTCCGTTTTCTTGGCGTTGAGTTGCAAGAAGTTAGCGGACATCCAATGTTTAATTTCATTAAGACAGGCCTCCAGCTGACTACAATCCGGCGTGTTGGTCAGCTTTAGGGGCATGTAGAGTTGGGTGTCATCAGCATAGCAATGAAAGCTAACACCGTATTTGCGTATGATATCGCCTAGCGGCAGCATGTAAATACTAAAGAGTGCAGGGCCAAGAACCGAACCCTGAGGAACTCCGCACGTTACCTTAACATAGTCAGAGGTCACATTATTATGGGAGACGCATTGCATCCTGTCAGTAAGATAAGAGTTAAACCACGACAAGGCTAAGTCTGACATACCAATACGTGTTTTGATACGCTCTTGCTAATGCTTGTTCTGTGTTTGATTGTTATTTGCATATAACCAATTATACACTCAAAGATACAATAATAATGGATAATTGTGCCTCACTCTGAATAAATGTCAAGCTGCATGTTGGTTTGTGTATTATAAAATGCCACTTTCAACAAAAGGTCAGTATAATGAATGGTCCTAATTAATTTTTTCCACAAATGTAAGACATTTGAAAGAAGCAGAATCTGAGGAATGAATCTTTAATTGCATGTAATTTAGCATTAATGCTGTTCAAAACATGAAATACCTGCATAACATGCTGGAGGTGTAATGACTCGTTTGAACTAATGTCAATAAATTATCACATATGTTTTGGCACATCTTCAATCATAACCCTGTGCAGGCTTTGACAAATTATGTTGTGTAAAACTGAAGAAAATAAAAAAAATCCCATGTTTTACAGTATCTTCCATGTTTTAAGATTTAAACAAATAGGTGTATAAAAAACCACAAAATACAGGGACTTATGTGTTTGGTTGATTATGCCCCTTAGCAATAACTCTTATAACGTGTATTCCTTTCAAATGGTGCCACATTTGTAAGGGACGTGTACGTCTGAAATATCAATACCAAACAATATTCATGTCTACTGTCAGTTCCAGCATCGCATATGTTTTTTAAGCACAAAAATTATGACTAAAGTGGTGAAGCTGTATTGTTTAGTTAAGAAACATATTCATTGTTATTTCAGTTATTTAGTTTAATACTACATAGTTGCAGCTGGCTGAGAGCTTGAATTATTGTCTTAGTAAGGATGTCCACCTCTGCAAGACTGCAAACCACGCAAACACCTCACAACCATTTGCGTAATCTCATTATCAACATTACTAATGTAATGGACGGATTTGGATACAGTTTTCAGAAAATGTCTGAAATAGGTCCTGGAACAAGTGCTTTTTGTAGTTTTCATTATTATTCATACAGTGTATGAACTTGTCAAAATATTTGCTGCCAATTATTCTGTCACCATAAAGTATAGACCAGTGATTCTCAAACTGTGGTACGTATACCACAACCTTTGTCTTTTGTTTATTTTAACAGCGTTTTCCCCTTTCTATTGGACTTGTTATGACCTGTTACGTCAGGTCATATTTTGTGTTTGTGGTCAGTATTCTCCTTAGTTGAGCGTTCTGTTATATTCTCAATGCTCCTTTCCTCTCTTGTTTATGTTTTCTCATCGCAGGCCAGGGTGTCAAACTCAAATACAGAGTGGGACAAACTTTAAAATTGAACAAAGCCGCGGGCCAAGGTTGAACAAATTAACCTTTTTGATAGGGACCCAAACAAGTTTTGCATTGAATATTGAACAATAAGGCTTATATAACTTTATAGTGACATGCAAAATCGTGTTTCAAATAATAATAATAATAATTAAAAAATATCAATGGCATATCAAATACAATTGAAATAAAAATTGAATGCCTCTTTTCTATTTGCAGTCTTCTGAGGTAAATATCAACATTAACTTTTTCCACAGGCTAATAAATTTGAAAATAAAATAACAATGAATAAACCAACCATTCAGGACATTGAACTGCTCAGTTTGCAACACACTGATCTAATATGATGTGCCCAAGCCAGATACCTGGCATCTTTTCTTGGATGCTAGTTCATTAATGTCGGGGCTCAGGCTTTGAGCTGAGGCAACCTTCATTATCGAACGAAAGTGTTCATCAGTCATTTTATCTCGTAGTCCAACCGGACCACAGTCTTGGGGGGTGTGCCTTAAAGGCACTGCCTTTAACGTCCTCTACGAGCTGTCGTCACGTCCGCTTTTCATCCATTCTAACAAAGTGCCGGCCCAGTCACAAGATATGTGCGGCTTCTGTACGCACACGTACGGGAATGCAACACATATTTGATCAACAGCGATACAGGTTACACTGAGGGTGGCCAACTTTAACACTGTTAGAAATATACCCCCCACACACACACACACACACATACACACACCTTGTACCTTGTAGCGTCTCGGAAGAGTTAGTGCTGCAAAGGGTTCTGGGTATTTGTTCTGTTGTGTTTATGTTGTGTTACGGTGCGGATGTTCTCCCGAAATGTGTTTGTCATTCTTGTTTGGTGTGGGTTCACAGTGTGGCGTATATTTCTAACAGTTTTAA
This sequence comes from Nerophis lumbriciformis, assembly GCF_033978685.3. Taxonomy (NCBI): domain Eukaryota; kingdom Metazoa; phylum Chordata; class Actinopteri; order Syngnathiformes; family Syngnathidae; genus Nerophis; species Nerophis lumbriciformis. The sequence goes on from NC_084557.2 coordinate 21,652,452, forward strand.
AGTTGTTTATACGGCCACCCTCAGTGTAAGTTAGAACTTTACGCTACTTTATATTAGAAATGGCAACAGCAGAAGGTGAATGCCCCATAACAAGAAAATAGTGAAAGAGAAGAAGCCCACAACGGCATCGGCATGGATTACAGCTGCGGACATGCGCACATTTTCAGGACTTATGCAGATCTCAAATACACATCAGCAGGTACCAGAAGGTAAGAAAATTTGGTTTTGCATAATATTGTGAAACAAAACGCCAGATAATATGTATGCTAATGGGTGCCATTTTGCGGTCCTTATACACACACCATACTAATACTTGTATCTCTGACTACGGTAGCCGTAATGGGCCGACAATCCATCAGGCGGTGCGGCTTCAAAGTCATACTAAAACATTTTGACAGATTTTTGAGTGCCGTGTGTAATGTTCTTTATTTTCAATGGAAAATGTAAAATTTTGATGTTGTTTACTGGCGTCATATTGCAGTCTACACCTATCTCTTATGTGTGACTGCCATCTACTGGTCACACTTATCATTACACCATATATAAAATAAAATTGCTATGAGGTTGGTAAGCACAACCAGAATTATTCCGTACATTAGGCGCACCGGGTTATAAGGAGCACTGTTGATTTTTGAGAAAATGAAAGGATTTCAAGTGCGCCTTATAGTCCGAAAAATATGCTCAAAACATTTCCCAAACTTTGTGAAACGAGGCTCAGTTGAATCTTTGTCTCCTGCAATATGCAAAGCTAATTTGCCCTTGTTTGTTGAATGTTAGTATGCAGAAAGAAAACAGGTGGAAAACACATGCATCTTGTTCTTCATCTTCCAACCTTCATAGTGGCTGTAGTCCTGAAACGGAGGGCAGAGGAGAGTTGCTGCGTGCCTCAGGCTACAATAGCATCTCCAGCATTTGCAGCCTGTTGGCTCGGGTTAGAGAAGGAAAGTGTCACACTTAGCCACACTTGCCTTCTCTGCACCCCTGCAAGGTTGCAGCTGGTGACAGCATTTGACCAAAAGGTCCACGGCTAATCCTTTCACCTGTGGGCAACGTACATCACTACACAATCATGTTAAGCGGCTAAACCCACAGCCCAAAGCAATAGACTGCAAATGTATGTGATGCGCCTCTTGCTGAGGTAAGAGACAGCCTTAAACAGGCAAACTACAGTACCAATGTGCACGTACTGTATGTGTCAGCACCGCAAATAAATCTAATTTTGAAGAGCTGTACAGATTCGATTGACCTGACAAAGTGACTCAATTTTCCCCAGTTAATGATTTTTTTTTTATAATGTACTATTTACAAAGATACAAAGACTTTGATAATTGTGTACAAATGACTGCAGATTAGGGTTGTATGGTACACCGGTATTAGTATAGTATCGTGATACTAATTAATCATATTCGGTACTATACCGCCTCTAAAAAAGTACCGGTCCCCCATACCCCCGCGCCCCCGTCGTCGTGACGTCCTGTCATTGCTGGTTTACGAGCAGACGAGCTTGTTCGGCAGCGCACAATCACGGAGTACTTACAAACAGACACAGTGTGTAGACAGAAAAGGGGAGAACGGATGCATTTTGGCTTAAAAACCAAAGATAAAAGTGAAGTTATAACACTGAAACACCCTCAGGAAGAGGTGCTTTAAGACATGGCTAGCTAGCAAGCGGCTAAAGTCCATCGGCAGTCTGCAGTGTTTTAGCTACTTCTAAATCACTAATCCTCGCCTCCATGGCGACAAATAAGTATAAGTTTCTTACAAGTATCATCCCTGCAAGACGAGGAATAGCTAAACATGCTTCACTACACACCGTAGCTCACCGGCGTCACCGCTAATGACGCCGTTCCTGAATGTAAACAAACGCCATTGGTGGATTTCCACCTGACATGCACTGTAATGATACCAAGTACAGGAGCGTATCTAGTCGATACTACTATGATTACATCAATATTTTTTAGTATCACAAAATCTTCTTTCATTTTTTTAACATTGATATTATGTTTATAAACTCAGGAAATATGTCCCTGGACACATGAGGACTTTGAATATGACCAATGTATGATCCTGTAACGACTTGGTATCGGAGTGATACCCAAATTTGTGGTATCAACGATACCACAAATTTGGGTATCATTAGTTTTGGATGATACCGTATCATCCAAAACTAATGTAAAGTATCCAAACAACAGAAGAATAAGTGATTATTACATTTTAACAGAAGTGTAGATAGAACATGTTAAAAGAGAAAGTAAGCAGATATTAACAGTAAATGAACAAGTAAATCAATAATTATTTTTTACAGCTTGTCCCTTATAATTTTGACAAAATAAAATGAGAAATGACACAATATGTTACTGCATACGTCAGCAGACCAATTAGGAGATTTTGTTTGCTTACTTACTACTAAAAGACAAGTTGTCTTGTATGTTCACTGTTTTATTTAAGGACAAAATTGTTCCTCGATTGCAATTAAACATGAATAATCTAATATTTGGCTGTGTCTGACATACCAATACGTGTTTTGATATGCTCTAATAAAATATTATGATCGACGGTATCGAAAGCAGCGCTAAGATCAATAAGCAGCAACATGGATGACGCATCAGCATCCATCGTTAGCAATAAATCATTAGTAATTTTTGCGAGGGCTGTCTCCGTAGAGTGATTTGCCCTGAAACCGGATTGAAAGGGTTCACAGAGATTGTTAGACGCTAAGTGTTCATTTAGCTGCTGTGCAACAATTTTTTCCAGGATTTTATCTAGTGGTACGCCAAAGAATTGTTACATTAAATTATGGTGTTTTATTTTCCTATATTTAAACACAGCACTACAGTTCAAACTGTGTGTAATGTTTCAGTGGCTAAAAACATTAAAAATACACCTCTGCCTTGTTTTTAATGACTACTTAAGCAGGGGTGTCAAACTGGTTTTCATTGAGGGCCACATCGCAGTTATGGTTGCCCTCAGAGGGTTGCTTTTAACAATGAGTAATATATGAATATACATGTATATATATATAATACATTAACAATATTTTTTTTTTACATAAGCTGCAAAAAAAAATAATTAAATTTTACTTTAAAAACTGGCAACTCAGTCACCAGAATTTTACAGTAAAAGCAGTGGGTTTTTTACAGCATATAAAAAAATGTAATAAATGGAATGGAATGGAGAAACAATACCACTGTTTTAGCGGCAAAATTCAAGCAACAGAGCTACCAGTTTTTTTCTGGGTTTTTTTTTTACCGTAAAATCTTGTTTTAATGTTTTTTGTTTGTTTGTTTTGTAATGTTTTAGTGTCTGTATATGGGGAAAAAACAGCACCCAAGTTGATTTTACAGTAAAAAAACTCAGTCGGCGGAATTTAAACGTAACCGTAACATCTATTGTCAATTTTACAGTCTACAATTTGATTGATAATTTGTTTTGAAATCATAAGTCAAGCAGATATTTAAGTACAGTATTTATCTTTATTTTAACAAAAAATATTTTTGGAATACATGATAATAATCGCAAAAAGCCGCTGCCTGACGAGGGCTCAGAAAATCTGCAAAGACTCCTCCCACCCCCACCAAGGACTGTTTTCACTGCTGGACTCTAGAAAGAGGTTCCGCAGCCTCCGAAGCAGAACCTCCAGGTTCTGTAACAGCTTCTTCCCTCAGGCCGTAAGACTCTTGAACGCATCATAATTATCCCCTCAACTCCCCCCAAAATGGATTAACTCGCTGGAATAAAAAAGACAATATAACATACATCCATAAACGTGGATGCATATGGAAAAGTGCAATATATTTATCTGTACAGTAACCTATTTATTTATTTATATATGCACCTTATTGCTTTTTTATCACTACCATGAGCTATCCATCCATCCATCCATTTTCTACCGCTTATTCCCTTTGGGGTCGCGGGGGGCGCTGGAGCCTATCTCAGCTACAATCGGGCGGAAGGGGGGTACACCCTGGACAAGTCGCCACCTCATCGCAGGGCCAACACAGATAGACAGACAACATTCACACTCACATTCACACACTAGGGACAATTTTAGTGTTGCCAATCAACCTATCCCCAGGTGCATGTCTTTGGAGGTGGGAGGAAGCCGGAGTACCCGGAGGGAACCCACGCAGTCACGGGGAGAACATGCAAACTCCACACAGAAAGATGTAACAAAATGTCATTCTGATCCGTACTGTAAAGTTCAAATTTGAATGACAATAAAAAGGAAGTCTAGTCTAGTCTAGTCTAGTCTATAATATTTAGATTTTGATCATATTGAATTTGAAAAGTACATGATTTTTAATGTCAAAAGGGAAAGAACAAATATATTTAGTAAGCATTTTTTTAATGCATATTATTTCCAGGCTTTCGCGGGCAACATATAATAAGGTCGGCGGGCCAGATTTCTTGAGTTTGACACCTGCGACTTAAGCCTACTATACGCTACTGTATTTTAATGATGTCATTATGGTGGTACTTGGAAAGCCAAGTGTTTTTTGAAGTGGTACTTAGAGTTAAGTACCAATGATTGTCACACACACACTAGGTGTGGCATTTGACACATCGCCCTTGATCACCCCCTGGGAGGTGAGGGGAGCAGTGAGCAGCAGCAGCGGCCGCGCCCAGGAATCATCTTTGGTGATTTAACCCCCAAATCCAACCCTTTGATGCTGAGTGCCAAGCAGGGAGGAAATGGGACTTTCTCGGACGGGGTTTGAACTCACGACCTACCGATCTCAGGGCGGACACTCTAACAACAAGGCCACTTTTAAGTTAAAGTACCAATGACTGTCACTCACACACTAGGTGTGGTGAAATCATTCTCTGCATTTGACACATTGGCCCTTGATCAACCCCTGCGAGGTGAGGGGAGCAGTGAGCAGCAGCGGTGGCCGCGCCCGGGAATCATTTTTGGTGATTTAACCCCCAATTCCAACCCTTGATACAGAGAGAGAGAACATTTGTAATAGTTGTTTTGTATTCAAAAACACTTAATATACAAAATAAATAGTAAAAAAAAACACAGCCTTCCTTATTGTAGTTAAGCCATTTGCATTATTAAAAGATAACTGAACGAATTGAAAACACATTTTCTTATGTTTAGTAAAGAGGTCAATTTACATTATGCTGTTGGTGTGTCGCTGGTGATGTGTGTTTATTGATAAGAGAGGAATTAGTGTGTTTGACGTCACAAACGACAAACAAATGAGACTATAAAGAGAGAAGCTCCTGTTCAAAAAAAAAAAAAAGAAGCAAGGCTGTGGAGTCAGACTGCGCGTTTGCATCTCACTCTAGAACACTCTTGGACCTGGGAGAGCAGGACGCAAAGACGAGACCTGACGCAAAGATGCCACTTTCAAGCAGCTCCACGTCCTCTTCCAAGAGCTTCCGCAGAGCAGCATCCGAGCTGGAAAGGTCAGACTCCGTCACGGTAGGAAAATAACTATTTATTTGGAGAGTTGCAGCATTTGCGCTTAAATGACGCTGTTTTGTGACCGTGACGCACCAGCGCCAGGGCGCATGCATTGGAAACAAAATAGCATGTATTAATCTGCAAATAAGCATTATTCATACATGTGCGCCATTAATTGTGTTTGCATTGTTAAAATAGATTAAAATGAGGGGTATTTTTTCGCTTTTTACTCAAACTTTTTGCACACTAAAAACAGACTTTGGGCTATTTATAATTATAGCTGAAGTAAATTAATACAAACTTGAACTAAAGCATGTCGACGTGAAATCTGATTTATATGTATTTTATATTTAGGTTCGTTACAATTGCGCATTTGGAGACATAGAAATTATAGAGGCAGGTGCTCAGCCGGGAAAAAGTGCACCATGCATGAAGAAATATATATATATATATATATATATATATATATATATATATATATATATATATATATATATTTATATATATATATATATATATATAAATATATATCATATATATACTGTATATATATATATATATATATATATATATATATATATATATATACATATATATATATATATATATATATATATAAATATATATCATATATATACTGTATATATATATATATATATATATATATATATATATATATATATATATATATATATATATATATATATATATAAATATATATCATATATATACTGTATATATATATATATATATATATATATATATATATATATATATATATATATATATATATATATACTGTATATATATATATATATATATATATATATATATATATATATATATATATATATATATATATATATATATATATATATATATATATATATAAGGGAATAAGCGGTAGAAAATGGATGGATTATAAATCAAATCGCAGGACGATATTTTCAACTTGTATAGAAGTGATGTGCGGTATCACTTTTTTGCCCGATCCGATACGGAGTGAAATTCAGGCTGGTATTGGCAATGCCGATACTCTGTATGTGCAAATATATGTCTGCTAAAATTTAAAGTGATGTTCATTTCAAATAACAACATATCTGATTGCATAAAGAATATAAGACAGAGTTATTCATTTGAGTTAAAACTCTGAAGTATGTTAAAGGTATATTGGCGTGAATATCAATATAGCCAACCTAATGCAAAAGAAACAACAAAGGACAAACATCATATAAAAGTACACGGAAATGGTGTTTCCACTCCTGAAAAAGGAAAAAAGGGAAAATAATAAAAGCATTGCAATAAATTAAATAATAAAAACGACTATTATAATAACATTCAGTTATAAATTGACATTAACGTGAAAATACTGAACATGTAAGCAACACTCAACAAAAGCATCCAACATTGACACACTGCCTCTTTCACAAGTTTAGTTACTTTTTTTTTTTACACTGTATTCCTAATGATACATATTATCTCAAGTAACTGATTTATCAAAAGTATCGATAATGCAGCTGGGATAGCCTCCAGCACCCCCTGCGACCCCGAAAGGGACAAGCGGTAGAAAATGGATGGATGGATGGATGGATCGATAATTTTATTTGAGAATTGATAATCGGGCACAGATCTGGTAGGCGGTATCCATATTTTGCTATCGATCCGCACTTCACTTTTGTTTAGTAACCAAGACAAACTCAAATGATGAAATTGATTAAAAAAAAAAAATAGATGTGTACAGTTCACACATTTTCTTTTTTTATTGTTTTCTGACAGAATTGAAACACGAGCAGCATTACACAAATAATATAGCTCATCAGATTCTCATAGCTCAATTTAAAACCTACCTTTTTCTCAACAAATAAGATTTTTTATTAATCCAAAGGAGCTAACTTGTCTAATTTGTAAAACGGTAAAACTTGCATTTTTTAGAGGGATTTCACGGCTCTCTATTTCTTTTCAATTTTCCGGGGACATTTCACATACATTGAAAATGTTGACAGGTATGCCCTATCCCTTCATTGAATATAATAATAAATATGTGGATAAAGCTTTGACTTGTTTTTTTATTTTGTTTAAAAAAACGTCAGACAAGTATCGTTTTCATCAGCGCTAACGTTGTGGTGGATTTTGCACCGAACAACGTCAAGGGAGACTTCACACACATTGTTGATATGACCAATCTGTCTGATGCTGGCTATCAGAGGAGGCTCTATAGTGCAGACCTGGGCAAATTAGACCCGGGGGCCACATGTTAAGCTTTTCAATCTGGCCCGCCGGACATTCCCAAATATTTTTTTTAGATCTTTAAGATGGAAACTGTAGCTGCCATTATGAAGTGCAGTGATGTTTTCAAATGACTGTAAGTCTTGAACTATACAAAGTATTTCAATGGTTGAAATCTGCGCTTTTGCATTATATACGAGGTACTATGGTAATCTACGTCATAGCAGCTCAGACGAGGCACCAAGCAGTGTGGGTCGGGAGCCTTTCCACAGAGTGTTTCCAGAGCGGCCAGCCCATACTTGCCAACCCTCCCAGATTTTCCGGGAGACTCCCGAAATTCAGCGCCTCTCCCGAAAACCTCCCGGGACAAATTTTCTCCCGAAGATCTCCCGAAATTCAGGCGGAGCTGGAGGCTACGCCCCCTCCAGCTCCATGCGGACCTGAGTGACGTCTCGATAGCCTGTTTTCACGTCCGCTTTCCCACAATATGAACAGCGTGCCTGCCCAATCACATTATAACTGTAGAATGATCGAGGGCGAGTTCTTGGTTTCTTACGTGGGTTTATTGTTAGGCAGTTTCATTAACGTCCTCCCAGCGCGGCAACAACACACAACAACAGCAGTCACGTTTTTGTCTACCGTAAAGCAGTTCGTCTGCCGTAAACAGCAATGTTGTGACACTCTTAAACAGGACAATACTGCCATCTACTGTACATGCATATGTGACAATAACATCTATGGCTTTTAGAGAGTGCAGTGCACAACTGCGCACACAACAAGGAGACGAAGCAGAATGCATCATCAAAAAGGGTGTTCAGCATGGTTAGAAAAATAGTGACAGAGAATAGAACAAGGATGGACAATTCAACCCTTAACTCAACAATGAGTAGATGAGTGTTATGTGTGTGTATATGTGTAAATAAATGAACACTGAAATTCAAGTATTTCTCTTATATATATATATATATATATATATATATATATATATATATATATATATATATATATATATATATATACGGTATATATATATATATATATATAATAAAATAAATATATATATATAATAAAATAAATAAATATATATATATATATATATATATATATATATATATATATATATATATATATATATATATATATATATATATAGAATTCACTGAAAGTCAACTATTTCTTATATATACTTGGGACCTCCCGAAATCGGAGGTCTCAAGGTTGGCAAGTATGGGCCAGCCTGAATTGTGGGTGTCAGGGACAGACGCAGAAGGAGATTTTTACAACAAAGTTATAGCTTAGTGATGTATCAGATATATCAGATTGTATAGTTGTTTTTTTTTACCCTTCGCATATTTCTCTGTGTTTGTTGCATTTTTGTTGTGTTTCGCTTGATTGTAAATAATGTCGATCGAGAGGTGGTGTGACATTCATATATTGTCAATATTCAGTGTTTTATCGTTCATAGTTAATATTGTAAATCCCACATTCTTTATTTTCATGTACATTCTGGGTGTCTCATTCAGTAGAACATTTTTAAATTCCATTCCGTTTTTTTCAGGTGGTCTGTCATAACGTTTTTAGCATTCAATCAGACATTATTGTGAGGTTTTGTATTAGTGTTCCTAAAAATCAGATATACACGCCCCCAGACACATTTTTTTCTCTAAATTTGCCCCCCCGAGTCAAAATAATTGCCCAGGCCTGCTATAGGGGGATTTTTTTTTTTGAGAGTAATTGATTACAGAGAGTACTTTTTATTCTTTAAGAAATTAAGGAAAAGGGGCTCCATGGGTCACTTTTCTCATGCAGGGCCAAAGGGCAAGTGCTTTTGCAGTTGGGGTCTATCTGTGCACGTGCCTTTGCCAATACCCAAAGAGATGTTCCCCACATGATTGTCTGTTATTTGCTCTGCCAATTTTTTCATTGAATAAAATCTAAGGCCTGTTTGAAACAGTCACAACGCTTCCTGGGTAGACGACAAAGCTTGATCGATGACGCAAGGAAGGACCGCGAAGCGGCCGCGGCAGCAGCCGAGGCAGCAGAGGCCAGCGAGCAGATTGTATTTGAGGAGGACGGGGGAAGAGCCCTTCTCAACCTCTTCTTCACTTTAGCAGGCAACAAGACACCTGTCCTATCAAGGACTCTTAAAGTTTTTGAGGTACTCAGAAACCTCCCGTTACCACTACTAATATGTACTTTAAAATGACGTCACTCATTGTAATGTCATTGTGTTGCTTTCTGTTCCAGACATTCGAAGCAAAGATCCATCACTTGGAGACACGGCCGTGCCGCAAACCCAAAGACAACCTGCACAGCCTGGAGTACTTTGTACGCTGTGAGGTGCACCTTTCAGATGTCAGCACCCTAATCAGCTCCATCAAAAGAAATGCGGAAGATGTCAAGACCACCAAAGAAGTCAAATGTAAAGCTTTTCATTGGTTCTCTTCAACAAAAACCTCATATTTTATAGTCTTATACTAAAACACTTGTATTGCATATAGCCTATCTTTGCGAAGTGAAACGTGAAAAGTTGCCACTTGCAACAAGCAGGCTTATATTTTGTGGTCCTTAACTTCATGGTTTTGTGCAGTAATGCCCAAAGTGGGGCCCGCGGACCAAATTTGGCCCGTCGTGCCATTTTGTTTGGCCCGCCAAAGTGTGGCTACCAAATTAACTACATATTCATACTGACCTGTTTCAAGCTACCCAATCAGTAATGGCATGTACGCAAAGCTATACTGTAAAAAAAAAAGTCAGTAGATTTTACAATTAAAATCTGGCAGCTAAGTTGCCAAAATGTACCTTACAATCATTCCTTGTACCATTTTCTAGTTACAGTAATGCACTGTCAAAAACAAACAGACATAGATTTAATGTGGAAAAAACTGGCAGTTCAGTCACCAGAATTTTTACGTAAAAACATCAATGGTACAATTTCTCAATTTACAATAGTTTGGCGTAAAATTTCACTGTAAATTTTTGGAGACTGTGGTGCCAGTTTTCTTTTTTACAGTAAAATCTATATATACAGTACAGGCCAAAAAATGTGGACACATATTCTCATTTCAATGCGTTTTCTTTATTTTCATGACTATTTACCTTGTAGATTGTCACTGAAGGCATCAAAACTATGACACCTGTGAAGTGAAAACCCTTTCATGTGACTACCTCTTGAAGCTCATCGAGAGAATGCCAAGAGTGTGCAAAACAGTAATCAGAGCAAAGGGTGGTTATTTTGAAGAAACTAGAATATAACACATGTTTTCAGTTATTTCACCTTTTTTTGTTAAGTACATAACTCCACATGTGTTCATTCATAGTTTTGATGCCTTCAGTGACAATCTACAATGTAAATAGTCATGAAAATAAAGAAAACCAATTGAATGAGAAGGTGTGTCCAAACTTTTGGCCTGTACTATATATATATATTTATATATATATATATATATATATAAATATATATATATTTTTTTTTTACAGGCTAATTAGTTGCCATCCATTGAACCTGGTTATCTCTGCTACCTTATATTTATATATGGCGATATTAGGCTAAATTCCTCACTCGTTGTGCTGTTGCATGGTAAACATTGCTGTTTGACCCACGGACCTCTGGCACATTTTCACTTTGGCCCGTATGGGCACTCCTGGTTTAGTATAATTGTGGCCTACACGTATTGGGCGGCTAATACTTATATGTATTTTGGCATTCTTAAATCCCACTAGAAACAACACTTAATAAAACTACAATTTGCAAAGTCTGTAGGAACTGCGTGTGAATGCCCTGATGCTGAAGCTGAACTGAAATGTTGATTGGATGTAAAATGACTGTTGGAATCGTTTGAATGTAGACAGTGCTTGAATGTTGAAGAGCTGATGCCAACCTCAAACTGAGTAGTACAAACCATGATTTTTAGGTGTAAACATACAAAATTAGCAAGAAAAAAGCTACCATAAAACATTAGCATGCTAACGTTCTCACAAGTATGCTAAAAGTTAACGCACGTTAACTATTATCAAACTTGGTCGGCAGCACTGAGTATCACAGACCATGATTTTTAGGTTTAACATACTTGCTTGACGGCTCTTTAATTATAAAAAAACATGACATTTAGGTATAAACATACACAATTAGCAAAAAAAGCTAGCATTAAACATTAGCATGCTAATGTTCTCCCAATTATGCTATTAGTTAGCATAATAGCAGCGTGAGTGGAGTGTGTGGATGTTGAAACGGTTCGTATCGGTTGAAAAATGTGGGATATGGAGAGGTTTGAATATTGCCCATTCATTTTCACTGGGGGTACATTCCTGGTAAATCCCGGTAATCAGGGAATCTTTGGAACCAGGAAGCATGCTGGCTTGAATGTCCAGGGTGAGTGGAGTGTGTGGATGTTCAAATCAGATGAGAATTGTGGGATATGCAGTCGATTTCCTATTCATTGACAATAGGGAGAAAGTGACCGGATATTCTGGGAAAACTGGGAATTTTGGGAAAGGGAGAACATGTTTTGTGTTCGACATATGCGAAGAGCAGTGTGGGTTGATGGCTGAAAGGTCAGAATCGGGTAAAAATGGCGCACAATTTTAAGAATGTGGTGCATTCTATAACTGTGAATATGTCCATTTATTTAAAACATAATTTCCTAGAAATTTGTGAATTTTGGGAAAAAAATTTTTTTTTTAAATATAAGTACTACAACAATTGTCCTACATGATATAAATAGGTTGGCGTTGGAATTTTTCCATCCATCCATCCATCCATTTTCTACCGCTTACTCCCTTCGGGGTCGCGGGGGGCGCTGGAGCCTATCTCAGCTACAATCGGGCGGAAGGCGGGGTACACCCTGGACAAGTCGCCAACTCATCGCAGGGCCAACACAGATAGACAGACAACATTCACACTCACATTCACACACTAGGGCCAATTTAGTGTTGTCAATCAACCTATCCCCAGGTGCATCTTTTTTTGGAGGTGGGAGGAAGCCGGAGTACCCGGAGGGAACCCACGCAGTCACGGGGAGAACATGCAAACTCCACACAGAAAGATCCCGAGCCCGGGATTGAACTCACGACTACTCAGGACCTTCGTATTGTGAGGCAGACGCACTAACCCCTCTTCCACTGTGCTGCTGAATTTTTCCAAATGGTTGAAAAATGTTGACAAAGTAACAGTTTGAATTTAAATGGGTATTTTGGAATTCCTGGAATTTCGTGAAAAAACGGGAATTTTTACGAAAAAAAAAATGGCAGTTTCATTGTCCCAATTAAGAAGAATGTTTCGAAGGTGGGATTGTCAAGAACGGGTGAAAATTGTGGACTGTGAAAACTTTCCAGGAAGAGGTGAAAATAGGGCTTTGGAAAAGAGGGAATTCTGGGAATCCCTGGAATTGCTTTGAACCGGGAAAATGATAGTTTAAATGTCCAAGATGAGTGGAGTGTGGGGATGATGGAACGGTTCAAATAGGTTGAAAAATGTGGAAATTGAGCATGTTTGAAAAATAGCCGATTAGTTTTCAATGGGAAAAATGACCCAGAAAACCGGGATTTCTGAGTAATTTACGATTTCCGATCAGCCGAACATTTTGATACTTGAACAGTTCCGATCGGATAAAAACTGTCGGCTGTAGAACGCGCCAAAGTGAGCGTGAATGTGCAGTAAATGAGTGTCTCCATGGTGAAAGCCACATAATTTGCGTAAAAACCTCATTTTAATAGGGCTGTCCACAGTCTTAGTAGATCACACGCAACACGCCCACTAATAGTACACGCAATTGTATAGTTTGCACACGCTGTTTAGCGCTTGGTATTTTGATTTTAGTAAATCACGCTTGTGGTCCAAATTTAAATGTTTGCATGATGCCTAATTTTTGCACCTGTAATTATGATATGAATGCAATATCATTTAATACATCATTTTCCCCTTGTGAAAAATCTACTCAACTCAAATACTACTTCAAAGTGCAAAAGTCTTACAAACCTCATTTTCAATACTTCAATATTTGTTTGTATTGTTTCCACAATGCTTCAGTATCTAAGCTGACATTGACCTTTACCCAACCTTTCCTCCAGTTCACTGGTTTCCAAAGAAAATAGCCGACTTGGATAAATGTCACCATCTGGTCAACAAATTTGATCCAGACTTTGATCATGATCATCCTGTAAGTGGAGGTCCTTGCATGACGAACACAGAGCAACATTTGTTTTTAATGTCATGGCCAAAAAAAATGAGATCAGTGTTTATGATATTTGATTTGAATAGGGTTTCACAGACCCTGTCTACAGACAGAGAAGAAAAATGATTGGAGACATTGCCTTCGGATACAGACAGTAAGAGACATCTAGTTACAGACATAACCCAGAATAAATAATGTTACTAAACTGTTTGTTTGTCCACAGAGGGGACCCAATTCCTAGGGTGGATTATACAGAAGAGGAAATTGGCACATGGTAAGAGGGCTGCTGTGTGTTTCCATTTTAAATCCTCCTTTTAACGTTAAAATGTCACAACTTATGTACTGGAGTTGGTCTTCTGTGACAGCAGGCTGTGTGGTGTCTTTCATGGCTCTTTTGCTACATTATTTACAGATGAATAGCACAATCAAAGCAGTTGATTCGAGTCAGCAGCCTGCAATTTGAGCACATTTCTGACATGGAATTCATTTTCTGTTCAGTTCAAGCTCCGTTCATGCAGCTTGTCCTCACAAGAACTTAGTAGGGAAGTATACAAAAAGAAAACATATTGCTTGTTTGAACTGGACTGTTTTCAAGCAACAAAATACTCCAAAACAATGACCAGATTTTGCTAAAAATGCTGTGATTTGGGAGCGTTTAGATAAGGGGTGTCAAACATACGGCCCGTGGGCCGGAACAGGCCCGCGAACAGGTTTTATGCGGCCCACGAGATGAGTTTGCTAAGTATAAAATTGAGCTATCCAATCATTTAAAAAAGAATTTCCTAGAAATTTGTGAATTTTGGGAAAAACAGGAATTTTGAAAATATAAGTACGACAACAATTGTCCTAGATCAGGGGTCGGGAACCTTTTTGGCTGACAGAGCCATGAAAGCCAAATATTTTAAAATGTATTTCCGTGAGAGCCATATAATATTTTTTAACACTGAATACAACTAGATGCGTGCATTTTTAAGTAAGACCAACATTTTTAGAGTATAATAAGTCTCTTATTCTTTTTAATAACATTGTTATTCTGAAGCTAACCAATAATAAATAAAATACTTCTTACCATTAATGCGACTTCTTGAACAGGTGCGGTAGAAAACGGATGGATGGATTAAAATGCATGAGAATGTTTTATATTTTGAACGTTATTTTTAACACTGTGATTACCAGCGGAATCATTCATTACTTATCGTGTTAAGCAATGTCAGCTAAGATTTATCTGAGAGCCAGATGCAGTCATCAAAAGAGCCACATCAATTTGTGTTCAAGTTCTTAAATTAAATGTAACTTATCTAAACAATATCCAGTGTTATT
The DNA here is from genome assembly GCF_033978685.3 of Nerophis lumbriciformis. NCBI lineage: Eukaryota > Metazoa > Chordata > Actinopteri > Syngnathiformes > Syngnathidae > Nerophis > Nerophis lumbriciformis. Next base: position 21,667,584 of record NC_084557.2, read on the forward strand.
TCAATTAACTGGAATCCTGCTTGTTGTGGGGCCCTATTGTAGTGAATCACACGTGAGTCATCATAAATTAATAAAATATTTAATGGATATGTGAAAGTAAACAAGTTGTTAGCAAACTTTATGTACTCTGGACCAAGATGTTGAGTTGATATACTGTACATGGCGGACATTAACTGATACAGTCTGCTTTGCCAGTCCAAATGCATTCGCTATTTTCCGTAGTCTTCCCTCGTGGGCCAGGTAATACAAAGAACACGCTACCTTATTTATCACATCCACGGGAGCCCGCATTCTCGTTGTCTCTCCTTCGACAAATGAACAAAGTTTTTCGGTAAGTAGACTCACAGCTGACCTGGACATTCGAAAGTTCTCTTGCCATTGCTCTAGCACAACACACTCGTTGACAAACATGTCCCACCAGGCTGCCGTTCTTCCAGGCCTTATCCAAAACCATCGCGCAACATTGCTATGTTGCCGTCTGAGGTGTGTCGTATCCGAAATAGCTGCAATCGCGCGTTTCCTTCTCTTAAAGTATTCATGTGTGCGGTATAGCTTGAGGGTTCCAGGTTCGATCCCCGCTTCCGCCATCCTAGTCACTGCCGTTGTGTCCTTGGGCAAGACACTTTAACCACTTGCTCCCAGTGCCACCCACACTGGTTTAAATGTAACTTAGATATTGGATTTCACTGTGTAAAAGCGCTTTGAGTCACTAGAGAAAAGCGCTATATAAAAATAATTCACTTCACTTCACATTTCCACAAGCGCCTATACAGTACATGTAGAGGAAGGAGAAACACGGGCATGTCTGGATGACTCGCCTCCATCTTTTCAGTGGTTTGCTCCGAGTTACGAAACAGGTTGTTTTGGCGTCACTTCCTCTCCGAACTCAGTTTGTAAACGATCAATGAGTCCGTACAACGCTAAGAGCCGAAGATTCAAGAAATAGACGGCGCACTTACCCGTGTAAAAAAATATCCAAGATGGGGAACCTTAAACGATGGTTTAGTGTGGCTGACACAGGGCTTAGGCTAAATAATTATTTGTTTAAAGAGTTATTCTGCTCAATGTAGACAGGCAGGGCTGTCCCGCCCTAAACGCAGAACAGGGCTGTGCGTAGGGTCCTACGATCCGTGGGGGGGGGGGCGATGTAAAATGTCAATTAATGAACGATAGGGCGCTTCATATTAAATTTTACAGCAAATGTTTAGTTTAGTCTTAATTTGAAGGGACAATGCACAGAGACATTAAGCTCAAAGACATATATGTTCTACACCAGATTATAGCTAAATAGCTCATTTCCATCTGCAGTCCCCGGCTACCTAAATTAAAGGGATACAAAAATCATGCAATGAAATTATAACATTAAAATTATACTATAGCCTGTAATCAAATTAAGAAAAGTCATAAAATGCCCTTTCAATGACACACAATGATACGATACAACCACACCTAATTTACATCATAACACAGACATGTAAATGTACTCGGTTCAATTATTGGTTATAGTTGAGTTTGTTTGAGTTTGAGTTTGAGTTTGAGTTTATTTCGAACATGCAAGCATACAACATGATACATCACAATTTCCAGTTTCTCTTTTCAACATGTTCGAAAAGGAGTAGGAAGAAGCAGAGCTTATTTAATCCTACCCCTTTTCTTTTACATAACAGTTGCTAAAACTTTTTGTTCACTTCCTGTTCACAATTTATTCACAATATACTCCATAAGTAATCACAATAAAAATAAATAAATAATAATAATTTAATAATAATAATTGGTGAAGTAAGTCATATTTCATATGATGAGATAAGTAAGATTATTTTGAGAATGAATGAATGAATGGATGAATGGAATAAATTGAGAATGTTTGTCATGGTTCTTGTTCTTTGTACTTTGTAAAGACTTTAAGTTTGAAGAGTTTCTTCAAGTGGATCATATTAGTACATTGTTTGATTACTTTACTTAATCCATTCCATAATTTAATTCCACATACTGATATACTGAAGGTCTTTAGTGTTGTACGTGCGTACAAATGTTTTAAATTACATTTTTCTCTAAGATTATATTTCTCCTCTTTTTTTGAGAAGAGCTGTTGTATATTCCTGGGTAGCAGGTTATAGTTTGTTTTGTGTATAATTTTAGCTGTTTGCAAATTCACTATGTCATGGAATTTTCAGTTAGTTAGCAAGTTTTCTAAGATTATGATTCAATTTTGCACAAAAAATATTATTGAACAATTTATTTTATATAAATTAGTTTTAGTACAAAACATGTATCAAATTCAATTCAAGTTTCATTATAAAAGTAAAAAAATCGTATGTCTGAGTAGTCACTTAAAATATATTAAAAGTAAAAAACAAGGCAGTCTGGGTTGTTTGAGGATACAACATAATCCTTCATCTGCTATCAGGCGGGAAGTCTTTTCCACCCTGAGGGACCTGTACTCCACCCATGCCTGCAGTGAGTACCTCGAGGCCTTCCGTCTGCTGGAAAGGCATTGTGGGTACAGTCCAAACAACATTCCTCAGCTGGAAGACGTGTCCCGCTTCCTTAAAGGTAGGAGAATGAGATCATGTAAATGCAACACAAAATTTGATTTTCTCTCCTATCGTATTGCCAAATAGAGCGCACTGGCTTTCAGCTGCGTCCAGTAGCGGGTTTGCTCTCGGCCAGAGACTTCCTTGCCAGTTTGGCTTTCCGGGTGTTCCAGTGCACCCAGTACATCCGACACGCCTCCTCTCCGATGCATTCCCCAGAGCCGTGAGTACACAACAGCTATTTCTCAAACATGAATTGTCAAAAGGGACGGCGTGGCGAAGTTGGTAGAGTGGCCGTGCCAGCAATCGGAGTGTTGCTGGTTACTGGGGTTCAATCCCCACCTTCTACCATCCTAGTCACGTCCGTTGTGTCCTTGGGCAAGACACTTCACCCCTTGCTCCAGATGGCTGCTGGTTAGCGCCTTGCATGGCAGCTCCCGCCATCAGTGTGTGAATGTGTGTGTGAATGGGTGAATGTGGTAATACTGTCAAAGCGCTTTGAGTACCTTGAAGGTAGAAAAGCGCTATACAAGTATAACCCATTTAAAAGGTGGGGTCCTTGCACAAAAATTAAAAAAAATGAATGACATTTAGAAATGTATGATTGTAGATGACCACTATGGGCCTGATCTACTAAAGATTTGCACGTATTAAAACACGAGCAAACTTGATAGCTAAACAAAGCTGATCCACTAAGCTTGTGTGCAGAGGGCCTTGTCTCCTAAATGAGCAAAAACGAGAGCACAATCCATTTAGCAGTGACGTGCGGTGAGGCTCATGGCTGGTGAGGCACTGACTTCATCACAGTCAGATTTACAAACATATGAACCCTAAAGAGTATCTTATTCACCATTTGATTGGCAGCAGTTAACGGGTTATGTTTAAAAGCTCATACCAGCATTCTTCCCTGCTTGGCACTCAGCATCATTTTGCCATTTGATTGGCAGCATGTTATGTTTAAAAGCTCATACCAGCATTCTTCCCTGCTTGGCACTCAGCATCAAGGGTTGGAATTGGGGGTTAAATCACCAAAAATGATTCCCGGGCGCGGCGCCGCTGCTGCCCACTGCTCTCCTCACCTCCCAAGGGGTCATCAAGGGGATGGGTCAAATGCAGAGGACAAATTTCACCACACCTAGTGTGCGTGACAATCATTGGTACTTTAACTTAACTTTAACTTTACACATACAAACTGTAGCACACAAAAAAGCACATTTAATAAAAAAAAACCTTATTATGTTCTTACCTTTACTTATAAATGAAGTCCATGCGCCGCCCCTTCTGAACAAAAGCATCGATAACTTGTTTATAGAAGTCTTCCTTATCTTTCTTCAGTTTTAAAAGTCTCTCTGTCTCGATGGAGATCTTCCTTTAATTATTACCTCCTGCGTGGATTGAAAGTCCAGTTTAGAAAACTGTTTTATTTTAGATATGTAATCCTCCATGTTAAAAGTCCAGGCGAGAGGAAAAAATAAACGATCGCTAACTGTTGCTGCTTGTTGGCAGTTATTCTGCAGCCGAGTAGTCGCAAAAATGATCTCTGGGATCACTAGCGCCCTCTACCACCATGAGGCGGGATTACTGCGAGCCTCACCCAGTGCGTTTTCACAGCCGTTTTATGATTGCTCAGCACAAGAAATATGTTACACACATACAGTTGTTCACAAAATACACTGTACATTATATATCTCAGCTAACTAAACTATGGAAATGTATAATATAATTCATATAGCAATACGGTCTCACTGCACAGCAGGCCAGCAGTTAGCCGAGTCATTGCGCAATCCATGGTGAGGCTCAACTGGCTGCTGATCACCGCAAGTCTCTTATCAGTATTTGAACGTCAAATGTGAAAATTCAGCGATTTTGAATAAAAATAATCTAAAACTGGTGAAGTTAAATGGAAAATAACTTTATAGTATAATCACTGGATACATATAACAATTTAATTAATTTTTTTTCTTTTTACATTTTTTTTCTTTCCATGATGGCACGTGAGGGCCCGCCTTACCTGCCTCCCCTGACTGCACGTCACTGCCATTTAGTGTCTGTCTTCATGAATATGCAAACTATATGCTGAGTATCAGAACGCCCACAACACTGGGAGAAGAAGATCTGAATATAATTGTATAGCACAAGCAGTGTGATTTATCAAGATTAAAACTGTATTGCGGGAGATGTTTTGCATATTTATTCAGTACGTCTAAAAAGGACGTGCAAACTGGCAGTTGCACAGGAATGGCTATGAGAAAAGAGGATGACTGCGCTGCAGCTCCCTCCTTCGTAGGCTTATCAGCATATATGGACTGTCAAAAATGAAAGTATTAGACATACTGTTTATTTAGCAATATCCTTTTATAATTTTTTAGCACCTGGAGGAATTCAGGGGTTGATTAAGACAAATTCAATTGATGCTTTCTGGTTTCTGCTTGCATTTTTTGAATGACATTCATTTTTTCATATGCAATATGTAATTTCTTGCGTCTGTTGCATTCCAGCACATGACGCTCGCAGTTATTGCCAGCATTTCCCATTGTAAATGGACTGCAGGACTGCCTCTAAATACCCAGAAAAGTTTCATATGTCTGCTGCATGTTTCAAAACATAACAAAATGCTACAGACAAGAGCATGATAACAATTATGTGCAATAAATGAGTGTTTCCATGGCGAACGCCGCGTAGTACATGCAAAAAACTCATTTGAATAAGGCAGTCTGCACCACTTATCAATTGAGCATGATAACATGAATGTGCAATACATGAGTGTTTCCATGTTGAAAGCCGCATAGTACAAGTAAAAAACTCATTTAAATAGGTCAGTCTGCACCACTTATAAATTGTACACGCAGTCTTAGTAGGTCCCATGCAACACGCCCACTAATGGCCTGATTTACTAATGGTTTGCGAAAACTAAAACACGTGCAAACCTGACAGCAAATGCAAAGATGATCTACTAAACGGATTGTGTCTGTTAAATGAGGCGTGCAATTCATTTCTCTGTTTTCATTAATATGCAAAATATATGCTGCTCATCAAAACGCCCACAATACAGGGAGGTTAAAATGCAAATATAAATATTTAGCACACGCAATGTGATTTATCAACACTCATCACGGTTTTGCAAGCACTATTTTGTGTTTTATTTAGCATCTTGGAATAATTACCACGAGACTTATTATCCCTACATTTTATGTTTAATATAATTTTAGTGTTGGGACAGTGTGTGTAACTTGCATGATGTTCCCTCTAGGGTTTTCTCGGGTATTCCGCCTCTCGCCCGCAGTCAGCTGATATAGGTTCTTGCTCAACCGTGACCCTAATGAGGGCAAGTGGTACAGAAAATCAATGGTTATCATTTTTTTTAAATTCTTCTACCCAAAATGCTTTTGTCTGCAAGCTGGAGCTTATTCCAGCTGACTTCGAACAAAAGGTGGGACTGGTCACTCGTAAATCACAAGACACATACAAACAAACAACTATTAACACTCACAATCACATCTATTGACACTTTAGAGTTTCCAGTTACCCTAATATGCATGTTTTTGAAATGTGTGAGAAAACCACACCCAGTCCAACAACCCAAGCAAGCATGAGGAGAACATGCAAACTCCTCACAGAGATGCCCGAGCAGATATTAGTAAGGAAAAACAATCATGTTGACATGAATTGTTCATATTGGGTATTGTCACAACCAAACATAATTTCTAGTTTTGTCCAACATGACACACACACACTTACTTATTATCCAACTTAGATTTTAAAACTTTTTGTTCACTCTTTCTCCATCCAGCGACTGCGTCCATGAGCTTCTAGGCCATGTGCCCATGTTGGCAGACCGCACATTTGCACAGTTTTCCCAGGTAAGCCTGTGATCAATCCAAATCAAAATTCTTTAAAAACAAAGGTATTACTTAAATTATATTTTAATAGTTTATTCATGTGTTTGTCGTTGGCACTGGTAAAGAACTGCACCATACAACAGTGGTACCTTAACTCACAAGTAATTTGAGATACAGACTGTCTCTCAGTTTTTTTGTTGTGCTTTTTAAGTTGTGAGCATACCATGATTTACAATCATTTTCATTGTAATATTATTATCGGTGTGCCGTTTGAGCAATAAAGAGTTCATATATTGTTATGCATTATTGTTCTTGCTTTGTTTAAACAGAAAACAAACACATGTATTGGTTATACAGTTGACATGAGCGTTTGAGTGCCCTTTAGAGATCGACACAATCCTGCCCTCCAAATGTTTGAACTAATAAAGTTAGTGGGGAGGAGAAGAGGAAGACCAACTCAGAAAAAAAACAACATTAAATTATGTCGGCAGCCTACCTGGCGTGTTAGTCCGCATCACACAAACTGCAGCCAGCACCCCACGGCATGCAATAACAAACATCCAAACGACGAACATGTATTCGTAAAAATATTGAGAAGCTGCAGATGCTGTGTTTAGACTGTAGTACTCAATCAACAAACTAGATGGTAGAGAAGATACTGACAGTCCGATTTTAAAATACATGTTATATGTTAAAATTGTGGTGTTTTAGGAGGGCCAAATTAAATTGATTTAAATTAATTTCAATTAATAATTTGAGATACGAGTGTTTTGAGGTACGAGCTTGGTCGTGAAACTCAATGTGCTTGTAAGTTGAGGTACCACTGTATACTAAACTTTGCGAGTGAGAACTCAAACAGCTCCTTATTTTGTTTGAGAAGGCAGCCTTTGTATTAAAGTTCTCATTAGATTTTTGTTAGTTTACATTTGTGGCCTGTCAGGGTAGGCTTGTCTATCTAAAAAAATAATGAACTTGATTGTTTTGTGCAGAATCTTGGCCTGGCTTCGCTTGGTGCTTCAGACGCCGATATTGAGAAACTATCCACAGTAAGAGCAAGAACAGTCTTGATGATGAATAATGATTTTGGAGTCCATTCTAGTGCACATTTATCTCCATGACTATCGTTTGTGTTTCCTCGAGCAGCTTTATTGGTTCACTGTGGAGTACGGCTTGTGCAAACAAAATGGTGAAGTGAGGGCTTACGGCGCTGGACTACTTTCATCTTATGGAGAGCTTGTGGTATGTATTTATGTTCGCCGTGTGTATATGAACGTGGCAATTAAACTTACCTAAATTATGTGTGCAGCACTCTCTCTCTGATGAACCAGAGACAAGGGAGTTCCATCCAGAATCCGCAGCAGTGCAACCCTACCAAGACCAAACCTACCAGCCCGTTTACTTTGTTTCAGAGAGTTTTTCTGATGCAAAGGAGAAATTCAGGTGCAGTATTCTTCAGTGTGTGTGTGTCCCAACTTTTTTTTACTTCCGATCAACTATGACACTGATATTAGAGCCTTGAGTAGTGGCCGATACGATATCAATACGAAGCATCGGGCAAGGTTATGTTTAAGTTTCACTTTTGTATTTCAAAGCTCATAACTGTGGTGCATTCAAGCAACTTTGATTAAAGTTCCAAAAAGTGGTATCACTAGTTTTTAAAGACATGGAGAGGCTTAAATCCGAGTAGATGCATTGATAATATTATTATAATAATTATGATAGTAATTTTGTGTTATTTTGATTAGTATCATTCATTAATTATAATTCTACATAAATAAGCTAATCCCTATCTTTCACTTGGAAGTATATGAAGTATTGAATCACATTTAATTGAATAATGACAGGTTGTATGATTATTATAAGTTAAGGTGGAAGTCATCCAATCAATCCATCCATCCATCCATTTTCTACCGCTTATTCCCTTCGGGGTCGCGGGGGGCGCTGGAGCCTATCTCAGCTACAATCGGGCGGAAGGCGGTGTACACCCTGGACAAGTCGCTACCTCATCGCAGGGCCAACACAGATAGACAGACAACATTCACACTCACATTCACACACTAGGGCCAATTTAGTGTTGCCAATCAACCTATCCCCAGGTGCATGTCTTTGGAGGTGGGAGGAAGCCGGAGTACCCGGAGGGAACCCACGCAGTCACGGGGAGAACATGCAAACTCCACACAGAAAGATCCCGAGCCTGGGATTGAACCCCAGACTACTCAGCACCTTCGTATTGTGAGGCAGACGCACTAACCCCTGTTCCACCATGCTGCCCCATCCAGTCAATCATTAGTCAAAATTTATTTATACAGGATGTTTGTCACCTATGCCTCAAAGGGCTTCCACAAACCATGACATCCTTGGATCTGATCGCACATTCGGGCAAACAAAAAGTAAATCCAATGGGAACAATGAGAAACCTTGGGAGGGACTGCAGATGTGGGGATCCCCCCCGCCCTTATAGTCCAGTCCATAGGGAGGTCAGCAGGGGAATCCTCTCGCATGTAGACTAGTTGGAACGCAGAGACGTCACCGACTGATGCATAGAGAAGGGGTCCCCCCCTGGTCCCGACTTGGAACAGCTACGCCTGCTCCACAGAAACTGATCCGTGGCCATCTGATAACCTCTCCACGCAGGAGAGAGGCGCAGAGCAGAAAAGAGAACCGGCAGATCAACTGGTCTAAAAAAAAAGGGGGGGGAGGGTCTATTTAAAGGTTTGGGTGTATAAATGAGTTTTAAGATGGAACTTAAATGCTTCGACTGCGGTAGCATCTCTAACTGTAACCAGTAGGACATTCCAAGGTAATGAAGCCGCATCTTAAGTGCACAGGAAGCCAGTGCAGGAATAATATGATCAAACTTTCTTGTGTTTGTCAAAAGTCCAGCAGCCGCATTTTGTACCAACTGTAATCTTTTAATGCCCGACATAGGGAGACCCGAAAATAATAAGTTACAGTAATCGAGACGTACAAACGCATAAACAATAATCTCAGAGTTGCTGGTGGACAAAATGGGACAGATTTTAGCGATAATACGGAGATGAAAGAAGGCTGTTTTAGAAACACTCTTAATGTGTGACTCAAACGACAGAATTGGGTCGAAGATAATACCGAGATTTTTTTACGGAGTTGCTTTGTATAATTGTTTTGTTGTCAAATAATAAGTATTATTAAATAAGTGCCGGTGTCTAGTAGGACGGATAATCAACATTTATGTTTTCTTAGCTTTGAGATGCAAAAAGTTGCTGGACATCCATTGTTTGATTTCATGAAGACACGCTTCTAGGTGACTACAATCTGGCATGTTGGTCAGCTTTGGGGGCATGCAAAGTTGGGTGTCATCAGCATAACAGTGAAAGCTAACACCGCATCTGCGTATGATGTCACCAGCGGTAGCATATAGTTACTGAAGAGTGCAGGGCCAAGGACCAAACCCAGTAGAACTCCGCACGTTACTTTAACATGCTCCGAGGTCACATTCTTATGGGAGACGCACTGCATCCTGTCAGTAAGATAGGAGATAAACCAAGAAAAGGCTAAGTCTGACATACCAATACGTGTTTTGATTCATTCTAGTAGAAATCAAGTAGCAGTAACATGTAAATGTATTCAGTTATAAACATTCATTCACTTTCTTCTTTCCTTCATGGATCTAATATTTTCAGAATGTGTTTGTTTTATTTTTGGCCAAAGTAAGACAAATAAAACAATCTGAAGTTGTCTTTATTTTTTTTTGTTTTAATGCCATGATTTTAATAGTCCTCCCCGCGAGTGCACAGATTTTCCTCCTTGCGGCCCCTGAGCTAAAATGAGTTGAACACCCCTCCAGTAGCCTATAGCCTACTATGTTAGTTTTTGGAAATTACTTTACTAAAATACAAGAAAAAATAATGAGGACATTTCGATGTTAACTGTCTGTTCATCTTTGCACAAGTAAACGCGCTGCAAGACTGCTTGTATTGGAGCTTATATCAGAGATTTTGGATTCAATTAAGCCAATACCATCCGATACTCGTTTTTTTTTGCTAGTATCGGACCAATATCCGATATCCATATCCATATCAATATCGAGACACCCTAGCATTCTTACATAAAGACGCGGCAAATGCACTTTTTGAGAAGAAAACAACAGAAGAAGAGAGGTTACGTAAGGCCAAGTCCAGAAAATCTAACGCTGCAGGCCATATCCTTTTGTGCTAGAAGACAGCTGTTACCAATGTAGACCCTCTTACCAAAGCAAAACACTGACGTTTTATTTGGCAAAAACATCAGTGCTACCCTGCAAAACAAGTAGCTTTGGTGGGTGTTTTGACAGTATTTAGTCACAGTCCAAATGGAAAGAGCAGCAAGGGAATGTTTATGAAAACAGGATCGTATAGGAGTGTATTTCAAATGTCAATAGGACATTCCATTTTCTGTAGACAGGTGGAAAAGCCAAGTGGGATGTTAATGGACACATATGAACTGACCTTCTCGACTCTGTTTATCTTCAACTCTAATCAGGACATACGTTGCTGGTATCCACCGCCCCTTCTCAGTGAAGTTTGATCCATACACCAGCAGCATCGAGGTCCTGGACAACCCCTTGAAAATCCAAGGAGGCCTGGAAGGAGTAAAGGACGAGCTGAAGATGCTCTCGGATGCACTCAGTGTTTTGTCTTGAGAAAGCACCATTTCTCGCTCATACCCGCTATTGTTTGCTTCCTCTCTGCTATGTTCTGCATCGTTGGAGCTAGTATGTTCTGTGAATTATTATCTTATATTGAGGACATTGGATCGCCACTGGACTGTTCACGTTGACACCCCATCATCAGTTCATGCTAAAAGACACAATACTGTAGGACGGTGCAGTATATATTGTTTATGGTAGGTGAGACATGCCCCAACAAGAGTGGTTTCACTCTTTTGGGATGCAAAACAACAGTCGTTATGATAAATGGGTGTTGAGACCTCTGCTATGAAAGTCGTTAGTATTCCATTCAGCCAAACATGGCTGTGCTATGTTTATTTATTAGAGGCTTAATTTACATGGAAGACCTCCCCCTTTGTTCAGACATGTTTTGACATAGTTTACCTGCCTTCACTCCAATTTCAAACCACTTGTTTCTTCTATCCAGAATACTGTATGTACAAATGGTGTTTCTCTTTAAGGTCCGTATACACCAGCGATATTCAATTAAATTGTTTTGGGGGCCACATTTTCAGAAAGCTAAGGAGCTGAGGGGCTGGACGTTTTAGTCTTAGTATATTCTGGAGAACCAGGATCCTCTGCAGTAGACGTTTGATATTGGTCTTTTCATTTTGCCAAAGTTACAGGAGTGCTTTGCTGTTTTTAAGGACCTTCTACATTTATAACACTACTCTAGTGTGAATCTGCTGAATAAATGTAAGTCTCTAACAAGTTCTTTGAACTGCACTCGCAGGCCACAAGTTGAATATCCCAATTGATGAAAAAAAAAGGACCTAAAATAAAACCTTGAAGAACACCACTAGTATAACTACAAAGTTGAACAAATGACTACTGACTGCATCTAAAGTAAACAAGCTACAGCAACACCTTAGTTACATAAATAACATTACAGAAAAAAAAATAAACTGCATAAAAGGAGAGGACTTGGAGGGGTGCCTAGAGGGACGCCTCAGTTATCTAGATCACATGTTTGGACCCCAGTCTTCTATGTTTGCTAGCAAGGTTCAAATGTCAATTTAAGAATCTTCCAATGTTTAGTTCCTTTATACAACAGGAAGAAGTCTAGTGTCTTTAGGAATTTGCTCCAAAAATATTTGTTTCCCAAGTTTTGAACTAAACTCAGGGGTCTGTATGGTGTCATTATTGGGCCAGATTTGGCCCCACGGGATAGCCAGTTGAATAGCCATATCCTGTACCATTCTCTCAGACTAGAGCTGTCCTATCTAGCCGCTGAGAATGAACTACTAAGATAAGACACACTGAACAGTCCAATTGCAATCATTTTGATGTCCTTTGTGCTGTATGTTCATCTTTGTTCTGTACCTCCACTAATGAATTATCATCTTCTTGTAACTGGTCAACAAGATGACAACCTGTAAAACCTCAATGTTGACATTCAATATTATGTTTAAAAAAAATTTCAGTCAAAGAAATTGTGCCATATTAAAAGTAAAAAACTAAATCCAATGTACACTTTTTTTAAATTTATTTTATAATCAGACTTAAACAAATGTCCAGTCAGAGTAATTGGTATTGTATATATTGAAATCTATTTTAAATGTATCAATGGGGAAAATAAATGCTGTATGTGAATTAAGTGTTTGGGCTTTTGCCAGTTAATAATAACCATGTATGTATTTTTTTGCCACGTAAATGCTTGATTAAAAACAAATCCTACCATCTGCATCATGAGCTGTTGATGACTTCAGTAAAATAGAAAAACAAAAAATATAATTAATGAGCTTTTATTTTTGCATAAAACTATTAGAACTATGTCATACATATTGAAATATTATTACATTTGCAAAGGGATTTTATTGCATGTCACACCCGTAGGCAGCAGTAAAATGGAGATCTAGTACAGGTGTGTTGAAAGTGCAGTCTAGAAACCTATTGCAGCCTGCGGTTTGTTTTTAAAGTTAAACAAACAGCAAAAGTGAATACAATTGGGCAAAATGGCACAATGTAAATAGAAAAGTAGTGTGTTTATGCTAACAACTGACATTAACACAAAGCTTATTCTTGTTAATGCATGTTATAGCAAATATACACTTAAAGGGGAACTGCACTTTTTTTTTTGGAATTTCAGAATCATTATGAGGGACAAAAAAACCCATGTGTTGTTTTGAGGATTTTGAAGATGATAAAAAAAAAACGCTTGAAAGATGCGGTCACCGTTTTGGCCTTCAAATCCCTCTAAAGCAACTTCAAAACCCGTTATCAACGTTTAATATACACAGTGCAATGATATATATAATGTAGTCACAGACACGTTCATAACAATATGTAATATGTTTAATATTTATCGTATTTTGGTCATTTTAATCAATGCCAGGAGTGATTTCCCCAGCGCATCGATTTCCGTTTCCATAGCAGCGCACGTCTGACTTTTGGCAACAAATGTGTGTTCCTACTTCCGGAAACAAATGCGAGTGTGTTCTTATCATGGCAGAATCGATAACAGACCACGAAGATGACTATTTTTGGACAAATTAGGATTCACTACCTTATCTTTTTGAAGCTGAATATACTGAGGATGAACTACTGCTTATAGAAGCGAGCATGAAGAAAGGGTGAGACGTTGGAGCAGACAAAAGCCGACAGGGTAAGGTAAATGTGGAACTTGGAGCCAAGCTATTTTGACATAAATGGAGTGCTTACCCAAATAAACCAAAAAAATATGTCCTCGGCCAGCTGGACCAAACGCACAACTATACATCGAGTATGTCACTTTAATAGTAATCACAATACATTCAGCCCGTCATGCGTGTTATTACAACTACAGTACATACGCTCTCCGGTTAGCTGTGTACAAACAAAACATGAAATGTAGGCTAACACTTTTCAGATACTTTAATATGATTGTTTGTGTTTTTAAGTCAGTACAGATTTGTGTCGTATTGCAGTGTTGTGCATTACAAACTCAAACGCGTTTTGTGTTGTCGTAGAAAATAGCTTATCTCTTTCTGTAGCTAGCTTATACGGCTAATACCGAAGAATGCCGATGTGCTACTGCGCTAGAAAAATAGTTTGTCAGTGTTTGTTCCTACAATAACAATTTTGCTACAACTTAGTTCTTATACAGGTTACGGAACAAGTATTGTTGACGGTTTTTGAATTCATTTTTAAGTGATTTTGAGCTAGAATTGATTGCTCCCATTAGCTGCATTGCTAGCCACCAAGAAAGAGCCGATTTTTATATGTTCGACTGTTAACAAAATGCAAAAAAAACTTTTGTCGTCTTGTCTCTCATAAGGATTGTGAACGGTAGGCAAAATTCCAAAAAAAGTGCAGTTCCCCTTTTGTCTTGAACTATGATAGACTTCAAACTATTTGGTTAGGCCTGCAGGCTGCCTGACTCCTATCTGTTGTCATTGGGGATGTTGGTTCCAGCTTGTTTGAGTACTTACCTGGTACAAGACTGAAAGAATGTTGACTCTAAACGTAACCCCAAGTTCAAGCTGTTCTTCCATAGCTAAAGAAAGTATGGTGCAAAGGTCAAAGTCTTGAAAAAGAGGAACTAGCCTCAGATTTATTTATTTATTTATTCAAATATATATGATTAGCCACAGATCTTTTTTGACAACATTTCCCTCATTAATGAATGGAACAACTCAAGTGTCTTACTATTCATCACTTTCTTTTTTTTGGCTTGGCCCACCTTTTGTGAACCCTTTTTGACATGTGGATTTGTTGACCCATTGGACATGTGTACCCTTTTGCTTTTTCAGTGCTTCCCAATTTTTTGAATAAGTCAGTATTAGTGACTACACAAAGTAATTTGGAGTGCACAGCTTTTCCAAGCGGGGTTTGAAGCACTATACCGCACAATACTGATAAAGCATGTTATGGAAGGGGTCACCACACCCCCCACTATTTGAGAATGCTATAAAGAGAATGAATAATTATTTTTTTAGATAACTTAATTAGAACGCACACACAATTGACATAAAAAACACCGAACAGTAGGATGAACAGTTTACATAAGTAATATCTTAAAAATAAATAAAGTGTGAGGAACTGGTATGGCTGCTGCGGTTGTGACCCTAAGATGCAGCAAACAGTAGAACGACGTGCAGCTAAGAGTCTTTATAATACTCAAACAAGGAGAAGTCATGCATCCAGCAAAAGGTCCCTAACATAGTCAAACCTCGAGCACTGACAAACAGGTGAGGCAGGCATAAATAGCAGCCTGATTGGCAACTGCAACCAGGTGTGCCAGGCTGCCAATCAGGGACAGGTGAGGGAAACGAGCGCTCAGGGAGACATGCAGGAAATGGAACTAAAATAAGAGTGCTGACAGGAAATAAACGCTAACTTAGGCTCCTTCTACACTAAACCGGCTAGGATTATCCAGGGTATATCCCACCTAACCTTATCTTTGTCCAAACACACACACAATGCCACCGTTTAAGACCCCCTCCCCCATCCATCCACCGACGCAAAGCGACCTAGTACGCATGCGCGGAAAATGCGCAAATCATAGTTGCTTTGTGTGCAAGTTCTTAAATTAAATTGAACTTATCTGAACATTATCCAGTGATGTGATATTTCAATTAACTGAAATCCAGCACTGCCTTCCGCCCGATTGTAGCTGAGATAGGCTCCAGCGCCCCCCCCCGACCCCAAAGGGAATAAGCGGTAGAAAATGGATGGATGGATGGATGAAATCCAGCGTGTTATTGTAATGAATTACACCTGAGACATCATAAATTAATCAAGTCTTTAATGGACATGTGAAAGTAAACAACTTATTAGCAAACTTTATATACTCTGGATCAAGGCATTGAGTGATCGCTCGATATACATGGCGGACAATAACTGATACAGTCTGCTTTGCCCGTCCAAATACTTACACTTACCCGTGTAAAAAATTATCCAAGGAGGGGAACCTTAAACGATGGTTTAGTGTGGCTGACACGGGCTTAGGCTCAATAAGGAGTTATCCGGCTTAATGTAGACAGGGCCCAATAAAGATAACCAGACGTGAAGTGACAGATTGTCACATAAAGAGAAGAAAAAGTATCTTAAGACTGTTTTTTAACATAAGTTCCAGTTTTGAGAGTCTTTTGGTCCGAATAGCCTTGGGGTTCATAAAGTAATTCAGGACATTCATATATGACATTAATAATGTTTTAAAAAAACAATGACATTTGTTTGTTGGTTTGTAAATTTAGCTAATGTAAAAGATGGTTAACAATACAGTATATATTATATCCTTTTCTAAAGTATCTATCACAAAGGCTAAATAGTAGCCTTGGGTTGAGTTTTTCCTTTCCCTGATTTGGGATCTGAGCCAAGGATGTCGTTGTGGCTTGTGCAGCCCTTTGAGACACTTGTGATTCAGGGCATATATAAATAAACTTTGATTTACTGAAATTTCTGCTTGTCATTTTGATGTACGCTTTCATAGCAAGTTATTCATCAATCTGCAAAAAATACAATAATCAAAAACAGTTGCCGTTGCAAATTGTGTAACAAGAACATTAAACGTTTATATTCATATACAGTCGTGGTCAAATTTTTGTTTCATCTGACATCACATGGACAAAGATAAGACCTTCTGGAGGAAAGTTATGAGGTCAGATGAAACAAAAATGTAGCTGTTTGGCCACAATACCCAGGAATATGTTTGGAGGAGAAAATGTGAGGCCTTTAATCCCAGAAACACCATACCTACCGTCAAGCATGGTGGTGGTAGTATTATGCTCAGGGCCTGTTTTGCTGCCAATGCAACTGGTGCTTTACAGAGAATAAATGGGACAATGAATCGATTAACGTGGACCCCGATTTAAACAAGTTGAAAAACTTATTTGGGTGTTACCATTTAGTGGTCAATTGTACGGAATATGTACTGTACTGTGCAATCTACTAATAAAAGTCTCAATCAATCAATGCAAAAGGAGGATTGCCTCTAAATTCTTCAGGACAACCTAAAATCATTAGCTCAACCTCAACCCTTGACTAACACCCTCCCCCTTCCACATCCCACCTCCTCGGATTGTAAATAACCAAATGTAAATAATCAAATGTATATACTTGGTCTTATGCTTTCTGAACTCACTATGTTCTCTGCTCGCTGTACATATCCTACCAAGTCAGACCTACACTGTTTCATTGTCCATTTCTCAGATGATGCAATTGTTGATGACTGAAGTGCTGATATCAACTAAACCCTCCTCATCCCACCCCCCGGATTGTAAATATTGTACATAATGTAAATAATTCAATGTATATACTCTGATGATTAACTTGTGTGATGACTGTATTATGCTGATAGTATATATTTGTACCATGAATTGATTTACGTGGATCCCGACTTAAACAAGTTGAAAAACTTATTCGAGTGTTACCATTTAGTGGTCAATTGTACGGAATATGCACTGTACTGTGCAATCTACTAATAAAAGTTTCAATCAATCAATCAAGAAGCTTGGAGGTTGGGTATTGGGCGCAGTTGGGTGTTCTACAGGACAATGACCTCAAACACACGTCAAAAGTGGTAAAGGAATGGCTAAATCAGGCTAGAATTAAGGTTTTACAATGGCCTTCCCAAAGTCCTGACTTAAACGTATGGACAATGCTGAAGAAACAAGTCCATGTCAGAAACCAACAAATTTAACTGAACTGCAGCAATTTTGTCAAGAGGAGTGGTCAAAAATTCAACCAGAAGCTTGCCAGAAGCTTGTGGATGGCTACCAAACGTGCCAAGGGACATATAACCAAATATTAACATTGCTGTATGTATACTTTTGACCCAGCAGATTTGGTCACATTTTCAGTAGACCCATAATAAATTCATAAAAGAACCAAACTTCATGAATGTTTTTTTTGTGACCAACAAGTATGTGCTCCAATCACTCTACCACACAAAAATAAGAGTTGTAGAAATTATTGTAAACTCAAGACAGCCATGACATTATGTTCTTTACAAGTGTATGTCAACTTTTGACCACGACTGTATGTACACTGATACAAATGTGGCCCTCCGTAAAAAAAATTACTTTGACACCCCTGTAAAACCTCGATTTGTCTGTTTTACTGCATGCACTAAATATTTTGGCCACAAGAGGGTACTGTCGAGCAGTACTAATGCGCCTGGCTCTGCAGGACTATGCCAACACTGCTGCTGGAGCCTACTAGCGCTTCACCTCTAGATGTCAGTGTGAGGATGACGGCATCGGAGCCGTGGACTGGACCCACACATCCTCACCTGCTGTACGAGGCACACTTATATAAGGATGACAAAGTTTAGTTTTTTTCATATTTATGAGTCATTTACTTCGATTTGTTTGCATTTTACGGAGTGACGCAATTTGAGAGTGACGTCATTTCAGTCCATTTAATCCTGGATTGAATTGGACATCCCTCTTATGTCAGTCACATTGGGTGTTTTTATTTATTTGTCTTATCTCTCTTTAGATGCCCCCACCCCCCATGGAGAGGAGGCATCCCTCTCCTCCTGCTGGAGGCTGCACATCACCTCTCGGTGACATTCTGATGACGTCACCACACCGTTTCCACTCTCCAGTGAAATACACAGGATGGAGTAGTTCGTTCGTTAAATTGTGATGGTTGTTCAAAAATACATTTTTGGAGACTCCTTTGTGCACTTTTGTGTAAGACATGTTTTTTTTTTGTTTTTTTTAACCGTGCGGTTAAAAAGGAGGAGAGGAGGAGCGAGGGGGTGGAGAGTGTGTGTGCGTGCGTGTGTGTGTGTGTGTGCGCGTGTGTGTGTGCGTGCGTAAAGTGGGCGTGTTTTGGTATATAATACTTCTCCCTGAGAAGTTTTAGCCTGTCTCCTCGGTCTCTGGGACAGCCTTTCTTTCACACATCACCTAACTAACATACTGGGAAACTAACTCACCTGCAAGCACACCCAAAAGCACCAAGTAAGGCCAGCTTTTTTTTTTTTTTTGTTTTGTTTCGGTTTTTTTTTCTTCTTCTTCCCATTTTGTGACTATACTGCCGACTGACATGGACACCCTGCGATCCAACTCACTTTGCCACACCTGCAGGGAAACGCAGCCCGGCAGGATGAAGGTAAGCAAAAGATGATTTATGCACGTTGAGTTTTGCTTTTTTTTTTTTTTTTTTTTTTTTTTTTTTAAGTATAAAAGTGCATGAAAAAGCATAAGTGTCATTTGGATTGAATTGACATTTAATTGCAAATTCTAGTGAAATGTCTTATTATAAGTAAAGGAATTTCAGGTTCTGGAAGGTGCAGGGCTTGCAGCAAACAGCTGGTCTTATTTGCCGGCAGATAGGGGGCGGTAGGCGAGGGTCATTGAGCGCAATAGTGAGCAAGGAGGGGGGGAATAAGTGCTGAGTCTTGCTTTTTTCTGATATCGAACAGCCTCTCTTGCAAATTCTGGCATGTTGTGCAAGAGGTAAAAAAAAAAAAGAAAGAAAGAAAAAAAAAATCCTGTCTATCTTTTGTGACTTGACTCAAAAGTTGTGCACTTGTTTCTGAAAAATATCCAAATAATCTGGATGCATAAAATGACTTGGCTGTGAGTTTATACAGTATGTGTGTGTTTGCAGGTCAAGAAGATGTCTTCCTCTGCGCTGCTCTTTGCACTGACGCTGAGCCTCTATGCGGTGGAGATGACTTCGGCAGAGACGCTTTGTGGGGGAGAGCTGGTAGACGCGCTGCAGTTCGTCTGCGAAGACAGAGGCTTCTATTTCAGTACGTTTGGCTGCGCGTAAAAAAGCGCTGCGCAATTGTCTTTTTTTTTTGGGTGCGCAAAAAAAAAACCCCCAAAAAACCAACAGATTTGTTTGCATGGCTGATACTACACGCACGCGCGCGCGCACACCGCTTAGGAACGATACAACTGCGTCTCAAGTGTGGTATCGATGCGCGCAGGAACTGTATACCTCTCATTGCATATGAAAGGCCGGGGCCAGCACGTGAAGCCTCACGCAACACAATAGGCTGCTTGTTTACCAGTAAAGCAATAGCACCCATAAGGCGTGCAGTCACCGCACTAATGTTCACGAGCCGTTTGTTTTCCTCCTCAAATTTCCACCTTTCAAGGACTGACCATTAACTAAGCCAGGGGTCGGAAACCTTTTTTGGCTGAGAGAGCCCATCCATCCATCCATCCATCTTCTTCCGCTTATCCGAGGTCGGATCGCGGGGGCAGCAGCCTAAGCAGGGAAGCCCAGACTTCCCTCTCCCCAGCCACTTCGTCCAGCTCTTCCCGGGGGATTCCGAGGCGTTCCCAGGCCAGCCGGGAGACATAGTCTTCCCAACGTGTCCTGGGTCTTCCCCGTGGCCTCCTACCGGTCGGACGTGCCCTAAACACCTCCCTAGGGAGGCGTTCGGGTGGCATCCTGACCAGATGCCCGAACCACCTCATCTGGCTCCTCTCTGAGAGAGCCATGAAAGCCAAATATTTTAAAATGTATTTCCGTGAGAGCCATATAATATTTCGGTAACATTTTAGTATGGGGAACATATTCACCATTAATTAGTCGCTTATTGACATGCAAATGAGTAACATATTGACTCTTAATTAGTCATTATTAAGTACTTATTGTTGCCTTATTATACAACAACCTTAACCCTAACCAAATAACTCTAAATTAAGTATTTGCTACTTACAATATGTTCCCCTAGTGTTCAAATAACTCTTAATTAAGTATTTGTTGCTTAGAATATTATATTATTCTGTACACATATTATGTATATATTTGTTAGATTTTTTGTCGCTATATTTAGTCTATTTATACCTGCATTGTCCTTTCCATCCTTACACTTTCCATCATTGTAACTGAGCTACTGTGTTGAACAATTTCCCTTGTGGATCATTAAAGTTTGTCTAAGTCTAAGAATATGTTCCCCATACTAAAGTGTTACCAATATTTTTTAACACTAAATTCAACTAAATGCGTGCATTTTTAAGTAAGACCGACATTTTTAGAGTATAATAAGTCTCTTATTCTTTTTTAATAACATTGTTATTCTGAAGCTAACCAATAATAAATTAAAATACTTTTTACCATTAGTGCGACATCTTGAACAGGTGCGGTAGAAAAACGGATGGATGGATTCAAATACATGAGAATGTTTTATATTTTGAACGTTATTTTTTAAAACTGTGATTACCAGCGGAATCATTCATTGCTTATGGTGTTAAGCAATGTCAGCTAAGATTTATCTGAGAGCCAGATACGGCCACATCTGGCTCGAGAGCCATAGGTTACCTACCTCTGAACTAAGTATTCTGTGGCTTGTTAATCCCCAAGTGGATTAGTTGCTGTGACACACATCCTAAAATATTGGAATAATAAAAAAAAATCACCTTTGAGACTGACAAGAAATTTCTTTGTACGTGCCTCCCCCCCCCTTTTACACATCGTTATCCAATTTAGATCCTGTCTCCTTCTCTTCTTTCCCTTCCTGCAATCAAACCTAGCCTCGAATCTCGTGAGATTTCCCCAACATTGTATTGGGCCGCGGGACTTCAAACAAGCCCTTTATTGATGGTGAATGGCGTTCCCTTTGCGGAACATTCAAAACGCGCCGCTTCCCCCCCTTTCACCTTATTCTTCCTCTGCGCTTTTCTCTCTCTCTCTCTCTCACCCGTCATTACTCTATTCCTCTTTTGATTTGCATTCACCTCCTCTGTTTCAACCCAGCTCACACACTCTTGCGCCGGTCCCCTGCGGGCTGTTTTCTCTACCTCTCCCTTGCCCCTCCTCGTCCCCAGTAATCTCTGCTGACTTGACAAAGGACAAGGTCAGGAGGAATTTCCATTTTATGTATTCGCTCACCTACGGGACTATGGCTGCATAGTGTTTACATGTGTTAGCCCTCGCCAGATTATCTTCTCCAAACAAAAAGATTTGTCGCGGTTGGTCATAGATTTCCTTTTATCCTCTTTGCGCCCGCCTCTGTGATTGTAATCCTGCAAAAACAACCTAGATTCATTTCTGTTGTGTTCTCTGCATATATAAAACCTCACCATGCCTCTCCTCGAAATCTCCCCAGGTAGGCCCACCAGCCGGGGGAACAACAGGCGCACCCAGAACCGTGGGATAGTAGAGGAGTGTTGTTTCCGTAGCTGTGACCTCAAACTTCTGGAGCAGTACTGCGCCAAACCCGCCAAGTCAGAAAGAGACGTGTCGGCCACATCTCTACAGGTCATTCCGGTGATGCCTCCATTAAAGCAGGTACGCCACACCCGCAGCAACACAGCGGTATGGGAACCGGTGAAATCCTAGTCATGACCCCCATAGCCAAAATGTTCATCTTGATAGACAACAAAGTGCTGACCGTCATGGAAATAGTCCAGACACTGTGCTCGAGAAAGGACATACTCACACATTGCTGGTCCGTGACAAAAACAGTGTGTTCCGAGTGTTTTAGGTTATTAGTCATGCTCTCAGAATCTGGCTCGCGTTTAAAAAAAAACACCTGACCGAACTCACTCGAGAGTCAAGAGTGCTGGCTCCATTCCCAACCCTTTTACAATCCCCTTCATGCTCGTGTGTCAGTGTCAAAGCCTCTCCCCACAAATAGTGTAATATTGCAATTGTAAAGGGGGGGGGGGACGTAAGACTCCTCCTATTAGGCTAAACCAACTTTTCTTACCTATTGGTACTTGTTTTTGTGTATTTGGGATCTGCATAAGTTTGAAAATGTGATATTCATATATTTATAAAACAATCTAGCCAAACGAGCCGATTGGAGTTTTCCCCCTTCGTGAAGTTTTTCCCATTGATGATGTCAGCGGTTAGCTCCATATATGGTAAAGTTTTACCCGAAGATCTTTGCTTGAGTCCGACGCTATAGTCAATAAGATCCTTCTTTTTCTCTACCTTCTTAGTGTGGGGCAGACTGGCTCGTACATGCACATCGATCCATCGATCCTCCGCTGTATAATACCAAGTAGTGTATAGTTCGAACTTGTATCTATCAGTAGACTCTATATGGAAATACTAAAAACTACAACGTGAATGACGTAAATAAGACCACCCACAAAACAACGCATTCTGAGGTGACAGTTAGAAAGTGGCTTGAAGACTGTAATATATAATCTATGCAAAATGTAGTTGGGATCTGGATAAGTTCTGAACATGTCGGAGATATTTATAAAACAATCTTGCCAAACGAGCCGATTGGAGTTTTCCCCATTTGTGAAGTTTTTCCCATTGATGATGTCAGCGGAGAGCTCCATATATGGTAAAGTTATACCCAAAGCGCCATTGTAGTCCAACGCTGTAGTCAATAAGATCTTTATTTTTATCGCTATCTTCTTAGTGTGGGGCAGACTGGCTCGTACATGCACATGCATCCTCCGCTGTTGCCATTTCTAATACCAAGTAGTGTATAGTTCAAACTAGGGCTGGGCGATATGGCCTTTTTTTAATATCTCAATATTTTTAGGCAGGATATATATCTCGATATTTTCCCTTAGCTTTGAATGAACACTTGATACATATAATCACAGCAGTATGATGATTCTATGTGTCTACATTAAAACATTCTTGTTCATACTGCATTAATATATGCTCATTTTAAACTTTCATGCAGAGAGGGAAATCACAACTAAGTCAATTTAGCAAAACTGTATTTATTAAACAGTTATTAAGCAGTGGCACAAACATTCATGTCTATTCCAAAACAGAAAGTGCAAGATTGTCAGAGACATTTTAAAACAAGCTATAAGTGCACTTTTGTGCATGATGACACACAAGGTATTTCAATAAGTGTCACATAAAAATGAGCTGCATATCAAATAGTATATGTCCTACGATGTTGATGTGGAAATAGTTGCTTCGGCATTTAGTTGGGGTGGCACCGAACGGAGATGTTGACATGATGTAAAGACATATTCCCGCTTGAAGCCAAACCACCGTCAGACGATGGACCCCGTGCTGTTTTTCTTGGGAATTAATTCTTCCAGATTTGCACCTTCTTTCTCTCGTATTACCACTCAAACCACACCGTTAGCTGTTAGCATCACAGCTAACGTTACCATGTCGATACCTCTCGCTCCGCGGGAGCGTGTGACTTTGCTCACGTGACAGTATGTGACGTATGTAAGAAGGTGCGCTTGTTTTAAAGTCTCTGTGAGAAGGAGAGACAGGAAAGAGTGAGAAACACATGCAGTTTAATGCCCTGCAGCTAAAAGCAACTGCGTGAGAACGTATCTCGAATATCACGATATAGTCATTTTCTATATCGCACAGAGACAAACCAGCGATATATCGAGTATATTGATATATCGCCCAGCCCTAGTTCAAACTTATATCTGTCAGTAGACTCTATATGGAAACGCTAAAAACTACAACATAAATGACGGAAAGAGGCATGTAAATAAGACCACCCACAAAACGGCGCACTCTGAGGAGACAGTTAGAAAGTGGCTTGAACACTGTAATATATAGTCTATGCAAAATGTATTTGGGATCTGGATAAGTTCTGAAAATATTGGAGATACTTATAAAACAATCTTGCCAAACGACCTGATTGGAGTTTTCCCTATTTGTGAAGTTTTTCCCATTGATGATGTCAGCGGTTAGCTCCATATATGGTAACGTTTTACCAGAAGTGCCATTGTAGTCCAACGCTGTAGTCAATAAGATCCTTCTTTTTCGCTATCTTCTTAGTGTGGGGCAGACTGGCTCGTACATGCACATCCATCCTGCGCTGTTGCCATTTCTAATACCAAGTAGTGTATAGTTCAAACTTATATCTGTCAGTAGACTTTATATGGAAACGCTAAAAACTGCAACATGAATGATGGAAAGAGGCACTTAATCAAGACCATCCACAAAACGGCGCACTCTGAGGAGACAGTTAGTAAGTGGCTTGAAGACTGTAATATATAATCTATGCAAAATGTATTTGGGATCTGGATAAGTTCTGAAAATGTTGGAGATACTTATAAAACAATCTTGCCAAACGAGCCGATTGGAGTTTTCCCCATTTGTGAAGTTTTACCCATTGATGATGTCAACGGTTAGCTCCATATATGGTCAAGTTTTACCCGAAGCGCTGTAGTCAGTAAGAGCCTTCGTTTTCTCTATTTTCTTAGTGTGGGGCAGACTGGCTCGTACATGCACATCCATCCTCCGCTGTTGCCATTTCTAATGCCAAGTAGTGTATAGTTTAAACTTATATCTGTCAGTAGAATTTACATGGAAACGCTAA
Organism: Nerophis lumbriciformis; assembly: GCF_033978685.3. NCBI lineage: Eukaryota > Metazoa > Chordata > Actinopteri > Syngnathiformes > Syngnathidae > Nerophis > Nerophis lumbriciformis. The sequence goes on from NC_084557.2 coordinate 21,692,811, forward strand.
AAATTGCAACATGAATGACGGAAAGAGGCACTTAATCAAGACCACCCACAAAACGGCGCATTCTGAGGAGACAGTTAGAAAGTGGCGTGAGGACTGTGATATATAATCTATACAAAATGTATTTGGGATCTGGATAAGTTCTGAAAATGTCGGAGATAATTATAAAACAATCTTGCCAAACGACCCAATTGGAGATTTCCCCATTTGTGATATATGGTTAGCTCCATATATGGTCAAGTTTTACCCAAGCGCTGTAGTCAATAAGATCCTTCTTTTTCTCTATTTTCTTAGTGTGGGGCAGACTGGCTCGTACATGCACATGCATCCTCCGCTGTTGCAATTTCTAATACCAAGTAGTGTATAGTTCAAACTTATATCTGTCAGTAGACTCTATATGGAAACGCTAAAAACTACAACATGAATGACGTAAATAAGACCACCCACAAAACGACGCATTCTGAGCACACAGTTAGAAAGTGGCTTGAAGACTGTAAGATATGATCCATGCAAAATGTTGACCGAAGAACTACCACGACAAGGAAGTGTTTAAAATGTGGGAAAACAAAAAGAAAATCATAATATGACCCCTTTAAAGTCTGCAAAAGGAGAAGCCGGTGTAGGGAATTAGTTTGGACATGTCCCTGGTGTGTCCAGGCAGGGAGAGTTGATGGGTACAGGCTGCTCTGAGGGGCCAGCTGTTGTTAAGCCATTGAAGTGAATGAAGGGGGATAAACACTCTTCAAGTGGCAGGACCAAAACAAGCCATTCACATGGAAGCACTGGCTACGGGCGCATAAATTCCAGTCCCCCCCCCCGCCCTCTTGCTACCGTTCCTACTTTTTCCTCATTCAGTAGTACTCAGCAAAACAGTTTACCATGTTTGTATTGTCATTCAATCTGCCGCCGTTCAGTAGTTTAGCAGGTCGTTGAGTGGGCGCCGGCATGCTGGTCATACGTATACGAGGCGAGCGCCCACCCTTCCTTTTCACAATATGTTAAAGAGGCAGAACTAAGCACTTGTTGACAGCTTCTCTCAATCGAGGAAACCAAAACAAGAAGCGTTTGGAGGCGAGCCGAGGCTGTTATGACTCTCCGCGCATGACATTAGATTCCCATTTGATTAGCCAGATAATGACTGAACAAAATAAGCATATCACCCCTAATGAACTCCATCTTTCCTTCTTTTCTTTTTTTTTTTTTGTTTGTTTTGTTGCCTGCACGCCACAATAGGAAGTCCCGCAGAGGAAGCCGCATGTGCCCGTGAAGTATTCCAAATACGAGCTGTGGCAGAAGAAGGCGGCCCAGCGGCTCCGGAGGGGTGTCCCCGCCATCCTGAGAGCCAAAAAGTTCCGGAGGCAGGCGGAGAAGATGAGAGCCCAGGAGGATACGGCCTTCCACAGGCCCCTGATCAGCCTGCCCAGCAAACTGCCGCCCGTCTCTCTCACCACGAACAACTATGTCAGCCACAAATGAGCCCGCTGCCAGCCCTTTGCACAGAGTTTGGAAGGACACACAAAAAAAGCCTAGGGGATTATAGCTTTGTCTCTGACGTCATTTCTGTGGCAGTCCTCTTTGACCTCCCCTGCCCTGTCCGAGCCCACCAAACCCCCCCCCCCCCACCCCCCACCACCACCACCACCCCCCCCCCTGCCCGATTCTCCTCCACTTTTTTCTTGACCCCTGGCCCCCTTTCTAATACCCCCCCCCCCCCCCCCCTCAAACCCCATCACCCTCCTCCGGAACACAAACATGCCTTCACATTCTTCCCGTCTGAACTTTTTTTTTTTGGCTAGCTCTTTCAGTCACCGACACAAAAGGCACAAACACAAACGTGAACAATTCGGCCGAATGCCATTCAGGTGGACCCGTAAGCAAAAGAGTAAATGGAAGAGAGAGAAAAGGAGATGAAAGAGATGTGTGTGGCGTGCAAGTGTCAAGAGGACACCCAGCGGAATGTTTTTTTTTTTTTTTTTTTTTGTCCTCTTGGAAAACAACTCAAAAGTGAAGAAGAAGCTTGCATGACAGAATCCGTTCCATGTATTTTGTTTTTCCTGAGGCGAAAAAGAAAAAAAACCTCTTAGTTTTTTATTTTTTTTTTAGTTTGCACCTCTACCTATAAAGGGACTTCCACACTGTAAGGAATTATTTTGTAAAATTAGATTCCTGTTCCAGCACCTTTTGATCACAAACAAAATGCAGAAAAGAGTCTGCAGAAATTGCACATTGCCACGGATTACGTCAAAGTAAAGAAAAATAAATGGCACTATTTTTTTATGAACAATGAACGTGTAGCTTCAAAACAATGTCATGGTGCTAGCTCCGGGAAAGGACTTCAAGAAGAGATTGAAAAGCACGTTTGTTTTTGTTTTTTTTCTGTTTTTTTTTTTCTCTCCTTTGAATGAATTTATTATAACTTTCCGTTTTAAGGAAAGTGAGACTTTTAAAAGAAAAAAAGGGGGGGAAAAAAGGATATGGGGGAGCTCCTGGCAGTGGCAATGTCAAGGGGGATGTGTCACTGAGAAACTATGGGGGCTCTGACGGCATCAAGGCTCACAGGAAATGCAAGCGGCTGCTCATCACTAGCTTGTCACACGTGGCAAGGGGGACTCGAGACCCTGTCCCTGCCCCTCCCCACCCCCCCGTGTCCCTCCGAGGCAGATGGACACAGGGAATATAAATATGGGACACCGTGGACTGCCTGGATTTGGACAGTACTACTTCCTGTTTACTGTGGCTTTGTGGACTGCTCCGACAGGAAGTAAACATAGCATGGACAAGTGGGATAATTGATAAGGATTTTTGTTTTTGTTTTGTTCTTTTCTTTTCATATCAATTTCAATGGAAAAAAAAAAAAAAAAAAAAAGGAAATCCCCGTCTTTTCTGGTACCATGACATTCCTGTTTTTTCATGTTAGGCATTTTTCATGGTAACGTTCTGATGTGTTACTTTACCGTTTTAAAGAAAGGCACAGATATTCTGATTCAAAGGGAAAAAAACAGCAATAATGTCAACTAACATTTATTTTTATTGTATATCAGTAGTATTCACATGCTTTTGCCTGAAAACAAATACTTGAATATATCTATCTATATATATATATGAACATAGATATATATGTATATATATAAATATATATATAGATATATAATTAGTTTCCAGGGACGTTATTTCCTTTAGTCTGAGCTGTATCTTGCGTAATGAGCCGCCAAGCTTTTTTTGTTTGTTTGTTGAAAATACAAATAAGGGCACTGTATAAAGGCATTATTTATTTTGTTATAAAATATATTTGAAAAATTGGTCCAAATAATATGCGCAGCACTGATGCTCAACTGACAGATTTATTTTGTATGATCTCTGTTTTCCAATTGGAGCTGTAAGGCTTGTTTTTGTAGATGCTTTGTACCAAAAAATAATGTCTTTTTTCCTTCCCTTGTTCATCTGCCGTTGTTACTTCAAATTAATATTTTAACAGTCTGAATCTTGTGGGCATGTCATGTCACAGAAATAGGTACATACTCATGACCGATAACGTGGATTATGGGAGTGACACATCGGTTTTAGTCGATCCACTATGTTTTGAAGCCACTTTAGTACTGATGGCGGGGGGAAAATGTCCAGTCCTCAATTAAATCATGAGTTCATAATTGTGCACGGTGTCCTAAGGGGAGTCTTGTTCATGTGGGTTGTTCGGATCAAATGTCACTACAGGGTCTTAACTCGCGCAATTCAGAGGCATAAGTGTTACATCAACGATCACTACTTTCTATCTGTCTTGACTTTGGCCTTGATCATATGAAGCACTATCATCCAGCCGTCCGACTATTATCATTTTTATGAAGGGCTATTTGGCTGAACCATCTCTAATGCAGTTGTAGGATTCAGGTAAAAATACATATGCGCTCTGCAGGGAGGAGTGTTCCAATTTTTTTCTAGGGTTATCCATTACCTTCCATAATCATGCCAACCACTGACACCTTACCACTTCCTCCTTCATTGGGTTATGTATCACCCATAGGAGACCTAATCAATACTAGCCAAACTGAGGTAAAGCCAATATTTATACAGTTTCCTGTCAGAGATCTTCCATATCTCTCTCTGATTATATTCTTCCATTGTGCAAACAGGCAGACAGTGCAATTATTGTTATTATTATTATTATTATTATTATATGCTGGGACTGCATTCATTCACTATTGTAAAGATCAAACAGGCTACTCTAGTGTTGTTGTAAATGAAAGACAACCACTTCTTTTGGTAAATATGAAGAGATATCCTGCCGAGCAATTGCGATGTTTTCTGTGTCAGTAGCTCACTCAGCCTCTGTGTATTTTTATGGATTTAACATCCGCACGCTAGAACGTCCGAAATGCACAATTCATGTACTTTCATTTGAAATATCAATAAAAACAAACATTTTATCAAACTTCCCATGTGTAGTATAGTTACTGCTGTGTCCTCTGCCATGTCCACTTCAGTTTTCTTTTAGAAGCAGGTAAAAGTGATATGCTCTGTAAATGATTGATTGTGTCTTGAGGCTTTATCCAGATTTATCAGCCGCCCGTCCCCACTTTTTCTCCTTCCCTGCCGGCTTCCATATCTGTCCTTCAATGTGTGTACATCACCACTCGCATTAGCCGACACATTTCCGCTCTTTTCCTGCTGCATGCGAGCTGCTTTCAGATATGACTAAATGTGACCTGTAGTCACCGCAACAAATGGAGCATGTTTCCCATTCTGTGCCTATGTTTGGAGGGGTGACATGTCTCAAATAAGCACATGCATATTTGACCTGTCTTTGTTGACATGCATGCACGTACTCAGCCATTAGTTCTTCTGTTACCGGGCAGATTTACTGTTGCCTATCTTCCTGGAATGGAACAGTTTCTGCGGAATGTTTTATCACAGTGCTGCACAGTTTACTTTGGGCTGTCACTGTTGTTTGATTTTACCCTCAAGAGTTATTTCTTTACTGTCGGAAGATGAGAAATGTTGCTTATCTTTGTTGTGTGTACGCGTATACAGCATGGGCACCATAAGGGGGTAGAAACGATTCTAGAGGCCCCTGAGAATAGAAGAACATTAGCTAAAGGGATATTTTCTTCCCAGGACCCCAAATCTCTTGCAACACCCCAAATACAGTCTACGTAATGCATGTGAAACTGTGTGGCCATCATTGCAGGCCAGTGTGCAACTTTTGTTACCCCAACATCCTAAGAACCACTGCAGTGGACATTTAAGTTTGTTTTGTAACTCTGACTAAAGAAAGAGACCAAAAGAAGACATTGGTCCCCAGGAGGTTATAATACCTTTTAGTTACTACCGACTTCTTTATAGTTGGCTTGCAATTGTCAAGAGTTTGTTGCAATCTCCATCCAGGTGACAGTGTTCTCCTTCACCTGCTTGGTGATGTACCCTGAAGGTGTTTTTAGAACAGTGCAATAACATCAGGGACTCACCAGTCCCATGGGGTCATCAAGTCACCACTATGCTGGACGACGCAGCATAGACTCCCAAGTGCAACCAACTGGAAGTGTGTCAAATCTTCACCGCTGAATTTGATCGAACATTTAGGGCGGATGCGTTTTAGACGTCTTATCCAATCAAGACAGGATGATGGCATTACTATGTATGATGGCTGACTGTCAAGAGTCAAGAAGAATGCTGCAAGAAGCTGTTTCATTCATCATTGTACTGTGATTATGTAAGTCAGGAGATGAAAAGTTCCAATCTTAGACTTAGACTTAGACTTCCTTTTTATTGTCATTCAAATGTGAACTTTACAGTACAGATAAGAACGGAATTTCGTTACATATCTTTGTGTGGACCTTGCATGTTATGGACGATTTTCGCCGTGTAAAAAGAAACATGTATGTTAAACACAGTGGAGACTTCTCCAAAGGTGTGATAGTGGGTATGCACACTCTTGGCATTCTCTCAATGAGCTTCAAGAGGTAGATATAAAGATAGATAGTACTTTATTGATTCCTTCAGGAGAGTTAGATTTAGATTTAGATGTATTGGTCCCCTTTGGGGAAATTCATTGTCACTGCCGTACATTTAAACAATAGACATTACACATCACAAAAAGAATAACAAAAAGACATCATACATGACCAACACACATTTACAGGCTTGTCAGACAGGTTGGCCGGGCCTGCTGTTATGGCGGCTATAGCTGCAGGGATAAGGCTTTTCCTGAGGCGGGCCCTCTGGAATTTGATAGTTCTGTACCTGCGCCCTGATGGTAGTGGGATGATGTATTGGTGTAGTGGGTGAGTGATATCCTGGACTATTGTTTTTGCCAGTCGGGTGATGGACCTGTGGTTTAAGTCTGAAATGTTGGGTGTGGAATTTTCCTGAGGGAGTTCCCTCAGGAAAATTAAAATTTCAGCAGCAGTGTACAGAATTGAGATCGAATTTAAAAAGTAAATAATGGGGGTATATGTTATTGTTTTGCATCCCCTGCTATCCTAGTAACCACCCTCCCCCCAGAGATGAGTTGTACAGTCTGATGGCGTGTGGGACAGAGGAGTTTTTGAGTCTATTAGTCCTGCACTTGGGATGAAGCAGTCTAGCACTGAACAGGCTCCTCTGGCTTCTGATAACGGTATGCAGAGGGTGACTGGCATCATCCATGATGCCCAGTAGTTTTTCCCACAGTCCTTTTCTCTGCCACCGTCACCAGTGAGTCCAGTTTTATTCTGATCGTGGAGCCGGCCCGCCTGATCAGTTTCTCCAGTCGATGTAGAACAGAACACTGGCAACCACAGACGTACATCCACAAGAGTCTTTTGCAAGTCACCTGAAAAGGTTTTCACTTCACAGGAGGGCTTGAAGCTCATCGAGAGAATGCCAAGAGTGTGCAAAGCACTAATCAGAGCAAAGGGTGGCTATTTTGAAGAAACTAAAATATAAAACATGTTTTCAGTTGTTTCACCTTTTTTTGTAGATGTACATAACTCCACATGTGTTCATTCATCATTTTGATGCCTTCAGTGACAATCTACAATGTTATGAAACTAAAGAAAACACATTGATTGACGAGAAGGTATGTCCAAACGTTTGACTTGTAATATATATCTAAATATTTATTTAAATTTTTATGAAAACATTTTGTAATACAATATATAGTCGTAATATAATATTTGTTGCATGATCAGAAAATATTAACATTTAAAAGTTTTTGCAATTTCCTGCATTGCATACATGTTTTCTGCCAAAAAAGGCAAGAACAAATATATTTTCTAAGAAAGATTAAGTATTTTATTGACGCACATTATTTCCAGGCTTTTGCGTGTCACACAAAATTACGTGGCAGGCCAGATTATGGGTCCCCAAATAGTTTACATCAAAGGCCATATTTGGCCAAGCATTTAAGCTGTGTCCATTTTTTTTTTTTTTACCAGAAAACGTGTTGTATATATCAAAGTTACTGCTGCTTTTGCTTTTATTAGCAGTAGTTTCAATAGTAGGAGTAGCTGTAGGAGAAAGTGATTTGTAGTGTGATGTTCTCTGGGTCCACATTGGGCTTCTTTACAAAGGCCATATTTTTGCATGAAAGCATATTTCGGTAAGTTACTCAAACTGATAAAGGGGCGCTCACTGTCAAGTCTGATCAGAAAGAGAATGCACAGACAAACTTCATTTCACCTTTTTGAGTGTATTGCAATAAATAGATTCTCAAGTCAGCGCGAGCCAGACATATGGGCCGCATATTAGGAATGGCTGCTTAAGATCAGTGTTCCTCAAGCTTTATTGAGTCAAGGCACATATTTTACATTGGAAAAATCACAACACCGAACAAAAATGTAGGAATAACAACAGGTGGATATGCTGTTATTGCAGTTGAACCCTGTAGTTTATACAATGCTGCTGCTAATTTATGGATTTTTTCCGGTTTCGCAAGCTTCACATGACACCGATACATTTAGCTTCATCAGATTAGACCAGGGGTCGGCAACCCAAAATGTTGAAAGAGCCATATTGGACCAAAAATAAAAAATAAAAATATATCTGGAGCCGCAAAAAAATTAAAGGCCTTCTATAAGTGATAAAATGAAGTCAACACATCATATAAGCATCTATATTAGCTATATTAGCCTACTATCAAAATGACTATGTATCGCAGGCTGACACAAGTCTTCATTGACAGAAATGTTGAAACCTAACATTTATTCTACACATTTTTACAACATTGGAAAACATTAGTAAAACGCAGACTTCTCATAGGGTGAGACAACTACTGGAAATGACTGGCTTTTAATGGCCAAAAGGTATAGATGTGTCTGTCGAAGTTAAAGGAAATGGCGGGCTGTCTTCCTCGAATGGATTTATAACAATCTTTGCAAGCTGGGTTACGTTTGCTGTGGTCTGGAACAACATGGCACACAAACCACTATCAGAAATGCAGCCAATATTACATACAGATAATATGTCATGAGAAATGCGAGTTTAAATTAAATACACAGAGGACATAGGAAATTAAATTAGCTCAAATATACCTACAAGTGAGGCATAATGATGCAATACGTACATAAAGCAAGCAGCTGAGATAGGTTCCAGCTCCCCCTGCGACCCTGAACGGGACAAGTGGTAAAAAATGGATGGATGGAGGGCATCGATTAGCTTGCAGTCATGCACTGGTTGAATATGCCTGATTAGCACTCCACACAAGTCAATAGCATCAACAAATTTTACCTTTGTGCATTCATGCGCAGCATAAAAAGATTGGTGGACGAAATGAGACAAAGAAGGAGTGGCATAAAATATGTCTTTCTCTGGCATCATTGAAGAAAGTTACACATGTAAACAAACTACGGTGAGTTCAAGGACCGCCAAAATTAGTAGGACAAAACGGCGCTCATTAGAGAATCATGTTTAATATAAACAGTGGGATTTCTAACAATTAGGTGTTTGTGTCATGTTGTCCTCCAACAGAAACCCTATTAAAACAAAAATATTTTTTTCCCCCCATCTTTTTCTATTTTCATGCATGTTTGAAAAAGCTCCAGGGAGCCACTAGGGCGGCGCCATGCGGCTCTAGAGCCGCAGGTTGCAGACCCCCGCATTTGACCAATGAAATTGTTTACATTAAATGAAAGGCATCATCAGCGTTATGCACTTACTTTCATGATGGCGAAGACACGTTAGAATGCATACAACGCAGCGCCAAAGCCAAAGAGGATCGACCGGGCCATCGCAAAAGGAAACGGAATGGAAATCCACCACCAACGAGCCACGAAAGGCCGGACTGCTACAAGACGAAAGTAAAAGTGAAAAAGAGGCTGAGAAAAATTCAGACTAAGCCATTTTGAGTACTTTCAACTTCAGCACCGAAAGAAGATGACCTCATTGGTTCCAGTGCTCAGGAGGAAGAGGAGGATGAATATGGTGCTCAATGACTTCTGACTGTGAGCCGTGTTACAGGTAAAAGGTAAAGTTAAAGTACCACTGATAACACACACACACTAGGTGTGGTGAAATTACCCTCTACATTTGACCCATCCCCTTGTTCCACCTCCTGGGAGGTGAAGGGAGCAGTGAGCAGCAGCGGTGGCTGTGCTCGGGAATCATTTTTTGGTGATTTAACCCCCAATTCCAACCCTTGATGCTGAGTACCAAGCAGGGAGGTAATGGGTCCCATTTTTATAGTCTTTGGTATGACTCGGCCGGGGTTTGAAGTCACGACCTACCATTCTCAGGGCGGACACTCTAACCACAAGGCCACTGAGCATGTTACATTTGTGAATCAATAACTGGGTGTGGCTTATATTTAGATGCGCTCTATAGTCCGGATATTACAGTGTGTGAAATTGGATACATTCCGTGATGATTTCTCATGGGACACTAATGTGCTGCGGCATACTTCCTTAAAACTGTCCAATAAGATCAGGGAGTATTTTTTTTTTTTAAAGTACTGTCAAACGATTATTTTTTAAATCCGAATAATCACACTTACGATTTTTGATTAACTACGATTAATCACAATAAGTTACTTATTTCCATAATTTAAATTACATTGAAAAAAGACACCAATATTTTCACACAAAATCAATTTCTATTGTCAAAATGTCAGTCAGGAATATTTTTTTTTAAATGTTCTACTTGAATTCAAATGATGTATTTGTTCAAAACTTGCTAACAGTTTTATTTAAAAGTACCGTATTTTGAAGTCGGAGTCTCCTCACTCATCTTTGCACTGATGTATGCATTGACCTGATCACTGACCGTATAACCACCCGCTGCACCCTTCAGGTAATCATCCATGGTTAAACTAAAATAGCATTTACAGTCAAAATAAATGGTCTGATTAATCTGCGTATATAAAGGACTAATCCCGTATTTTTTTGAACAACCATATTTATTTTTAAATGTAAACATTTTATTTAAGTCTTAAAATAACAAGTATTTTTGTTGATGTACCACAGTAGCTTTTTGAACTTTTTCCCCCCCATTTTTAATATAAAAAATACCTTTATTACAGTGTTATTCAACTGGCGACTGAGGGGCTTTATCTGCCCCAGGAATGACACCATACCGGCCACCGGGTTTAGTTCAAATCTGGGAAAAACAAACGTTATTGCAGAAAAAGTGCTCCTGTTGTATAGAGGAATTTGGACCAATGTTCACACTGGCTGATCCTTGCGTTGACATTTGATACCCTTTCTAGCAGACATAGAACACTGGGGTTCACACTTGTGTTTTACATAACTTCAAGTCCTTTCTTTTTTGGCACTTACACATTTTTCCCCTCAGTCACACATTATTTTCTCCTGTAAGAAGAAATACACCAAAAATAAAATGTCTGCTGTAGAGGATGCTGGTTCTACTGAATATACACAATAAGACTATGACTGAGATTATCCAGGGTAAATCCCACCTAACCTTACCCTTGTCCAATCACACACAATGGTCGTTTAAGACCCCTTCCCCACGCGACCTATTACGCATGCGTGGAAAAAATGCGCCCGTCATAGTCACCTCTGACCTGGAAGTGTATCCTTACCCTGTGTTTCCATGTAGACTATCGCCACATTTCTTTTAACAGTAAACCTTGCTTGCCTCACCATCAGCAGCTGTTCGATTAGCCCTATTGTAGTGAATCACACCTGAGACATCATACATTAATCATATCTGTAATGGAAGTGTGAAAGTTAACAATGTGATAAAGAACATTTTACAACAACCAACAACAGGACATTGTGCTTGGAGGTTGAAATTGGCGGTTGTACTTGACGGCCGCAACCACTTCATGGCTTTACAATAGTTATGGAGTACAAAACTAGACGTTGAGTAATCGCTCGACATACATCGCGGACAATAACTAGTAATAGTCTGCTTTGCCAGTCCAAATGCATTCGCTATTTTTCGTAGTCTTCCCTTGTCCACAGGAGCCCGCATTGTCGTTGTCTCTCCTTCGAGAGAAACGTTTTTAACTAAGTAGAATCACAGCTGACCCGGACGTTCGAAAGTTCTCTTGCTGTTCCTCAGGCACAGCACACTTGTTGACAAACATATTCCACCAGGCTGCCGTTCTTCCAGGCCTTATCCAAAATCGTCGCTCAATACTGCTATGTTGCCGTCTGAGATGTGTTGTATCCCAAATAGCTGCAATCACCCGTTTTCTTCTCTTAAAGGCCTACTGAAACCCACTACTACCGACCACGCAGTCTGATAGTTTATATATCAATGATGAAATCTTAACATTGCAACACATGCCAATACGGCCGGGTTAGTTTACTAAAGTGCAATTTTAAATTTCGTGCGACATATCCTGCTGAAAACGTCTCGGTATGATGACGTCAGCGCGTGACGTCGTGGATTGTAGAGGACATTTTGAGACAGCATGGGGGCCAGCTATTAAGTCGTCTGTTTCATCGCAAAATTCCACAGTATTCTGGACATCTGTGTTGGTGAATCTTTTGCAATTTGTTCAATGAACAATGGAGACAGCAAAGAAGAAAGCTGTAGGAGGGAAGCGGTGTATTGAGGCCGACTTCAGCAAGAACAAACACGGCCGGTGTTTTATTGTTTACATTGCCGAAAGATGACAGTCAATCTTTACCATTGGCCTGTGGAGAACTGGGACAACAGAGACTCTTACCAGGAGGACTTTGAGTTGGATACGCAGACACGGTACCGTGAGTATGCTTCCAAACATTTGATTGCTTGCCCGTACGTGCGTGCCGCTATGTGCATGTCACGTACGTAACTTTGTGGACTTTGGGGAAATATATGTGCTGTATGAACTTTGGGGAGGTGAACGGTACTTTGGGCTGTGGGATTGAGTGTGTTGTGTAGGTGTTTGAGTTGTATTGGCGGGTTATATGGACGGGAGGGGGCAGGTGTTTGTTATGCGGGATTAATTTGTGGCATATTAAATATAAGCCTGGTTGTGTTGTGGCTAATAGAGTATATATATGTCTTGTGTCTATTTACTGTTTTAGTCATTCCCAGCTGAATATCAGGTCCCACCCGCCTCTCACAGCATCCTCCCTATCTGAATCGCTCCCACTGCCCTCTAGTCCTTCACCCTCACTTTCCTCATCCACAAATCTTTCATCCTCGCTCAAATTAGTGGGGAAATCGTCGCTTTCTCGGTCCGAATCGCTCTCGCTGCTGGTGGCCATGATTGTAAACAATGTGCAGATGTGAGGAGCTCCACAACCTGTGACGTCACGCTACTCGTCTGCTACTTCCGGTAGAGGCAAGGCTTTTTTACCAGCGACCAAAAGTTGCGAACTTTATCGTCGATGTTCTCTACTAAATCCTTTCAGCAAAAATATGGCAATATCGCGAAATGATCAAGTATGACACATAGAATGGACCTGCTATTCCCGTTTAAATAAGAACATCGCATTTCAGTAGGCCTTTAAGGTATTCATGTGTGATTTCCACAAGCGTCTGTACATATCCAAGAAGGAGAAACACGGGCATGTCTGGATGACTCGCCTTCATATTTCTAGTGGTTGCCGCCGAGTTACCGAACGGGTTGTTACGTAGCTGGCTTTGGCGCGTTCTTTCTGATGTCACTTCCTGTGAGGGCCGCGGTTTTTATGGCGTCACTTCCTCTCCGAACCCAGCTTGTAAACGATCAATTAGTCCATACAAAGCTAAGAGCCGGAGATTCAAGAAATAGACGGCACACTTACCCATGTAGGAAAAATATCCAATGAGGGGCACCTTAAACGATGGTTTAGTGTGGCTGAAACGAGGCTTAGGCTAATTCAATCAATCAATCAATCAATCAATGTTTATTTATATAGCCCTAAATCACAAGTGTCTCAAAGGGCTGCACAAGCCACAACGACATCCTCGGTATAGCCCACATGGAAAAACTCACCCCAGTGGGACGTCGATGTGAATGACTATGAGAAACCTTGGAGAGGACCGCATATGTGGGTAACCCCCCCCCTCTAGGGAGACCGAATGCAATGGATGTCGAGTGGGTCTAACATAATATTGTGAGAGTCCAGTCCATAGTGGATCCAGCATAACAGTAAGAGTCCAGTCCATAGTGGATCCAGCATAACAGTAAGAGTCCAGTCCACAGTGGGGCCAGCAGGAAACCATCCCGAGCGGAGACGGGTCAGCAGCGCAGAGATGTTCCCAACCGATGCACAGGCGAGCGGTCCACCCCGGGTCCCGACCCCGGACAGCCAGCACCCCATCCATGGCCACCGGATCTGTGTGTCTCCCCTTCCACAAGGGAGAGTGGGGAGCAGAGGAGAAAAGAAAAGAAACGGCAGATCAACTGGTCTAAAAAAGGGGGGCTATTCAAAGGCTAGAGTATACAAATGAGTTTTGAGATGGGACTTAAATGTTTCTACTGAGGTAGCATCTCTAACTGTTACCGGGAGGGCATTCCATAGTGCTGGAGCCCGAATAGAAAACGCTCTACAGCCCGCAGACTTTTTTTGGGCTCTGGGAATCACTAATAAGCCGGAGTTCTTTGAACGCAGATTTCTTGCCGGGACATATGGTACAATACAATCGGCAAGATAAGCTGGAGCTAGACCGTGTAGTATTTTATACGTAAGTAGTAAAACCTTAAAGTCGCATCTTAAGTGCACAGGAAGCCAGTGCAGGTGAGCCAGTATAGGCGTAATATGATCAAACTTTCTTGTTCTTGTCAAAAGTCTAGCAGCCGCATTTTGTACCAATTGTAGTCTTTTAATGCTAGACATAGGGAGACCCGAAAATAATACGTTACAGTAATCGAGACGAGACGTAACGAACGCATGAATAATGATCTCAGCGTCGCTAGTGGACAAAATTAATTATTTGTGTAGATTCCTAATGAAGCCTTAGCTTGACGCTCCTCTACTTTCTCCTGGCTCCGCTTGTGGCTGTGACAACAAACAAAAACTCCAGATGCTCCTCTTCGTTTTGTATAGTTTACTTGTCACTTAATTATTCAAACGCGTAAAACAATAACGATGTGGGAACAAATGAATGGCAAAATAAAGAGAGTTTGTTACATTAAGAGTTAGAAAAAGCATGAGTAAGAAAAAGTAAATGTGAGGTCAAAAAACTGTGTGGCTCAATTCCCTCGCACCTGACTGCCATTACCCATAATGCACTGTGTCCAAAAAACCAACCTACCACACATATCCTTCCGCCATATATGCAATCAAACAGTTACGTCATCAAATTATTTAGACAAATGTAATAATTACAAATAAAGTGTACCTTATGATTATTCTAAGCATGCAAATAAAGTAAATAGTCCCATTTTGGTTGAATAAACATAAAGCACTTTCCATAAAATGTAAATTAACCTAAACAGCATTTAGGCTCCTACAATTTGTTTCAGGGGTTAAACGACTTAGTGCAGACATGGCCTTAGTCACACATTTTTTCTCCTGTTAGAATAAATACACCAAAATAAAATGTCTGCTGTAGAGCAGTGGTTCTCAACCTTTTTTCAGTGATGTACCCCCTGTGAACATTATTCAAGTACCCCCTAATCAGAGCAAAGCATTTTTGGTTGAAAAAAAGAGATAAATAAGTAAAATACAGCACTATGTCATCAGTTTCTGATTTATTAAATTGTATAACAGTGCAAAATATTGCTAATTTGTTGTGGTCTTTCTTGAACTAGTTGGAAAAAAAGATATAAAAATAACTTGTTGAAAAATAAACAAGTGATTCAATTATAAATAAAGATTTCTACACATAGAAGTAATCATCAACTTAAAGTGCCCTCTTTGGGGATTGTAATAGAGATCCATCTGGATTCATGAACTTACTTCTAAACATTTCTTCACAAAAAAAGAAATCTTTAACATCAATATTTATGGAACATGTCCACAAAAAATCTAGCTGTCAACACTGAATATTGCATTGTTGCATTTCTTTTCACAGTTCTTTTTGACAGACATTTAAAAAAAATCTCACGTACCCCTCGGCATACCTTCAAGTACCCCCAGGGGTACGCGTACCCCCATTTGAGAACCACTGCTGTAGAGGATGCTGGTTCTACTGGATATACACAATAATACTAATAGTGAGCGGAGAAAACTGACCCTGGAAATGTGGCCCCCAAAACAATTGAGATGAACATTGCTGCTTTATATAAAACAAGCAAGCAATGGCCAAGAAATTGATAATTTTGAGGTCGTTTCGAAATATCCATCCATCCATTTTCTACCGCTTGTCCTTTTAGGTGTCGCGGGAGGTGCTGAAGCCTATCTCAGCTGTTTCAAGTTTCAAGTTTCAAGTTTCAAGTTTATTCACAATACCATATAACAATTACAATAGTAGTGAAATATCATCATTTAAAGATGTTGGTACGTGAAAGGGTCCCCCAAATAAGCTAGAAGAAGCTGTTGACAGGGGGTCCAGAGGACAGTATATACATGGAATGATGAAACATGGTAGCAAGCACAACAACAAAAAACAAAAAAAACACAAAAAAAACAAAAAAAAACAACGCTATATGATTAACACAAGATAATAGTACTAAAGCAAGCATACACATACATACATACATTCATTCAACCATGCAAAACCCAACAGTAGTCTACCCCACATGAGGCATTAAATATAGGTGGTTAATAGGTAAGTTTTCAGTTTCTTTTTGAAGTTGGAGAATGGATACAGCATCTTGAGGCTCTCATTAAGCCGGTTCCAAATCTTTGGTCCCCTGCATACAACACTTCGAACGGTACAATCCAGTAAACAATGTTTCCCTGATATCAGATCTAAGTTACGAGTGTTGTGGGCATGCTGGGGATGGTAGATAGGAACCAAGCTACAGAGCCTAAGATTCAACCTGTAAATGACTTGATAGGTTAAACAAGCATTTTGATAAATATTGAACTCTGTCAGTCTTAAGAGATGATAATTATGTCGAGTGGGGGCAGAAGGCGGGGTACACCCTGGACAAGTCGCCACCTCATCGCAGGGCCAACACAGATAGACAGACAACATTCACACTCACATTCACACACTAGGCCCAATTTAGTGTTGCCAATCAACCTCGTTTCGAAATATTTTTGTTGTAAATTTTTGTTCGGAGTTTGGTGTGTGTGCAAATGACCGACTTATATTCACACCCGCCAGCAAAAGTGCCATCTGATGTGGACAGTTTAGCGTCACCTCAGAAGAATTGCCACGAATGACGAATTCCAAAATACTACCTCAGCCTAAAGTGGCGGGGCTAAACAAACCATAATCTCCAAAACCGCAGCATTCATCCCATCAGTGAGGCCTCCTGAATGGCGGAGTGAAGTGTAGATGTGGGTGGCACAACTCTCCCAGGCCTGACATTGGAAACTGCCAAAGAGCACACTAGAGTTAGTTGTGGTTGGCCGGATGCACGGGATGCATGTAAGGCCCGGCCAACTATTGAGGCACTGGGTTCGTCAAGCCCAGACCATCGCAGCCCAGTGTGGCTACACAGGCCAATTAAGACAGGCCTTCTCTCTTTTCTTCTCCTCCCCTCGCCTGTCTCTCTCTCATCTTCCCCCTCTCTTTATCTCTCACTCTCTCACTTGTACTCCCTCTCTCGTTCTCTCAACCCTCACAAAGCATGCTAACACATTCCTCTTATCCCACTTTGCCTCTCTAATTGCGTCGGGCTGAAAAGAGGGATGGAGAGAGGGAAATGAGATGGAGAGAAAGCGACGGAGAGAGAGAGAGAGGGAGAAAGGGGGTCATACCACAGAACCTACATGGCCAGGACAAACTGTACCGGTCCCTGGAAGAGTCCACATGGCCGTGTGCAACAGGTGGAGCATGAATCATTGCTCTGTTGATTTATTATTACCTTACGGATATCTCAAAGGTTTGGCTTTATTGGCAAAAACCTCCTCAAATCCAAAATAAAACTCAGCCTGAACCCTCGCATGTGCTTAGAGTATAAAGAGGGGATTGTGTTTCTTCAGCGCCCCACAAAACTATCTAATTGTTGATTCCTAATCAACCCGGAGGCTTCCCTAATTATGTAATGTTGGTTCTGATATATCGACAATGTAATTGGAGTTTTAGTTGGGTAAAAGTTTCTGGCAGGGTTGAGTTTTCCAGGGATTTATATCCAAAATAAACCTTGATTTATGAGAAATATTACTGTTCTTTGATGTGTACATGAATTCAAATTTGATATGGAGCTGTACTGAACAAAAAAGCGTGGTACAGATTTTGTGATTAAAAATGGACTATATTTGTATTTCTTATTTGAAGGTGAGCAATATACATAAACACTGCCATAGTGTTGTCCCGATACCAATATTTTGGTACCGGTACCAAAATTATTTCGATACATTTCGGTACTTTTGTAAATAAAGGGGATCACAAAAAATATGCATTATTGGCTTTATTTTAACTAAAAATCTTAGGGTACATTAAACATAAGTTTCTTATTGCAAGTTTGTCCTTAAATAAAATAGTGGACATACTAGACAACTTGTCTTTTAGTAGTAAGTAAACAAAGACTCCTAATTAGTCTGCTGACGTATGCCGTAACACATTGTGTCATTTTCCATTCTATTATTTTGTCAACATTAATAAGGACAAGTGGTCGAAAATTAATTATTAATCTACTCGTTCATTTACTGTTAATATCCGCTTACTTTCTCTTTTAACATGTTCTGTCTACACTTTTGTTAAAATGTAAAAATCACTTATTCTTCTGTTGTTTGATACTTTACATTAGTTTTTGATGATACCACAAATTTGGGTATCAATCCGATACCAAGTCGTTACAGGATCATACATTGGTCATATTCAAAGACCTCATGTGTCCAGGGACATATTTCCTGAGTTTATAAACATAATATGAATTTTTTTTAAACGAAACAAGATGCTGTGATGCCAAAAAATATTGACGTAATCATAGTAGTATCGACTAGATACGTGTCTGCACTTGATGGGGTGCGGGACCGGTACTTTTCAGAGGCGGTATAGTACCGAAAATGATTCATTAGTATCGCGGTACTATACTAATACCGGTATACCGTACAACCCTACACTGCCATGAAGATCACTGGCTGCTCTACCCCCTCCCTAGATGAACTGTACGGTGCCAAGTGCCTCAAAAACGGCCCAACACATCATAAGGGACACATCTCACCCCGGACATAAACTTTTTGAACTGCTGCCCGAGGGCAATAGTGTCGCTGAACACAATCAAGGCATACAAAAGAATGACTGTGCATATGAGCTGTATGTTTGGTTTTTATGTTTGTATTTATTTATTTTTATCTTAGTACCAATGTTCTTATGTTTTTATGTTTCATCTATACATTTGCACTAATGGGTTTGCTTGCAATTTCGTCGTACAATGTAAAATGACAATAAAGATCTATTCTATTCTATTCAATGATGATTTGAATCTACGTTTAAAACACCTCCTTATGGTCCATAAAATATGTATTGTATATGCGTTGTTGTAAATTGTGTTCCACAGTCGCTTTTATAACTTGTTTTTGAGTCGGTTTGCAAGATGTTTGATTCTCGAGGCTTTCCCAGATTGCAAATGAAACTATGCCACACCCTCTCCACAAGAATCATAATTTTTCTTTTGAAAATGCACGCTGTTTAAATATATATCCTGAGGAGGTCGCTGCTTTTTTTCCCCCAGGCATGGTCGAAAATAAACTTCATAACATTATATAGATTCACCCGGTCACAACGGTCTCTCCGTTCGATACAGACTGGGCAGCATTTATGTGACACTGTATTATTTTGCACATGTCACGATTAGATGAAGACAATACTCTATCCCAGTGGTTCTCAACCTTTTTCCAGTGATGTACCCCCTGTGAACATTTTTTTAATTCAAGTACCCCCTAATCAGAGCAAAGCATTTTTGGTTAAAAAAAAGAGATAAAGAAGTAAAATACAGCACTATGTCATCAGTTTCTGATTTATTAAATTGGTGCAAAATATTGTTCATTTGTAGTGGTCTTTCTTGAACTATTTGGAAAAAAAGAAATACAAATACCGGTAACTAAAAACTTGTTGAAAAATAAACAAGTGATTCAATTATAAATAAAGATTTCTACACATAGAAGTAATCATCAACTTAAAGTGTCCTCTTTGGGGATTGTAATAAAGATCCACCTGGATTCATGAACTTAATTCTAAAAATTTCTTCACAAAAAAATAAATCTTTAACATCAATATTTATGGAAAATGTCCACAAAAAAGCTAGCTGTCAACACTGAATATTGCATTGTTGCATTTCTTTTCACAGTTCTTTTTGACAGACATTTAGTGAGGGTCAAACCATCATGGCATGGGGGAAACTCTGGGTTTATGTTAATGAATGGAATAGCCTACTTGATTTGATGTTCAGTTTATGAACTTACATTCATATTTTGTTGAAGTATTATTCAATAAATATATTTATAAAGGATTTTTGAATTGTTGCTATTTTTAGAATATTTAAAAAAAATCTCACGTACCCCTTGGCATACCTTCAAGTACCCCAAGGGGTACGCGTACCCCCATTTGAGAACCACTGCTCTATCCTACCTTTTTTGGGTTTCCTCTTAGCTTCTGGCCGTGAGTTTGACCTAATCTCCAAATAAGAACATCCACCTTGCGGCGACATCACAACAAAGGCAGCCTGCAAAACCCTGCAAACATAGGCATTCAAAATGCACGATCCTATTATTTTTTTTTCTACATTTAAAACACTTCCTTGTGGTTTAAATAACATGTTGCATTTTGCATATTAGGTTATAGAATGCGCCCTTTTGTGGGAGGTCTTATTTACGTGCTGAAGCCCTCCTTCGTGCCACACCCCCTTCAACTGCGTCTTCTCCCTTTCAGCCATGTGGTAGTTTTTAGAACTTTCGTATCGAGTGTACTGACAGATATAGGTTCGAACTCTATGCTACTTACTACAGTGGAGAATGCGTGTGCATGTACTGAAGTAAATTAATTAACTCATATCCTGTTTTGTTAATGGTGAAGCTTTATATCCAACTTGAAGAAGGCGAACCACCAAGTTTAATTAAATAGTGATATTTCAATTTGAGCACATAATAAGATAAGGCCCCTTAGACGGCTGACCCGTCTCCGCTCGGGATGGTCTCCTGCTGGCCCCACTATGGACTGGACTCTCACTATTATGTTAGATCCACTATGGACTGGACTCTTACTATTATGTTGGATCCACTATGGACTGGACTCTCACAATATTATGTCAGACCCACTCGACATCCATTGCATTCGGTCTGAAGGGAGAAAACACAGTCGAAGAGGGTGTGGCCCGAAGGAGAGTTTTTGCACATTGAAATAAACATTGAGTTTGATATTCGCAGGCGGATTGGATCACTTCTCGTAGGAAAAGAGGCTCTAATTGGGACTTCGGAATGCAAAAGTGATAGCCCTATCCTTAAGAAAAGACTACCTGTCTCGCTCAAACCAACATTTAAGTTATGACTTAAATTAGTTGTTTTTCAGACATGAACATCTCCTTACATTGTCAGGTTGTGTTCTTCTGAATTAACACATACCCAGACGCAGGAAGAAGAGATATAAGACTGTGATTCGGCCTCTCCAGGTTAGGAGTCCTCCAGGTACTGCAGACCTGTTTAATGACGCTCGTCTCCAACGTCTCTTTTGATCGAGCCGCACTGCCGTGTTGCTCTCCTGCCCGGGAGGGGGTGACAAGACTAGAAATACACTTCAGTACGAGCCAGTCTGCCCCACAACAAGAGGATAGAGAAGGAGAAGGAACTTACTGACTACAACTTTGGA
The DNA here is from genome assembly GCF_033978685.3 of Nerophis lumbriciformis. NCBI lineage: Eukaryota > Metazoa > Chordata > Actinopteri > Syngnathiformes > Syngnathidae > Nerophis > Nerophis lumbriciformis. Next base: position 21,714,024 of record NC_084557.2, read on the forward strand.
CCACAACTGAAGAAAAATGGTGGACTCACGCAAAGCTTTTTGGGTAAACCTCCACCCTATATGGAGATATCCGCAGAGGTAACTAAGGCAGAATGCATCGCTAAAGTTTCAAATTGTTTGAACTTATGGGGATCCCAAATACACATAAAACAGGTACCGACAAGTATAATAGCACCCCTTTAGTAGTATTCATATTGTAAACACCAAAGTGTACAACCGCTTTATGCTCACGGCAAAGGACACAAACTGCGCTGTGAAAACCGCTGCCCAAAAAGCAGAGAAAAGAGGGTAAGCCATTAGTATTTCTTTTTTACGTCCTCTTCTACTGATGTTTTGTACTTGACAAAAAATGCTGAAAGTACATATGATACTTTAGTTGTCTTCAAGATTAATTCACATTTCCAGCAGCTTTACTAAGGTGGTAACACACAGGGGCGTACACTATTTAAGAAAAGAATAACAAGTATCAAAATTGTCATAATAAGCTTAAGAAAATACCCATGAAAGGCAGTCAATGAAAATAGGGAAACACAGACTATGATCTGTATATTATTGTTCATATTAATTTTTTGCTCATAATGGTAACCATGTCAGTTTTGAAGTAATCATGGACCAGGGCAACAAAAACATGCAATTAACTGTCTATGCAGGGAAATGGGCTCCAATATCTGCAGATAACGTCAACGGGGCGTGGAGAAGGGGCGTTCCAAGTACAGTTAGTTATTTACCCATTACTCAACAACTAAACAATATTTTGAAAAATAAATAATTGGTTGCTCTGGTCCTTTAATGCAAGGTTCTTACAGTGAAGATGCCACAGTGTTGCACCCTTTGTAATTTTGTAAAGTTGCACATCTTTTGAAAAAAAACAAAAAAAAACAGCATCCTCTGCAGTGTACATTTGTCCATTTCTACACATTTTGGGAAAATAATAGCTCCGTTAGTCTGTCTATCTGTGTTGGCCCTGCGATGAGGTGGCGACTTGTCCAGGGTGTACGCCGCCTTCCGCCCGATTGTAGCTGAGATAGGCTCCAGCGCCCCCCGCGACCCCAAAAGGGAACAAGCGGTAGAAAATGGATGGATGGATGGAATAGCTCCGTTATGCGAAACACATATGTCCACCGCAGAGGACGCTGGTTCTCAGTAGACAAAAGGAAGGACAAAAACAAAGTATTTAGGTTCAGGAAAACAGCTACATGCGTAAAAGAATGTGAAAAGGATGCGTGTTTCTCGAGGCAGCATCATAGAAAATGGCAATTTTGAGGTTTCTGTCAACACACCATAAGATGGTAGGCGTCGTGATGGTTTTGACATGATGTGTTTGCGAGACTGGATTGTCGGATGAGGCGGTTAAAATCATAACAGTAGAGGAAGTGGTTTGCTGAGTGGTCTGTGGGTCACTGCACGATCATTTCCTCTCATTGGAAAACAAGGGGTCACAGCTTAACACTGAAATACACTCTGTGTGTGGTGCACTTGAGTTTTTTCTCACCCGGGTCAAACTGTCGTTTCACCACCCAGGTTTAAGATGTCATATTGTCCAAAACTGGTACATATTTTGCACAGCCACTTTTAGTTTTGCGGGATCATTCATCAGTGAGGCGTTTCGGTGTAAATGTAAATAGGGAATTGAACGTGTTACCGTAAGAGTGAAGTGGTTGGTGGGACACCTTTGAACGCAAAATGCTGCACTTAATTAGACAGGGAGGTCAGCATCTTGCAACGTTTACGGTTTCTGACTTTTGTAACATTATGCAGGTGGGTCCTTACTGCACTCACCCAGGGCATTCATCATTGTTGCACGTCAGTGTCACTATGTGGAGGTCACCGGGGTACTTTTGTGAACTACACGCGCACACACACACGTTCATGCATGCACCCGAGCATGGCCTTCTTCTTCGCTAACTCATTTCAAGATATCAAAAAAGTGAGACAGCCAACAAATTGATATTTTTTATTTTTTAATTTATTTTTTAAATGGTAAATGGGTTATACTTGTATAGTGCTTTTCTACCTTCAAGGTACTCAAAGCGCTTTGACACTATTTCCACATTCACACACTGATGGCGGGAGCTGCCATGCAAGGCCCTAACCATGACCCATCAGGAGCAAGGGTGAAGTGTCTTGTTTAAGGACACAACGGACATGACTAGGTTGGTAGAAGCTGGGTATTGAACCAGGAACCCTCAGGTTGCTGGCACGGCCAGTTTTTAATTTTATTTATTATTAAATCAACATAAAAAACACAAGATACACTTACAGTTAGTGCACCAACCCAAAAACCCTCCCTCCCTCATTCTCACTCATTAACACAAAAAGGTTGTTTCCTTCTGTTATAAATATTTTGGTTCCTAAAATAATATGTCTGCAAGGGATACAGTCCGTGAAGCACACAGGATTGTGTGTGCTGCTGGTCCACTAATAGTACTAACCTTTAACAGTTAATTTTACTCATTTTCATTAATTACAAGTTTCTATGTAACTGTTTTTATTTTATTTTAGTTTTTTTGTTCAAGAACATTTTTTTTTTCAATAAAGGACATTATCTTCACCAGACCAGGGTTGATAGTTTGAATTAAAAGTTCAAATGCATCCAAAATATATTTAAATAAATAAGAAAATGACACAATTTGTGACATTTGCACTTGCTACGCATACAAAAAAAGCAGTGAATACATTGTACCTGTCAGCATAGTTTTAATGCAACATACATTTTACTTTTACTTGAGTATTTTTGTAAAGAACTGCTACTTTTACTTCTTTATATTGAGTTTCATTCCGGTTATATAATCATTGTATTTATTTCTAATCTATTGGTTACTGCTTAAAGGGCAACACGGTGGAACAGGGGTTAGTGCGTGTACCTCACAATAAGAAGGTCCTGGGTTTGAACCCCTGGTTTGGCGTTTTTCCGTGTGAAGTTTGCATGTTCTCCCTGTGACTGTGTGGGTTCCCTTCGGGCACTCCGGCTTCCTCCCACCTCCAAAGACATGTACCTGGGGATAGGTTGATTGGCAACACTAAAATAGGCCCTAGTGTGTGAATGTGAGTGTGAATGTTGTCTGTCGATCTGTGTTGGTCCTGTGATGAGGTGGTGACTTGTCTAGGGTGTACTCCGCCTTCCGCCCGAATGCAGCTGAGATAGGCTCCAGATGGATGGATGGAAATAAATAAAGAGAACAAATTCCATATGGATGCTTTTAGACCAGTTGATCTGCCGTCTCTTTTCTGCTGTGCCCCTCTCTCCTGCGTGGAGAGATAATTAGGTGACCACAGATGAAGCGCCAGCTGTTCAAAGTTGGGACCCGGGGTGGACCACTCATCTGTGGTCTCCTCCAAGGTTTCTCATTGTTTCCCATTGGGTTGAGTTTTTTCTTGCCCTGATGTGGGATCTGAGCCGAAGATGTCGTTGTGGCTTGTGCAGCCCTTTGAGACACTTGTGATTAAGGGCTATATAAATAAACTTTGATTGATTGATTGATTGAACACTAAATTGTGTGAATGTGAGTGTGAATATTGTCTGTCTATCTGAGGTGGCGACTTGTCCAGGGTGTACCCCGTCTTTTGTCCGAGTGCATCTGGGATAGGCTCCAGCAACCCCGCGACCCCAAAAAGGGACAAGCGGTAGAAAATAGATGGATGAATGGATGGCTGAATACTGCTTACAAAGACGTCATTTGGCTCGTTAGAGAGACTTCTTCCAGCAGAAACTGTCACATGACTCTGTTTCACCAATCAAACATAAGCGCTAGTGACGTTTGACTTCATTTCACCAATCAAACGGAGCCTGGCAGTCACATGACCACACTGTGAAAAGACTGGGTGAGACTAGCAGGCAGAAGAGATGAGGCTCTTCAATGTTTACGTACAAAAAGAACATTTAAATCATGCGGTATCATCTGTGTCACAATTCCACCTGCAAGACTTCCACTTCCAACTGGAAAAACATGTTTCAATAAGTTGTAGATGTTTTTTATGGTTTAGCTGTGCAAAATGTAACGGTACGGTGTCATGACGATGCCAGGGGTCGTCCTTCCAGGATGCGGCGGAACGACAGGAAGCAGCTTGTTTAGTTTAGATAATAATGAGTCATATGTTGGAATATGGGATCCATTATTTAAATTTGTTTTAACTATTAAATGAACCAAAAATATGACTTATTATATCTTTGTGGAAAATATTGGACACAATGTGTTGTCAAGTTTATGAGTTGCGATGCAAGTGGAAGCCACTGTGACACTATTGTTCATTTTTATTTATTTTATTCATTTTTATTAATGTCTGTAATGGTAATGTCAATGAGGGATTTTTAATCACTGCTATGTTGAAATTGATAATATTCATTTTTGTTTCACTACTTTTAGATTGTTCTGTGTCATGTTTGTGTGTCCTCTCAGTTGCTCTGTTTATTGCTATTCTGAATGTTGCTGGATCGGGTTTGGTTTGGAATTGGATTGCATTGTTATGGTATTGTTGTGTATTGTTTTGTTTGGTTGATTAATACATTCTTAAAAAAAAGAAAAAAAAAGGAAGCAGCTCGCAGGTAAGAAGAATGATTTATTCGCATAAATCACACAAAAAGTCCGGAACTAACAAAACTAAACAATCAAAGCAAGCGTGCCTAACACAAGGGAAGCTAACAGCATAGCTCACAAGGAAAGCGAAGGCGAAGAAACAGAAGAAATACACGTAACAGTTGCATGAGAGCAAACAAAAGCACCAGCACGAGCGAGGCAAAAAGGCAGGCCTAAGTAGCTCTCTGATTAGTGCCCAGGAACAGGTGAGCGTCCCTAACACTAATCAGAGGCAGGTGACACTAATAAATGACCATGGCAACCAAGGAGACACAAAACAGGGGTGCTGAAACAGAACTAAGCCAACAAGTGACATAAAACGTAAACAAACGTAAATAACACATACGCTAACCTTATCCCTCTTATAAGGTCATAAGTTGCTGTAAAATGGGTATTTATTTGTAGTATATGCTCCAGTAGGGTCTCATACACACACACACACACACACACACACACACACACACACACACACACACACACACACACACACACACACACACACACACACACACACACACACACGCACACACACACACACACACACACACACGCAAAAACACAATTATGGTTGTAGTGCAAATACATAACCACTAAATAAATCAGAAGTTAGATACTCAGTACTTGGATAGTTTTTTGACTGAATGCTTACTCCATCTTACCATCGATTTTCTACCGCTTGTCCCTTTCGGGGTCACCTCATCGCAGGGTCATCTTACTTACACATCTGCGGTCCCCTCCAAGGTTTCTCATTGTATCCCATTGGGTTGAGTTTTTTTTTTTTACGCGGTATAGCTCGGTTGGTAGAGTGGCCGTGCCAGCAACTTGAGGGTTCCAGGTTCGATCCCCGCTTCTGCCAACCTTGTCACGGCTGTTGTGTCCTTGGGCAAGACACTTTACCCACCTGCTCCCAGTGCCACCCACACTGGTTTAAAAACGTAACTTAGATATTGGGTTTCACAATGTAAAGCGCTTTGAGTCACTAGAGAAAAGCGCAATATAAATATAATTCACTTCACTTGCCCTGATGTGGGATCTGATGTCGTTGTGGCTTGTGCAGTCCTTTGAGACACTTTGATTGATTGATTGATTGACTTTGATTGATAGAAGTATTTATTTCAATGACTACTTATACCTGAGTCATAATAATACTAAATACTGTACTCTTGTTTAGGCACAATTTTTGGCTACTCCACCCACCTCTTTGTTTGAAGAACACACAATTACACAACAACATGAGAACGATGACAATAACAATCTGTACAATATGCTATGTATGATCCATAGCTATCACCTCAAATAACTTGCATCTGAGTCAGTTTAGCTTGACATTTACAACACCGGGGGGATTCTAAATAAAAGCTCCTGTTTAATCACCGCGCAGCAATCTCTATCCCATAAAGTGTAGGTATGCATGTTTGCCTTTTTAAGGAGGAGCAAGATTGCCACACGGGAGCAACAATCAGTGCCAACTTCTGTTCTGCATATTTTGCCAGTTCAATAAGCCATACCCAGATCCCTGTGGGTGTTATTATGTGCTTTTGAATGACAAGTGTTGACTTGGACCTTTGTGCAACACGGGAGTGAGTGCCAGAGTGTGTAAGCAGCTGTCATGTTCACACACACACACACACACACACACACACACACACACACACACACACACACACACACACACACACACACACACACACACACACACACACACACACACGCTGCAGTGAACAGTTTCAAGCACACAGCTAAGTGGAGGTTCTTCTCCGCACAGCCAGATGAGCGTTCTGGTTATCTTCCCCACATAAACAAGATAAGCTCCATTTTGTTGGCCCTCACCACAGCTTTGGGGTTACAGAGTTCTTCCTTTTCCTCTCCTTGATTCATTTCCTCTCGGTTTTTTTTTTTTTTTTTTTTTTTGCCAACTTCTTCATTCTGTGAGCAGGATTCAATGTGTGATGTTGAAAGACACCACCTAAATTGAAAACAAAAAAATAACAAAACAATATATTACTAGGAATTTGAGTTGTGGCTTGGTTAAATAATAAATCAGCTGATCCCATGCACCACACACACACACACACACACACACACACACACACACACACACACACACACACACACACACACACACACACACACACACACACACACATGCATAGGCAAAACACCACTGAGGAGTGCAAATATTTGCTTAAGAAGGGCATTGCTTTGCTGCCATCGGGCTGCTCTGAACCATTGTCTGTTGAGACATGCCATGGAAGCTGGCAGCGGTTGTTTGTGTATTCAGTGCCATCTTTTAGCCAGAGACTGTCAATTTCATTCTCATGGTTCAGTAATGTGTATGGGAAGGGGTCCAGAAATGCCACGACTGAAAGACTGTGCATGAATGTGTGCGCACTTTGATATATAACAGCAGTGCTGCCAGTCTGGCAAGAAAGCACGCTGGCAATTGGGCTGTGAAAGCTAGCGTATAACACATGTTCACGGATTTATACAAATAAACAAACAGGAATATGTGACCGCATATTTACACACTCGCTGATGTCTGAAGACAAATGCACTTGTACATACAGAGTGATTTTGTGTTCACGCAGCTCTGCTAATGATGGGTGGCAGTATGATGTTTGTGTGTGTTCCAGAAGAATTGGCATTACCACTTGGACAAAGTCTGCAGCCAACAGCAGGCTATTAACAAAACGTTGTCTTTGTTTGCCTTTTCCCATTTTTTTCTTCTTCTGCGGCGCCAAGCAAATAATGGTCTGCTTATGGGAGACCAGTAAAGTGAAGTGTACCTCGGAAGTAAACATATGCGCAATCTTGGTGGGCAGAATGATCGGATGATTTGATTGGTCATGGTCATTTTTAAACGATGTTGCATGAACGTCAAATAGAAATAAAACATTAAAGATGATGAAGAGAGTTTTGCGGTTTTTAAAGGGGAACATTATCACAATTTCAGAAGGGTTAAAACCATTAAAAATCAGTTCCCAGTGGCTTATTTTATTTTTCAAAGTTTTTTTCAAAATTTTACCCATCACGCAATATCCCTAAAAAAGCTTCAAAGTGCCTGATTTTAACCATCGTTATATATACACCCGTTCATTTTCCTGTGACGTCACACAGTGATGCCAATACAAACAAACATGGCGGATAGAACAGCAAGTTTATAGCGACATTAGCTCGGAATCAGACTCGGATTTCAGCGGCTTAAGCGATTCAACAGATTACGCATGTATTGAAACGGATGGTTGTAGTGTGGAGGCAGGTAGCGAAAATGAAATTGAAGAAGAAACTGAAGCTATTGAGCCATATCGGTTTGAACCGTATGCAAGTGAAACCGACGAAAACGACACGACAGCCAGCGACACGGGAGAAAGCGAGGACGAATTCGGCGATCGCCTTCTAACCAACGATTGGTATGTGTTTGTTTGGCATTAAAGGAAACTAACAACTATGAACTAGGTTTACAGCATATGAAATACATTTGGCAACAACATGCACTTTGAGAGTGCAGACAGCCCAGTTTTCATCAATTAATATATTCTGTAGGCATACCCTCATCCGCTCTCTTTTCCTGGGGGTCTGGCGGCAGATTTCTTTGACTTTATCGTTGGAAATGCATCTGCTTTGAGTGTCGCAGGATATCCACACATTCTTGCCATCTCTGTCGTAGCATAGCTTTCGTCGGTAAAGTGTGCGGAACAAACGTCCAATTTCTTGCCACTTTTGCATCTTTGGGCCACTGGTGCAACTTGAATCCGTCCCTGTTCTTGTTGTTACACCCTCCGACAACACACCGACGAGGCATGATGTCTCCAAGATACGGAAAACAGTCGAGAAAACAAAAATTCAGTCTAAGCCTGGGCCCTTGGAGATCGGATCAAGACTGAGGCCAAGGAAGAAATAAACCTCATAGCCATAGCACACAAACATGTGTGTAAGAGGGAAACATCAAAGAACACAAAGGACATTAAATACATTAAAAGAGCAGAGCTGATGTAACCAGCCACTTCTACACACAGCCACAAAAGTAAAACAACAACAAACAAAAAAACAAAAAAAACAAAAAAAAACATATACACTGTGGTGGCCTCTGCGGTGTTCAACGCCATTGTCTGCTGGGGTGGGGGAAGCATGGCCAAAGACAGGAGCAGACCCAACAAAGCAACCAAGAGACCCGACTTCACCCTCGGCCGCCTACCATCTCTGGGCCAGTGTCCAGTCCGCATTAAGGTAAAGGAGCATGTACGATCAAAAGAGCAACATGGCACATCCTAAATAGCATCATTAAAAATGGTGCTCAAAAGGATTACCCTCACTACTCCTCTGACAAAAACATTCAAAATGAAAATATGAGCCAAGTAGTTGAAAGCTGTAACAACATCTTTGTACATATTGGACCAAACCATATCCCGGGTCAGTTGAGGACTTGAATGATACCATAGACAGAAATGCCAACTCAATGTTTCTCACAGATGTGAGAAATAATCAACATTTGTGAATAAATGTAAATCCAAGACCTCAGCTGATTGTAACGGAATAGATATGGGCATGATAAAAAAGGTTATTGAAGAGATATCAGCAACGTATATCCGCAACCTATCATTTCAAACAGGCACATTTCCAAACAAAATAAAAATAGCAAAAGTTGAACAGAGTGGTGACAAACTATAAACCTGTTTCATTACTTCCGCAATTTTCTAAAAATAGTGAAAAATACGGATGCTGAGCCAACATTTCGAAATTAATGGCATTAATTTAAATAATGGAAGAGATCACCAATGCAATAGATATTAAACTGTGCAGCTGCAGTGCAGGAAGCAATATGTGAAGATAAGAGAACACACGTCTACAACACTAGATATTTATTATGGCGTACCACAGAGAGCAATACAGGGATCGACATTGTTCAAACTTTATATAAATGACATTTGTCAGGTTAGGAAGGACTTAAAGTTAGTATTATTTGCAGACGACACAACTGCGTTTTGTTCAGGAGAGGACACCAAGAAGCTAATACACAAATAAACAGAGAATTTAACATATTAAAGAGATATTTTGACAAAAACAGAATATCTTTAAATAATAAAAGAAAATAATGCTATTCGGTAACAATAGAACAGAAAGTCAAACACAAACACAAATAAATGGAGCGGATATTGATTTTTAGAAGATAAAATTAAATGGAAATGTCATATCATCAAAAGAGGAGAAATATAACCTTTGAGAAAAATCTAATGTAAAACATTTGTATGTACATACAACACTGAAGACCTTGAGCATATCAAAATCAATTATGAATAAATTATGGAATGAATGAATCAAATAATTCAAACAATGTACTACATGATCCAGTTTAAGAAACGTTTCAAACTCAAAACTTTTACAAAGTACAAAAAAGAAGAATCCGGATAAACATCTTGAACCTTGTTAAAAGAATAAATAATCTTATTCATGTCATTATATGAATTAATTAACTACTTATGAGAATGTTATTTATCTTGTAATAATGTATTTAAAATTAATTTACATTTTATTTATGAACTCACTCATTCATTTATTATTTATTCACTGTTGTGTTAATGATTGAGTACAAACAAATGTGTTATAAATGGCTATTAAACGAAAAGGGAAAAAATAAAAGAAGTGCTGGAACTGGAACTTTGCCTTAGCACTACATACTTTCAATTCATGGGAACGTTTTACCGACAAAAACATGGTTGTGCCATGGGATCGCCTGTATCCCCAATAGTAGCAAACCTTTACATGGAGGACAAAGAAAAGAGAGCTTTGAGCTCTTTTAAGGAAAAAACACCAAGTCACTGGTACAGATATGTGGATGACGCATGGGTGAAAATCAGAAACCAAGAAGTGCAAGCCTTCACCGAGCACAAAACATCAAGTTCACACATGAGGATTTCAAAGACAGTAAGTTGCCTTTTTTGGACTGTGATGTCCACATTGAAGAAAAAAGGGGCCTCCATGTTGGGGTTTACCGAAAACCCACACATAGGCTACTGATCAATACCTACTTTTTGACTCACACCATGCACCCACTGGAACACAAACTGGGTGTTATCAGAACCCTACAACACAGAGCTGATAATGTTCCTACCAGCCCATAGGCCAAAGAGAATGAGCATACGCATTTGAGGGAAGCCCTCAAAACCTGTGGTTACCACAGCTGGTCGTTTGTGAAAAGTGCATCCAGTTCCAGAAATAAGAACAGAGTGAATGAGGAGGCAAACGTTGACAGATGCAAAAAATATTGTCATTCCATATGTATCAGGTCTATTTGAGAAACTCAGAAGATTTTTTAACCAACACAACATCCCAGTACACTTCAAAAACAAAGACTGGTGCATCCTAAAGACCGGACACCCCACACCTACAAAAAACAATCTGGTGTATGCTTTCCATTGTAATGATGAATGCATTGATTCATATATTGGGGAAACAAAACAACCACTAAGCCGACGCATGGCACAGCATAAACGGGCAAACTCTTCAAGCCAAAATTCAGCTGTCTACCTGCGCCTCAGAGAGAAACATCACTCCTTTGAGAACACTCAGTGGCCTAGTGGTTAGAGTGTCCGTCCTGAGATCGGTAGGTTGGGAGTTCAAATCCCGGCCGAGTCATACCAAAGACTATAAAAAAAATGGGACCCATTACCTCCCTGCTTGGCACTCAGCATCAAGGGTTGGAATTGGGGGTTAAATCATCACCAAAATGATTCCCGGGCGCAGCCACCGCTGCTGCCCACTGCTCCCCTCACCTCCCAGGGGGTGATCAAGGGTGATGGGTCAAATGCAGAGAATAATTTCGCCACACCTAGTGTGTGTGTGGCAATCATTGGTACTTTAACTTTAACTTTAACTTTAAAATGTACATATTCTGGACAGGGAGGACAGATGGTATGAAAGAGGAGTTAGGGAAGCCATCTATGTGAAGGTTGAAAAACCATCCCTGAACAGAGGAAGTGGTCTGCGACACCACTTATCTCCCACATACAACACAGTCCTTTCAACGATTCCTAAAATACTCTGCAGTTTAGCCTCCAACAAATAACAGGAGTTAGAAACATTCTGTTCACAGCAGGTGACCAGAAGGTGACCAAAATGCCATTTGTTTACAACTGAATACAATGCTTATGTGGTGGATTCCGACTATTTTGGACTGGTAGTAGTCGATTCACAGCGATCGTTCTGCCACACAATACCTCAATGCTAACTTGGGGAATTTACATTTCAACGACTGTCGTTGGCTTTGACTGTAGGATTGCTCGTTTGCATCAAACAGTTGCTTTTCTCACTACGATAGGGCGACACCATCCTTGCCCAGGTACAACCTCCTGGTTTTTGGAGTATAAATATTTAAGGTTTTGGCACCAGCCGCAAGACTTGATCTGACCAATCTAAGTCTATGAGTCAGAACTGATGAAGCCTACTCAAATGAGAGACGGAACGTCTTCTAAGCCAAACCAAACAGTCCAGTTGCGATCAATTGAATGCCCTGAGATGACAATGACCTGGATGAATGAGAACATTCATAGACATTAAATAAGCACTGCTTCTTCCTACTCCTTTTTTGGACTCGCTGTAATGAGAAGCTGACAATATGTGATGTATCATATTGTGATTAAATGCATGTTCGAAATAAACTGACACCATAACCGTAAAGGTAACAAAAAATAAATTGTGTGATTGTACTGTGTATACTGTATACAAGATTATTGCCATATTTTTGTGATTAATTGCATGAGTTAACTCAATATTTTTGACAGCCATACTAAAAATGTAATTTAAAACATTGCACAGTTGTATTAGAACAACACTAGTGGTATTTGGCGGCCTCAGATAAAAACCTTGACTAATCTATGTGGTCAAAAGGATGGGGAACGTAGCAGAAGAATGTGATGAGAATATGGAATTGGTATCTTTTTTGCAGCTGCAAGAGCGTTCCACTCTTCCAGGAAGACTTTGTGCCTGTGGGAAATTGTGTCCAATTATCCAGGAGAACATTTATGAGGTCAGAGGTCACTGATGTTGAATGACAGGGCCTGATAGCTCAGTATCTCTGCGTTAGCTCACCCCATCAAAGGTGTTTGATGGAGCTGGCTGTCAGGTTCTTCCACATAGACCTAAGTTGGGACCCCAATCAGACATTTTTTTGAGCCCCCCATTACAAATGATGTGTAACAATTTTGATACTTTTTAAGTCAAACTCAAATGTTAATTGTTCAATAATTATTACTTAGTGCAAAATGATAATAATATCACACCTGTGGTTGACTGTTCATCCCACGCCGGTGCTCTTTGTTTTTGATCATCGGTGTGCAGGCGCCTGCTTGCACACCGCCTGCCTTCTATGCATCCTGGGATCACACCCACAACCGCAACAATGCGTCTCCTTGACAGAGTAGCTAGGAGAGAGTTATTAGTCAGTTAGTTAGTTAGTTAGTTAGCAAGTTAGTTAGTTAGTTAGCGAGTTAGTTAGTTCATTTTATTAGAATCCCAATTAGCTGCAGCCGAGCTGTAGTTATTCTTTCTTACCTGAATGTATTTATGGGAAATAAATTGCTCAGTAAAAAATGTTTTTGTTGCAAAATGATAATATAATAATTTATTCCCGGGACATTTCCAGCTAGAAGCTCAGAAGTTACACTCTGTGCCGCAGAGAACAATGAAAATATAAAGGGACATTTGTCATTCTATTCTTATCAGTTACGTCAGCATGAAGGGGTTAGGAAAGTTTCATATGAAGCACCTTGTCATTCAATAATTGACATTTTATACGCGCGTATTCACACAAAACTGGGCCCCCTACAGATCTGCATATAGAAAGGGCACCTAACTCAACCTTGACATTAAAGGCCTACTGAAATGCGATTTTCTTATTCAAAACGGGGATAGCAGGTCCATTCTATGTGTCATACTTGATCATTTCGCGATATTGCCATATTTTTGCTGAAAGGATTTAGTAGAGAACATTGACGATAAAGTTCACAACTTTTGGTCGCTGATAAAAAAGCCTTGCCTGTACTGGAAGTAGCAGACAATATGCGCGTGACGTCACAGGTTGTGGAGCTCCTCATATCTACACATTGTTTACAATCTTGGCCACCAGCAGCGAGAGCGATTCGGACCGAGAAAGCGACGATTTCCCCATTAATTTGAGCGAGGATGAAAGATTCGTGGATGAGGAAAATGAGAGTGAAGGACTAGAGGGCAGTGGGAGCGATTTAGATAGGGAAGATGCTGTGAAAGGAGTTTGCATGTCCTCCCCGTGACTGCGTGGGTTCCCTCCGGGTACTCCGGCTTCCTCCCACCTCCAAAGACATGCACCTGGGGATAAGTTGATTGGCAACACTAAATTGGCCCTAGTGTGTGGATGTGAGTGTGAATGTTGTCTGTCTATCTGTGTTGGCCCTGCGATGAGGTGGCGACTTGTCCAGGGTGTACCCCGCCTTCCGCCCGATTGTAGCTGAGATAGGCTCCAGCGCCCCCCGCGACCCCAAAGGGAATAAGCGGTAGAAAATGGATGGATGGATGGATGCTGTGAGAGGCGGGTGGGACCTGATATTCAGCTGGGAATGACTAAAACAGTAAATAAACACAAGACATATATATACTCTATTAGCCACAACACAACCAGGCTTATATTTAATATGCCACAAATTAATCCCGCATAACAAACACCTCCCCCCTCCCGTCCATATAACCCGCCAATACAACTCAAACACCTGCACAACACACTCAATCCCACAGTCCAAAGTACCATTCACCTCCCCAAAGTTCATACAGCACATATATTTCCCCAAAGTCCCCAAAGTTACATACGTGACATGCACATAGCGGCACGCATGTACGGGCAAGCGATCAAATGTTTGGAAGCCGCAGCTGCATGCGTACTCACGGTACTGCGTCTGCGTATCCAACTCAAAGTCCTCCTGGTAAGAGTCTCTGTTGTCCCAGTTCTCCACAGGCCAATGGTAAAGCTTGACTGTCAACTTTCGGGAATGTAAACAATGAAACACCGGCTGTGTTATCCGGCACAACAGTCAGGGGGTGCATTCTACGGCGGGGGTGCGTTATCCGGCACAACACCTGCCGCAATACACCGCTTCCCACCTACAGCTTTCTTCTTTGCTGTCTCCATTGTTCATTGAACAAATTGCAAAAGATTCACCAACACAGATGTCCAGAATACTGTGGAATTTTGCGATGAAAACAGACGACTTAATAGCTGGCCACCTTGCTGTCCCAAAATGTCCTCTACAGTCCGTGACGTCACGCGCAGGCGTCATCATACGAGACGTTTTCAGCAGGATATTTTGCGCGAAATTTAAAATTGCACTTTAGTAAGCTAACCCGGCCGTATTGGCATGTGTTGCAATGTTAAGATTTCATCATTGATATATAAACTATCAGACTGCGTGGTCGGTAGTAGTGGGTTTCAGTAGGCCTTTAAATCAAATATTAAAAGATAAGACAGTTACAAATATAAGGAAAGCTGATTCGAGGTGTTCCTATTTCAACATGGAATAATGTTAGCAGCGAACACTTTCCTTCTGTCCAGCGCTCTCAGACTGCTGGACACCACAGTCCTCCATTGTTTTCTCACATCCACCACTCTTGCAGCAATAAATTCCTGTCATGGAATGATTTCTTCATTTCCCTTTTTAAATGTGTTTTTGTGACAGTAACAGTTCATGAGTGTGTGCGTGGATTGTGCTGGCAAGCATTTGTGTTTAGGAAGAATTAAATCAAGTCAAGCCCCATGCGATCACTTTCCACAAATCATTTATCTCCGCAATGTAAGCTTTTTGGGAACCAATAAAAACAGTCAGTGGACTGTGATTGGGGAAGTAGGTTTTTTTTTAAATTTGTATTTATTTAAAGGGCAAGCCAGCAATTTTAAGCAAGTGTTCATTCCCTGCCAACACTCTTCTAAAGGAGAACGATGAAGAAGGCCTGAGCCTGGCAACACAATTCCAACCAAATCAGCAGCACAAGGGACTATTCTTGTGCAGCTTCTTTCCATTGTTCTTCTCTCACCGTATATATACCTTATCTTACTGCAGATACAGTACAAGTTGTCATCATAATTTAGAATAAAGATCAGAGTTGATGACCAAATAATTGTTTGGATTGACGATTAACAGCATCAATGTTGTGGCATTTTGAACTGGAATTTCATAGGGACTGTTTCTAAACTCTTTTGATTGTGTCGAATTTTATAAATAAAGTGCACCACTTGGTTGCAACCAGCAGAAGTGCTCACTCATAGTTTTGAGCTACAGAAAATCCATTATTCTGCCTCATAGAACATTGGCACTGAAACAGGAGTTAAAATCATTCAGATATATACTGATGTACTGCTATTTGCCTCTGAAACTGACAGTCATGGCATTTTTTTTTTGATTGATTGAAACTTTTATTAGTAGATTGCACAGTGAAGTACATATTGGGGCGGCATGGCATAGTGGGTAGAGCAACCGTGCCAGAAACCTGAGGGTTGCAGGTTCGCTCCCCGCCTCTTACCACCAAAAAAATCGCTGCCGTTGTGTCCTTGGGCGGGACACTTCACCCTTTGCCCCCGGTGCCACTCACACCGGTGAATTGAATGATGAATGATAGGTGGTGGTCGGAGGGGCCGTTGGCGCAAATTGCAGCCACGCTTCCGTCAGTCTACCCCAGGGCAGCTGTGGCTATGAAAGTAGCTTACCACCACCAGGTGTGAATGAATGATGGGTTCTACATGTAAAGCGACTTTGGGTACTTAGAAAAGCGCTATATAAATCCCAGTTATTATTATTATTATTATTATATTCCGTACAATTGACCACTAAATGGTAACACCCGAATAAGTTTTTCAACTTGTTTGAGTCGGGGTCCACTTAAATTGATTCATGATACAGATATATACCATCAAATATATACTAACATCATAATACAGTCATCACACAAGATAATCATCAGAGTATATACATTGAATTATTTACATTATTTACAATCCGGGGTGTGGGATATGGAGGGGGAGGGGGGGGGGGGGGGGGGTTAGGTTTGGTTGGTATCAACACTTCAGTCATCAACAATCAGCATCAACAATTGCATCATCAGAGAAATGGATATTGAAACAGTGTAGGACTGACTTGGTAGGATAAGTACAGCAAGTAGTGGACATAGAGAGAGAGATCAGAAAGTATAACAAAAAGTGTCTACATTTGATTGTTTACACTTGATTATTTACAATCCGAAGAGGTATTATGTGGAAGGGAGGGTGTTAGTTTAGGGTTGTAGTTGCCTGGAGGTGTTCTTTCAGTGCGGTTTTGAAGGAGGATAGAGATGCCCTTTCTTTTACACCTGTTGGGAGTGCATTCCATATTGATGTGGCATAGAAAGAGAATGAGTTAAGACCTTTGTTAGTTCGGAATCTGGGTTTAACATGGTTAGTGGAGCTCCCCCTGGTGTTGTGGTTATGGCGGTCATTTACGTTAAGGAAGTAGTTTGACATGTACTTCGGTATCAGGGAGGTGTAGCGGATTTTATAGTCTAGGCTCAGTGCAAGTTGCTTTACTTTGTCCTCCACCCTGAGCCAGCCCATTTTGGAGAAGTGGGTAGGATTGGAAAAGGTCTTCCTAGTTCCCACACGTCCTGTAGAAGTTTTGGATTTCTTAAAGACCATAACGATAGCAGGAGCCTCCTTATCAAGTGATGTGGTTAGCAGAGTAACATCAGTAACTTTACACTAAAAAGGGATTTCCCTGCTAATTTTAGGATATAAAATCTCAATGGGTCACTACACTAAGTTCATTTTCATAAAATACTCCATAGATCTCAAAATGTTTACAGGGTGAATCTGCAATCTTCTCCTTTTGGCTGCCATGCCCTGATTCTCTCCAACCTTGTCTTCTCTGTTGCGATTGGTCAGTGCGAATCACTAGCGACTGTTCCAATAACATGTATACAATCGGATTGTTAGAAGTGACACTCGATACTTTGTCATGCACGAAATAAGTCTGATTTCGCAGACAATTCCTCTCAAAAAAGGTTTGTACAACACATGGAAAATCCATGAACTGATCGTGTTTGGCTCTAAAATATCTGGTTAACACACCTAGATTATGCAGTTGGAAACCAGTTTTCTCTGGCAGTTCTCTCCTTGGGGCACCAAGACGCCCGTCTTTACTACATTATTGACAGGCGAAGAAGAACAAGGCGGGGTCGGAGGGAACTGTTTACACCCACAAGCATAAACATTTTAGATATGTAAGATGAAATAAGTTGATTCTTTTCAAGTACCGTATTTTTCGGACTATAAGTCGCAGTTTTTTTTCATAGTTTGGCCGGTGGTGCGACTTATACTCAGGAGCGACTTATGTGTGAAATTATTAACACATTACCGTAAAATATCAAATAATATTATTTAGCTCATTCACGTAAGAGACTAGACGTATAAGATTTCATCGGATTTAGCGATTAGGAGTGACAGATTGTTTGGTAAACGTATAGCATGTTCTATATGTTATAGTTATTTGAATGACTCTTACCATAATATGTTACGTTAACATACCAGTCACGTTCTCAGTTGGTTATTTATGCGTCATATAACGTACACTTATACAGCCTGTTGTTCACTATTCTTTATTTATTTTAAATTGCCTTTCAAATGTCTATTCTTGGTGTTGGGTTTTATCAAATACATTTCCCCAAAAAATGCGACTTATACTCCAGTGCGACTTATATATGTTTTTTTCCTTCTTTATTATGCATTTTCGGCTGGTGCGACTTATACTCCGGTGCGACTTATACTCCGGTGCGACTTATACTCCGAAAAATACGGTATATGATAAAATAAAGTCCTACCCATTTAATAAGTGTCAGAATGTTCACAAATAAGACATTTTAAATACGTCACATGATGCCATGAGCACATCAAGGCATCAAAACAGCTGAACTTTGACACAAAAACATATTTGTATGCACAGTGAAATTAAGGCAGAGGAAAAATAATATATGTATGTTTTGTTAGTCAACAGACAACAATAACAGTGGTAGATCACATGACTTGAAGAAGACAACATCGATATTATTCATTCAGATCATCCACAACTACAAAGTTCATACTGTACTTTAATCAGTGATGTAAAAATTAAACGTTCATAAAGGCCTACAACAATTTAAGATGTCATCGACATGTAAACCAGCAATTAAAAAATAATTCACTGCTTGATTAATACTAACAGTAAATAGTCAAACAGTTCACCAAAATAGCACAAATAGTGTGTGTCTGACGAGCAAAATAACTATATGTGTGATTTAAACACATCAAAACAGGACATGACAACACCAAACAGCAGTGGAAAGTTGTAGCTATCAATCAATCAATCAATCAATCAATCAAAGTTTATTTATATAGCCCTTATTCACAAGTGTGTCAAAGGGCTGCACATGCCACAACGACATCCTCGGCTCAGATCCAACATCAGGGCAAGAAAAAACTCAAGTTAATAATGTGAGTGTCCAGTCTATAGTGGGGCCAGCAGGGGATCATCTTGAATGGAGACAAGTCAGCAGCGCAGAGACGTCCCCAACTGATGCACAGATGAGTGGTCCACCCCGGGTCCTGACTTTGAACAGCTAGCGTTTCATCTGTGGTCACCTGATAACCTCTCCACGCAGGAGAGGGCGGCAGAGCAGGTCTAAAAAGGGGATCTATTTAAAGGCTAGCGTATGCAAATGAGTTTTAAGATGGGACTTCAATGCTTCTACTGAGGTAGCATCTCTAACTGTTACCGGGAGGGCATTCCAGAGTGCTGGAGCCCGAACAGAAAACACTCTATAGCCCGCAGACTTTTTTGGGGCTCTGGGAATCACTAATAAGCCGTAGTTCTTTGAACACAGATTTCTGGCCGGGACATATGGTACAATACAATCAGCAAGATAGCCTGGAGCTAGACTGTGTAGTACTTTATACGTAAGTAGTAAAACCTTAAAGTCGCATCTTAAGTTCACAGGAAGCCAGTGCCGTTGAGCCAATATAGACGTAATATGATCAAACTTTCTTGTTTTTGTCAAAAGTCTAGCAGCCGCATTTTGTACCAACTGTAATCTTTTAATGCTAGACACAGGGAGTCCCGAAAATAATACGTTACAGTAATCGAGACGAGATGTAACGAACGCATGAATAATGATCTCAGCGTCGGTGGTGGACAAAATGGAACGTGTTTTAGCGATATTACGGAGATGAAAAAAGGCTGTTTTAGTAACACTCTTAATGTGTGACTCAAAATGAGAGAGTTCGATTGAAGATAGGATTGAGATTCTTTACCGAGTCGCTTTGTGTAATTGTTTGGTTGTCAAATGTTAAGGTGGTATTATTAAATAGGTGGCAGTGTCTAGCAGGCCCGATAATAGCATTTCCGTTTTCTTGGCGTTGAGTCGCAAAAAGTAAGTAGACATCCATTGTTTAAATTCATTTAGGCACGCCTCTAGTTCAGTGTTTTTCAACCACTAGTGTGCTGCGGGATATTGTCTGGTGAGCCGTGGGAAATTATGCAACTTCACCTAATTGGTCCAAAAAATATTTTTTGCAAATCAATAATTATAATCTGCAAATAATGTGCCGTTGCTTAGTGTCTGTGCTGTGTAAAACTCTGCAGGGTAACCACGTAATACTCCATGTCAGTAGGTGGCAGCAGGTAGTTCATTGCTTTGTAAAAGTCGGAATGTGTCGGGTGAGACGAGGATGGTTTGTTGTGATCCCAATATGCAGACCACATCGGGAGGCAGTGTGCAGGTAAAAAGGTATGTAATGCTTAAACCAAAAATTAACAAAAGGGAAAGGGAAAGGCAATGGCTATGCAAAACGAAAGTAAAACTGAACTGGCTACAAAGTAAACAGAAACAGAATGCTGGACGACAGCAAAAACTTACATTGTCCACAAAGTACATCTGTTCTTGACATGACAATCAACAATGTCCACACAAAGAAGGATAGCAACAATGTAAATAGCCTTGCTTGCTAACACAAAGCAGGTGTGCGGAATAGCGCTCAAAGGAAGACATGGAACTGCTACAGGAAAACACCAACAAAACAGGAAATGCCACCAAAATAACAGCGCAAGACAGGAACTAAAGCACTACACATAGGAAAACACCAACAAACTCAAAATAAGGCACGACGACCTGGTGGAGTTTCATTTTTAACGTTTTCTGCTGGTGGTGTGCCTCCAGATTTTTTAATGAGAAAAATGTGCCTTGCCTCAAAAAAGGTTGAAAAACACTGCTCTAGTTGACTACAATCTGGCGTGTTGGTCAGCTTTAGGGGCATGTAGAGTTTGGTGTCGTCAGCAGAACAGTGAAAGCTAGCACCATATTTGCCTATGATGTCACCTAGTGGCAGCATGTAGATGCTGAAGAGTGCAGGGCCAAGAACCAAATCCTGTGGAACTCCGCACGTTACCTTACCTTCTCCGAGGTCACATCGTTATGGGAAACGCACTGCATCCTGTCAGTAAGATAGGAGTTAAACCAAGAAAAGGCTAAGGCTGACATACCAATACGTGTTTTGATACGTTCTAATCTCTAGCTATTCTTCCTTTGGTCCAACAAAATTACACAAAAGGTCATCCCTGTGAAAAAATACAGGAAACGTGTGTGCAGCAATCCAATAAATTCAATGTCCAGTCATCACACTTTTCCTCATCCGGTACCTTTTTGTGAAGGCTTCACAAATAACACAAAAAAACCCCAACAAACTGATAGTGATGCAATCTGTGGATTTTTACCCAACTTTAGAGGAGTTTTGCCCCAGATATTACTAACTATCATGAACGAATATGGTGATAATGGTTAAAAAGTGCTGATGGCTGCAGAAATCTTCCACTGTCTGAGGATGAAGAACGTCAGCCCAGAAGGTTTTGGCTTCTTGCTGCCTTCAGAGTGACAACCAATGAAAGCTCCTCAGCTGCCACTTCTTTGAGTGCCTTTACCTGTCCATGAACTCTGGACTCTTTTAACACCTGTAAGTGCCCAGACATCTGCTCCCTTTGTGGGAGCATCTGCTGCACACTGGAAGAATGACAGGGAAGTGAGAACTTATTTGAGGGCCAAAAGGTTGTTTTGAACAGGTGATATATTCCCTGACAAAAATGAGAGAAGAATCTAGATAATAAAGAGCCTAAAAATAGGGTAATATTCCTGGTTTAAGTAGTGCAAGTGCTAGCCTAGTTTGCAATAATGGCCTCTTTAAAAATACAGTTTTACAGCTAAGGGAAAGGAGAGGCAGAGTTCTCACAATTGGCTCTCAAACCAAACAAAGAAGGCTAGTAAAACATCCCCAAACAGTTGTCAAAGTTTGTTAATAAAGATGTTTTTCTATGAACATGTTGGCCAAATCAAATATTCCAGAGTTTTTGCTGGAAGTTTGGCAGCAAACGACCTTGGAGGAATTTAAGCAGAGACGGCATCAGAGGGACCAAGACCCAACCTCCCAAATGTACCCCTTCACCTGTCTTAATGCAACGTCAGCGATATCGGATGCTCATGTACCTTGCATGGGCGGGAGAGGGGGGTTCAGATCATCCAGGGGTGCTGTCCTGTCCAGGAGCATGGCGGCCTGCGGGGAGATGACAAGCACAGCTTGGCTCCCACACATCAGAGGCAAGTGGGGGGAAGGGTGAGGGGGACAAAAGCAGAAAAACAGGGAGATTAAGGAACACAATAACACTTTTTTTTTTTGCATCATTTACATGTCCGCTGCACACGTCTTTCTTCCACAGGATGAAAGGAAAAGGCTCGGTGCTGAGATAAACAAGACATTGGAGGAAAACAACATGTCGAGGTTAACCGAGCACAATGGTACTGAGTGGGGGTCTTCTCGCATTTAAGACTATTTAAAGTTGGAAAGATATAACATAAAGGTGTCCAAAATTAAAACAAACATAGGATGTTGGGGGAATTTCTACAAATCAATACAATATGTATATTTTTTAAAGAAAAAAACAGCTTGTGTGTCAGCTTCGTGTTATTAGTAGGGGGTCCACGATAAATGATAATCATCGTCCCGATTTGAGGAATTATGGCGTCACAGAGATAAATGAAAAACAGCTCTGATAATACCGAAAATAGCTACAATGAGGCGAGATAACGCTTACTGAGCTGTTTTTCCTATCCGACTCATGTCATAGGCCCTTTCCACACTGGCTAAGGTTATCCAGGCTAATCCCACTTAACTTTATCCTTGTCCACACACATCCAATCCAACCCAATCCACTTTATTTATATAGCACATTTAAACAACAAATATGTTTCCAAAGTGATGCACAAAAATATTAAAAACAAGATTCAAATATTATCCTTAGCTCCACCAATGACTGTATAAAAACAAAATAAATAAATATAACACCAATATAAAACCAACATAAAAATAAATATGATTAAAAACGATTTTCAAGGGTAAAACCAAGTAAAACAATAAATACAAAAAAATAAAATAAAACACAACTTACATAGTGTTAAAAGCCAGAGAATAAAAGTGGGTCTTTAGCATACTTGCCAACCTTGAGACCTCAGAATTAGGAAGATATTCAAAAGGCTATATATATATATATATATATATATATATATATATATATATATATCACTTCATATTCTTTCCTGCTCGCTAGTTTTCCCATATCTGAGTTATTGTGCAGAAATATGGGGGAACAACTACAAATGTGCGCCTCATTCACTAACGGTGTCACAAAAAAGATCCATCCATCCATCCATTTTCTACCGCTTATTCCCTTTTGGGGTCGCGGGGGGCGCTGGAGCCTATCTCAGCTACAATCGGGCGGAAGGCGGGGTACACCCTGGACAAGTCGCCACCTCATCGCAGGGCCAACACAGATAGACAGACAACATTCACACTCACATTCACACACTAGGGCCAATTTTTAGTGTTGCCAATCAACCTATCCCCAGGTGCATGTCTTTGGAGGTGGGAGGAAGCCGGAGTACCCGGAGGGAACCCACGCAGTCACGGGGAGAACATGCAAACTCCACACAGAAAGATCCCGAGCCCGGTTTTGAACCCAAGACTACTCAGGACCTTCGTATTGTGAGGCAGATGCACTAACCCCTCTGCCACCGTGACGAAAAGATCAGTTAGAATAATACATAATGTTGGATACAGAGAACATACAAACTCTTTATTTATTGGATCAAAAATATTGAAATTCAATGATTTGGTACATTTGCAAACAGCTAAAATTATGCACGAAGCAAACTATAACCTGCTACCCAAGAATATACAACAATTCTTCTCAAAAAAAGAGGAGAAATGCAACCTTAGGGGAAAATATAATTTAAAACATGTGTATGCTCGTACAACACTTAAAACCTTTAGCATATCAGTATGTGGAATTAAATTATGGAACGGATTAACCAACAAAATCAAACAAAGCACCAATATGATTCAGTTTAAGAGACTGTTCAAACGACAAGTGTTCACAAAGTACACAGAACAATATTTATGAACATCTTGAACCATTTTTTTCTTTTGAGATGAAGATTATTTGTGTATTTAATATTTGTTCACTTACTATGGTAGACTATTCATTTATTATTTATTTTTTCACTGTTCTGTTCCAGGGAAATGGGATAAAATTGCTATAAAATGAAAAGGGGTAGGATTAAATAAGGTCTGCTTCTTCCTACTCCTTTTCAGACATGCTGGAAATATGTGGCACATTACATTGTGTGTGTATATATATATATATATATATATATATATATATATATATATGTATATATATATATATATATATATATATATATATATATAAAACAGTGCTCAATACCGGGGTAGAGCGGAATATACGTTTGGTCAGGAAAAAACACAAGAGGCTATATCATCCCTACAAGCCTGTTTTGAAGGTTTCCCTGCTAGCAGGCTTGTAGGGATGATATAGCTTCTTGTGTTTTTGTGTTTTTTCCTGACCTAACGTATATACATATATATATATATATAAATATATATATATACCCATCCATCCATTTTCTACCGCTTATTCCCTTTTGGGGTCGCGGGGGGCGCTGGAGCCTATCTCAGCTACAATCGGGCGGAAGGCGGGGTACACCCTGGACAAGTATATATATATATATATATATATATATATATATATATATATATATATATATATATATATATATATATATATATATATATATATCGTATGCATGTTCGAAATAAACTGAAACTGAACTATATATATATATATATATATCGTATGCATGTTCGAAATAAACTGAAACTGAACTGAACTGAAGTTTGTATGTGTTTTCTGTAATAGTATACTTTTAGAATGTTTCTCCAAAATGGAAGAAATAGACCAAAAGCAAATGTCCACTGCAGAGATACTGGTTCTCAGGAGGAGAGGTAAAGTCAATATACAGATGACACAGACGCCAAATACGACTCTCATATTATTCGTCCAAGGAAAGACGGGGGAATTTGTGGTTTTGTAAGTTTATTAATAGCACAAAAGGCAGAGAAGTAACATGTGGGACTTTGCGGGAGAGATGTGTAAAAGGTTTGAGCACACAACAGGTGCCAAACAAAACACAAGAGATGAGAAAAACACGGTGGGGTTAGCTCAGAGCCGGGCTTCCCGCTAACACTGTGTCGCAAACAAAAAAAGGACCGTGTGTGTGTGTGTGTGTGTGTGTGTGTGTGTGTGTGTGTGTGTGTGTGTGTAGGATATAAAGGTGCTTGTGTGCAGGGATGCACATTTGTGTTTGTGTCTGCAGCTGTATGTGTGCAAACGTGTGAAAACAGTCCAAGGAAATGATTCAGGCGTGTTGGCTGCTCTGCTATGTTCATTAGTCCCCAGCATGTGCGTATCTGTCTGAGAGTGCCTGTTTTGCGAAAACACAAATTCCTCGGAAACAGTAGGTGGGTTGGAAATAGTTTCCCGCACCGTTTTGGAGGTTTGGTTGTCAACATTGTGTTGTCAGAACGCCATCACTGACATGTAACACATGGGAGATGCTGACACAGCACTTGATCAGCCTACATTTACTTGGCACGGTTGACAGTTGGATCATACTATTGATTTCTCTGCTCCCCTTGAGAATATTTTTGGACATTGCTTTTTTGTGGTGGAATCGCTTTGTTCACTCTCTTAGAGGCGCACTACAATAAATGCATTTAATAATTGTTGTTGGCGTACAAAACCAAAGGTTTCAACTTTTGCATTTGAACGGACGTAAAGGTTTTTGTGTGTCTGTATGCGGAGTTAAACTACGGAACAAACTGAACTTACAACACAAGCAATGCCAAACTATTCATCAATTTAAACTATTATACAAACATCGGGTCTGGTTCAAATATAGACATGAGGGTCTTTAAATTGACTTACTGTTGTACTCTGTCTGAAAGTCTTAACATGTATGTGCTCAATGTTTCCTTACCATTATTGCTATGTTGTCTATTACCATTGTTGGTATGTTGTCTATTACCATTGTGGGTATGTTCATTCTTCCTACATTGTTGAAAGAAATTATTGTTACAGTGTAATAATTATTGTAACCTGTGGTAAAGCCACCATGATACACCATTTATATTATAATCCTTGAACAAAGTAACAGTGAAACTCAATGTATTAATCACTGAATGGAGAACTGGGGGTGGGATTAAATACATTATCTTCTTCCCACTCCCTTTCAGGCAAAACTGGATCATTATGCTTACATATTGTACATTTTGCATTATATTAATTTATATTATTATATGTTGTCTACCTTGTACTTTTATTTTTTATGTGATTGCCTGAAATAAATGAATAAATGAGAAATGAAAAAAATGACCATCAGTAAAATGAGGGAAATTCTGGTCTTTCCACAGCCTGTCGATGTGCAGCACAACTGCCTAATGAAAGTTAAAGGAGTGAAGTGAAGTGAAGTGAATTATATTTATATAGCGCTTTTTCTCTAGTGACTCAAAGCGTTTTACATAGTGAAACCCAATATCTAAGTTACATTTAAACCAGTGTGGGTGGCACTGGGAGCAGGTGGGTAAAGCGTCTTGCCCAAGGACACAACGGCAGTGACTAGGATGGCGGAAGCGGGTATCGAACCTGCAAACCTCAAGTTGCTGGCACGGCCGCTCTACCAACCGAGCTATACCGCCCCACAGTAAGGAGATTGTGATGATGTTCCTTTTCTGACTAACCATTGATTGATTGATTGATTGAAACTTTTATTAGTAGATTGCACAGTACAGTACATATTCCGTACAATTGACCACTAAATGGTAACACCCGAATACGTTTTTCAACTTGTTTAAGTCGGGGTCCACGTAAATCAATTCATGGTAACCAAAAGTTGTTACAACGTTGGTTACTCGTGTTAAACAATGCTGAATGAATGTTTATTAAATCATAAAGTTCATGCATTTTGGCGTTTAGGATGCCTTTGAATGCCACAGTGGAACCTCGATCTACGAACTTAATTGGTCCTTGAGCACGGTTCGCCAAAGGAAACGTTTGCCAAGTGAAACCGTTTCCTCCAAGAAACAATGTAAACATGAATAATTGGTTCTAACATCGACAAAAGTCCCTCTTTCGTATTATAAAATGCACACTTTGAAGACACTATAATGTGTATATGTAATGTATACAGTTTGTGTCAAAATAACATAACAAGCGGGTACTGGCTATATTGAAGTCCTCAGTTGAAACTGGGTCTGGAATCCTTTCCTCCAATGTTGGTTCAATATTTACAAAGCAATTATTTAAGCTTTCAATTACTGCCTTCATGTTGTCATTATTTACGTTTCCGTCTGAGAAGTATTGGGGGTAATCCCTCTCAGTGCCATGTTTAATAATGCTATTAAGGATGCCCCATGTTGTTCTCATATTGTTTTTGTTCCTGTCTAATAATTGACTGTAATATTATTTTCTACATGTTCGTAGTATGTTAGGTAGCTTGTTTTTATACTTTTTGTACCTTTTTTCTGCCTCTGTAGTTCTTTGTGTTATACATTTTATATATAATGTATTCTTCTTAATACAAGCATTTATCAATCCCTTTGTCATCCATGGGTGATTTTTCTTTCTCTGCTTTCTACTGGGTTGTTTCCACCGACAATGTTTGTCATAAAGCATTATGAATGTGTTTAAAAATTTACCATATACCATCAACATCATTTTCATTGATCACTCGGACCCAGCTGGTATGCACATGGTTTCAGAGTCTTTATGGGCGCACTGTCAAGGTGCAATTGAACTGTATGATTCTTCTTATGTTAGCAGTATTGGAATGAAGACCCCAAAAGAAACAGAAACAGTGTGTTTCATGCATCTACCACAACCAAGGCATGTCCAATATCAAGACCACAAGGAAGAGTTTTAAATGTAGTTTAGGATCCTCATAGAGCCCCTATGAAATACAGGGCATTTACAGGAAACTATTTAAAGGGGAACATTATCACAATTTCAGAAGGGTTAAAACCATTAAAAATCAGTTCCCAGTGGCTTATTTTATTTTTCGAAGTTTTTTTCAAAATTTTACCCATCATGCAATATCCCTAAAAAAACTTCAAAGTGCCTGATTTTAACCATCGTTATATACACCCGTCCATTTTCCTGTGACGTCACACAGTGATGCCAAAACAAACAAACATGGCGAGTAGAACAGCAAGGTATAACGACATTAGCTCGGATTCAGACTCGGATTTCAGCGGTTTAAGCGATTCAACAGATTACGCATGTATTGAAACGGATGGTTGTAGTGTGGAGGCAGGTAGCGAAAATGAAATTGAAGAAGAAACTGAAGCTATTGAGCCATATCGGTTTGAACCGTATGCAAGCGAAACCGACAAAAACGACACGACAGCCAGTGACACGGGAGAAAGCGAGGACGAATTCGGCGATCGCCTTCTAACCAACGATTGGTATGTGTTTGTTTGGCATTAAAGGAAACTAACAACTATGAACTAGGTTTACAGCATATGAAATACATTTGGCAACAACATGCACTTTGAGAGTGCAGACAACCCATTTCAGGCGCGCTAAGAACATATATTTTTCCACGATTTCAGCACTCAGGTTAACCATATGTAAATAGACACAAAATACTGCATTACACAAGACTACCCGAATGTACTCGAATGATTGAAAAAAAAAAATGTTTTTAAGCTAAATTATTGGTAAACACAGTTTATGTATAATAATTTATGTAAAACCGCGAGTAATGAATAAAGTTTTCATCAATTAATATATTCTGTAGACATAACCTCATCCGCTCTCTTTTCCTGAAAGCTGATCTGTCCAGTTTTGGAGTTGATGTCAGCAGGCCAGGGAAGCTAGGGTCGATATTCTTCTCTTGATCATCTTCGGTGGCATAAGGGACGGTTGCCATCTCTGTCGTAGCATAGCTTTCGTCGGTAAAGTGTGCGGAACCAACGACTGACCATTTCGTCGGCTTTCCCCACAACCTCGTCTTTTGAACAAATTTCGTCCAATTTCTTGCCACTTTCGCATCTTTGGGCCACTGGTGCAACTTGAATCCGTCCCTGTTCGTGTTGTTACACCCTCCGGCAACACACCGACGAAAGTGAGAAACTGGCGGATTGCTTCCCGATGTGACGTCCGAGAGCGAATAATAGAAAGCCGTTTAATTCGCCAAAATTCACCCATTTAGAGTTCGGAAATTGGTTAAAAAAATATATGGTCTTTTTTCTGCAACATCAAGGTATATATTGACGCTTACATAGGTCTGGTGATAATGTTCCCCTTGAAGTGGGAGGACGCTAAGAAAGAAGGGCAGAATATGATTTCCTAGGGAAAATGGGAGCGCAGTGTAAAACTTGTCATGCTCAAGCTCTCCGTGGTGTCACAGAAGTTTCTTCTTTCTTTTAGGGCTCCTGCAAAGGGGAAAGAGGCATCACATCCCTGTGTGTTAAACCGACCAGATCAACCATTTTTTTCCAGAGTTGACGGTCTTGTGCCAGCTGTTCTGCGTTCTCCACAGCAATTCAGTATAGTTGGAGGTCACCAGCAATGGCCATCGGTTGTGGGGTTTGCCTCTTGGTCTTCTCCAGCCTGCGGCCCTTGGTTCAAACTGGAGAATGGCTCTTGTCGGACGGTCAGAAGGAAGTCGGAGAACATGGCCGAACCAGCGGGTGCGACGTTGCGCAGCCGGGGCAGGATGCTCTAGACTGCCGTGTTGGAAACCCCCTGGGACCACCTGATGTAATTGATGGTTCTGTGAGCCCTGTTATCAAAGCCATCGATTCTTGCCGCCAGAGTCCTGAACCAGAGAAGATTAATATGACCTCCCTCATTGTGCATTTGGAGTGGCATCACAAAAAACAGTATGAGGCAAAGACACAAACTTCTGGATCCCTCAAACAACCAGTACTGTACGAAACATTTGCAACGTGTGAGAAACTGCCATGGGAGAATGTCACAACATTATGTCTAACTGCCACTACATTGTCGATGGAATTATACCCCAGATATTTGTTTTCTGCTATTATTATTAAAGTGACAAGTTTATTGTAAATTTGGAACTGTGCACTGTTAACTTTCAGCAATAAGACAATGGATGATATTATGGTTTTATTTTATTTTTCTTAACCGCCCTCAGGTGTTCTCACCATATACTCTCTTCTCTCTGTTCTCACTCTGTTCTCACCACTGCTGGACTCTAGAACAAGGTTCCGCAGCCTCCGTAGCAGAACCTCCAGGTTCTGTAACAGCTTCTTCCCTCAGGCCATAAGACTCTTGAACGCATCGTAATAATTCCCTCAACTATCCCACCCAAAAACGGATTAACTCGCTGGAATATAAAGACAATATAACATACATCCATAAACGTAGATGCATACGGAAAAGTGCAATATATTTATCTGTACAGTAATCTAGTTATTTATATCTGCACCTTATTGCTCTTTTATCCTGCACTACAACAAGCTAATGCAACAACATTTTGTTCTTATCTGTGCTGCAAAGTTCAAATTTGAATGACAATAAAAGAAAGTCTAAGTCTAAGTCTAATACTGGTAGTAAACAATAACTGACAATAACTTGAATTATCATTTTGCACTTTAAATGTATCATTTGTTCTTATTGGATTTTTTTAGGTTATTTTTATGTTATTCTAGTTTATGTGTAAATTATTGTTATGTTACGCCTGATATTCTTATGTTTAAAGTTAAAATTTACAGAACCCATTGGTTATTGAATGGATCAGTTTCCTCGCAACTACTGTGGCTGATTATTCTGTGTTTGAGAAAGATCACTTGATTAAGCCTTTTCTAACATTCCACACTGTAAAATAAGCAATACAAGTATGTACGATTTGTGCTGATATCGTATCAAATTAATATTTGAACTAGGTCAATACTCAAGGCTGTAATATGGTGTATTATTGGAAATAAAACAAAGTTGTATAGGGACACACCTATTGACAGATATGGTAAGAACTGCACCACGACATAAAGAGAGGCATCTCTAATATTTAACACCTTTCTGGTAGCTACATGACAAACCCTAAATAGAAGGCTTCGAATTTCCCACAATGCATTGCCGGTGGCCATATGGTAGGCTTCGTTTGTAAACACGCTCATTGTTGCTGATCACATCCAGTGATACTCATAATGACAACGACGTGTGCGATTGTCAACTGCCACAACTGCCACAATCGAGGTGGGAAAGGTATTTTCAGCTTTTCTCGAATTCCTAAGCGTATTTATGGCCAGACAGAGGTGGTTGAAAAAAAGAGTGAATGTTGAAGGCGAGCATGTATATACTTGCCAACCCTCCCGGATTTTCCGGGAGACTCCCGAAATTCAGCGCCTCTCCCGAAAACCTCCCGGGACAAATTTTCTGCCGAAAATCTCCCGAAATTCAGGCGGACTCAGGTCCATGAGGACCTGAGTCCGCTAACCCACAATATAAACAGCGTACCTGCCCAATCACGTTATAACTGTAGAATGATGGAGGGCGAGTTCTTGGTTTCTTATGTGGGTTTATTGTTGGACAGTTTCATTAACGTCCTCCTAGCGCGGTAATAACACACAACAACAGCAGGCACGTTTTTGTATACCGTAAAGCAGTTCGTCTGCCGTAAACAGCAATGTTGTGACACTCTTAAACAGGACAATACTGCCATCTAGTGCATTTGATGAAAGCACGTTTGTGCGTGCCACACAGCAATGCATCATCAGAGAGGGTGTTCAGCATGGTTCGAAAAATAGTGACAGAGAATAGAACAAGGATGGACAATTCAACCCTTAACTCAACAATGAGTAGATGAGTGTTATGTGTGTGTATATGTGTAAATAAATGAACACTGAAATTGAAGTATTTATCTTATATATATATATATATATATATATATATATATATATATATATATATATATATATATATATATATATATATATATATAATAAAATACAAAAATATATATATATAGCTAGAATTCACTGAACGTCAAGTATTTCTTATATATATATGTTTATGAAATACTTGACTTGGTGAATTCTAGCTGTTAGTATACTCCTCCTCTTTTAGCCATGCTCCCAACCACACAGAGCCAAGTCTTTGTATGACTTTGTAGACCCCAAAACACAGAGACAAAAAGCAACATGCAGGTAATTGTATCAAGTAATAGTATTTTAATGATAACAAAAAAATGTATCACCAATGAGGATGACGCTTTGGCCAAATACAGTTCACAAGATACAGAATGTCCCGAATGTAGGTTACGAACTGTAAAATATAAGATATAGCATGAACGCGAAGCAGAGCAAAGCACAGACTCCTTTGACAATCAAAGCCAGGTTAGCCTCCTGATTGCCAATTGAGAACAGGTGAGGAGCCAGCCCTTCTCAGTAGAGGTCAAGATGCAGCCGGACATGCCAAACAGGAAAAGGAACTCAAGAAAACAAGGGTGTCGGAACGGAAATGGAAACAAAATGGAACGTGACACTGTGGGATACTTGTTATTGTAAAGTCAGATATTTTGATACAAATCATGTATTAGATCTCATCAGAAGGTTAAGGTGTACCTGTGGGTGAAACATGACGAGCATTCCATTAGTCGACACCTGTGTCATAACTTGTTACTCCAGAAAGTACTTACAGCTATTTGGAAACGAAGTAGGTCAGATCAATCTTCTCTGGTTCAGGACTCTGGCGGCAAGAACAGGGCTCATAGAAGCAGCAATAACATCAGGTGGTCCCAGCGGGTTTCCACTCTACATTATAATCGACCCTTTACTTCTTTACTTCATATGTCCCCTCACACCCATCCTATTACCTGTTTTTTTCCACACGTAATCACACCGTAACTGTTTTTCTTTGTGCACAATATACACTATATTGCCAAAAGTCTTTGGCCACCCATCCAAATGATCAGAATCAGGTGTCCTAATCACTTGGCCTGGCCACAGGTGTATAAAATCAAGCACTTAGGCATGGAGACTGGTTCTACAAACATTTGTGAAAGAATGGGCAGCTCTCAGTGATTTCCAGCGTGGAACTGTCATAGGATGCCACCTGTGCATCAAATCCAGGCGTGAAATTTCCTCGCACCTAAATATTCCAAAGTCAACTGTCGGCTTTATTAAAAGAACATGGAATCGTTTGGGAACAACAGCAACTCAGCCACAAAGTGGTAGGCCACGTAATCTGACAGAGAGGGGTCAGCGGATGCTGAAGGGCATAATGCAAAGAGCTTGCCGACATTCTGCACATTCAGTTGCTACGGAGCTCCAAACTTCATGTGACCTTCCAATTAGCCCACGTACAGTACGCAGAGAGCTTCATGGAATGGGTTTCCATGGCCAAGCAGCTGCATCTATGCCATACATCACCAAGTCCAATGCAAAGGGTCAGATGCAGTGGTGTAAAGCACGTCGCCACTGGACTCTAGAGCAGTGGAGATGCGTTCTCTGGAGGGATGAATCATGCTTTTCCATCTGGCAATCTGATGGACGAGTCTGGGTTTGGAGGTTGCCAGGAAAACGGTACATTTCGGACTGCATTGTGCTGAGTGTGAAATTTTGTCGAAGAGGAATTATGGTGTGGGGTTGTTTTTCAGGAGTTGGGCTTGGCCCCTTAATTACAGTGAAAGGAACTTTGAATGCTCCAAGATACTAAAACATTTTGGACAATTCCATTCTCCCAACCTTGTGGGAACAGTTTGGAGCCCTTCTTCTTCCAACATGACTGTGCACCGGTGCACAAAGCAAGGTCCATAAAGACATAAATGACAGAGTCTGGTGTGGATGAACTTGACTGGCCAGCACAGAGTCCTGACCTGAACCCGATAGAGCACCTTTGGGATGAATTAGAACGGTGACTAAGAGCCAGGTCTTCTCCACCAACATCAGTGTGTGACCTCACCAATGCACTTTTGGAAGAATGGTCGAACAATCCTATAAACACACTCCGCAACCTTGTGGACAGCCTTCCCAGAAGAGTTGAAGCCGTAATAGCTGCAAAAGTTGGACCGACATCATATTGAACCCTATTGGTTAGGAATGGGATGGCACTTCAAGTTCATATGTGAGTCAAGGCAGGTGGCCAAATACTTTTGGAAATATAGTGTATGTATAAACAATTTATAAAACATATCTAAATTCTGAACAGAGACCATTTCCATCCTCCAGAGGAATTAATGAGATCTTAATTACTCATGGCACTTTTGGCAAGTCCTTCAGTACATTTATTACAAATTCCATAGAATATGTTGACCCCAGGCATACTGATCATATGTACCAGATTACATAATGAACACATTTTATTGCCTCGAAGCCAGGTTGTCCTAATGTTAGTAAATGCATGGTCCTTGTTAGAGAAGCCATTATTTCCAGCTTGTTTTCCATATGCGGTCATTTAGTTCTCAATATGGCCTTGGCTGTCCTCAGCTGCCTCGGCCCCGCAAGTGTTTCAGGACCCAGACTGCGATGTAGCCTGCTGCCCTATATGTGACATTTACAACAACAACATATCAAATTACATCGACTATATAAATGACCGGCACGTCAGTGATGAAATATGTCATGATAACAACATCGTTTTCCTGCTTTGAATCCAGTGACATTGGTAGTTTATGGACTGTTTTAAAGGGGATCGAATTCCTTTGTAAAAGAGATGAACATGCTGTCCTGACACGACCCGTTGCAGAACTCCCCGGTGGTGTCATTAATAGCAGAGAAAGGTGGTTTCCATCCCCAAGCTACTCGCCTGCCATTTGGCACCTTTTGGCAGGACATAATGCGTCCTTCTCCCTCGCAGAGTTTAGAAGGCTCGCCGGACCAAAAGTGCTGGCTGTGCATTGTTTTGCAACTGGATCAGTTGCAGGTGCTGTTGGCTACAAGTCAAGCTTTAAAACCGTGCCCCCGGACCTCACGGAGCGCCTGCAGCACTGTCATCCACACTGGCTCAGAAGAAGCACCATTTGCCAACAATTGTGTTTTTTTTTGTGTGTGAATCATATTTTAGCTTTTGAAACAAACGCGATCCAAATGTTTTGCCATTTTATCCATTTTACGTAATGCAATTGTTTTTGGAACAACAACTGTACAATGACAAGGTTGAATGGTGGTTTCATAATTTAGTGGAGCTTCTAAAGTTAAACAGTTCACATGTTGGATTTAACCTTATTTTATTATTTTTTTTTTTTTTAAACTGTGCATGCACTAGAGTCAGACAGATATCCAAACCGCCATCATTTTAGTAAATCTTGTGGGACTTCATTGTATTTAAAGGGGAAGTGCACTTTTTTGGGGAATTTTCCCTTTCGTTCACAATCCTTATGAGACAAGAAGAAACACGTTTTTTTGGTTTTTGTTTCACTTTCTATCATTTAAAAATCGGCTCGTTCTTGGTGGCTAGCAATGTAGCTTCTACTAAATCACTATAAAATAAACTTAGATTTAGACTAAAACAAACTTTATTGATCCACAAGGGAAATTGTTCCACACTAGGGATGTCCGATAATGGCTTTTTGCCGGTATCCGATATGCCGATATTGTCCAACTCTTTAATTACCGATACCGATATCAACCGATATATACAGTCGTGGAATTAACATATTATTATGCCTAATTTGGACAACCAGGTATGGTGAAGATGAGGTCCTTTTTTAAAAGATTAATAAAATAAAATAAGATAAATAAATTAAAAACATTTTCTTGAATAAAAAAGAAAGTAAAACAATATAAAAACAGTTACATAGACACTAGTAATTAATGAAAATAAGTAAAATTAACTGTTAAAGGTTAATACTATTAGTGGACCAGCAGCACGTACAATCATGTGTGCTTACGGACTGTATCCCTTGCAGACTGTATTGACATATATTGATATATAATGTAGGAACCAGAATATTAATAACAGAAAGAAACAACCCTTTTGTGTGAATGAGTGTAAATGGGGGAGGAAGGTTTTTTGGGTTGGTGTACTAATTGTAAGTGTATCTTGTGTTTTTTATGTTGATTTAATAAAAATAAAAATAAAAATAAAAAAAACATACCGATAATAAAAAAAACGATATCCATATTTTCCGATATTACATTTTAAAGCATTTATCGGCCGATAATATCGGCCTGCCGATATTATCGGACATCTCTATTTCACACAATAGCTCAGTTTCAAAGGTTGGAAAGGGTAAGGATGGAAAGGATAATGCAGGTATTAAGTAGACTAAAAATATACCATAGTAGCAATATAAAATATAACATATATGTAATATTTACATATTATATATACAGTATATAATATTTACTGATATATTCATCCATCCATTTCCTACCGCTTGTCCCTTTCGGGATCACGGGGGTGCTGGAGCCTATCCCAACTGCATTCGCTTATATTATATTACATTTGTATAATATATACAATATATAACAAATCCCAACTACCATGTATAATATTAGGCTCCAGCCCCCCCCGCGACCCCGAAAGGGACAAGCGGCAGAAAATGGATGGATGGAATGTTACAGTATATGTAACAGCTACAAAAAAACAAAAAAACAACAACAAAAACAAGAGCAGCATAAAATAGAGAGCAGATCCAGCAGAAAATATACATTATAAACAAAGAGAGGCAGCTAACATAGTCAGATAATAGACAGATATCATCTATTGCTGTATGGCGAGTGATTATACAGCTAATACATCACAATTTGGCATTGTTGGATTTTACGTGCATTGGTACCTGGTAGTGCCAACGGTACCTAAAAAAGAAACAAATTTCGCACCCATTGTTACAAGAAGGCGATTAACCTTCTTCCCAGAAACGTTTCTATTCACCTGTGTTTGTCAATCATCTTGAACCATTGACATCAATGTTTCACTATCACCTCAGGCTTAACAGGGGCCCGAAGCACAATTGTATTTGGACCCCTTCCTCTCTTCCCATTACAACCTTTTTTTTTTCACCCTTTTTGTATTGTTGTGAAACGATTTTTATACTTTCTAATCAAAGATAAATCAAATTTGATGCATGTTTTGTACTAAAATAAATTAAATGTAGAGAAATTGTTAAAAAAAAGTGCAAAATAAACAAATTAACATTAATAAAACCTAAAGATTTTAAACCTTCCGAAATGAAATACCAGGATTCGAAGCCTGTACATCTGGCTTACAAAACTAGTACTAATATTCCAGTGTGCATTTTTGGGGGAATTTAGCCATTATACGGTTGTCGGTGACAAAGTGGGAAGCAGCAGAAAATATTTGCGGTAAAATTTCGTATGAAGCACCCTGTCACTTATTGATTGTCATTTTATATTCATGCATCACCTTTATTTTTTCACTGACAAGCAAGAACGGTAAAAAGTTGCTACATGTTCTCTCATTTCTTGATAAAGACTAATACAAACTTGAATGATCCGGAAGGGAAATTGTTATACACAGTAGCTCAATTACAAAAGGAAGGGAAGCGATAACCTCACACTCACAAGTGCACAAAAAAGAGGGCAAAAAGCATAAATAAAAAGTAGATCAAAAGTGTGCTATTTACAAGAGATTATATTTAACAATATAATAATTTAACACACACACATATATATATATATATATATATATATATATATATATATATATATATATATATATATATATATATATATATATATATATATATATATATATGTATAGTACAGGCCAAACGTTTGGACACACCTTCTCATTTCAATGTGTTTTCTATATTTTCATGACTATTTGCATTGTAGATTGTCACTGAAGACATCAAAACTATGACACCTGTGAAGTGAAAACCCTTTCAGGCTACTACCTCTTGAAGCTCATGGAGAGAATGCCAATAGTGTGCAAAACAGTAATCAGACCAAAGGGTGGGTATTTTGAAGAAACTAGAATATAAAACATGTTTTCAGTTATTTCACCATTTTTTAAGTACATAACGCCACATGTGTTCATTCATAGTTTTGATACCTTCAGTGACAATCTACAATGTAAAAAGTCATGAAAATAAAGAAAACACATTGAATTAGAAAGTGTGTCCAAACTTTTGGCCTGTACTGTATATATATAAAAATATATAACAATTCAGAATTTATAATTGTTTCTCTCATTGATAAAATTCATTCAAAATCTAGACAAATTGAGGAAAACAAACACTTTACTTTGAAAGCTTTGTTTAATTAAATTGCTCCATGCTTGTCTGGAGTGTGAACTTGTGTGCTGTATATTCACTAGTTTAGGTTTCTTCCTTGAGGCAACGCTGTGGATAAAATACTTACATATCCCGAATTGTTTCGGAGATACCACATCCTGTACCAAATTCCAAAATTGGCATGAAAGAACTTGTTGTTTTATCTTCCAGATCTACATTACAATGCACGACGGCTAGCAGCGAATTCCATCAAACCTGCTTAAGTGTGAGCTTAAGTATTACAGTATGAGCAAATAGTTTACTTGTTATAGCTATTTGTCTCCCCTTGCGTGGTGAGGAATCGATGATTTGTGTGTGTGTGTGTTTGTGTTTCGGAGAATGGTGCAAGATGGGATCACAAATAAAAGAACTGACCCCGGGCCATGGAATTTCAGGGCCGGTATTCGAGGAACATGCCCAGCCCTAAGAGCAGGCAAGCCCAAACCCCCCTCTG
Organism: Nerophis lumbriciformis; assembly: GCF_033978685.3. NCBI lineage: Eukaryota > Metazoa > Chordata > Actinopteri > Syngnathiformes > Syngnathidae > Nerophis > Nerophis lumbriciformis. Next base: position 21,752,730 of record NC_084557.2, read on the forward strand.
GGTTACTTCAGACTTATACAACACGTCTGCAATACACACACACATAGACACACTCATACAGCGCATGCACAACAATAAGCAGACAGTCCCCTACCCCCTTCCTTTTGTTGTTGTTGTTTTCCATACGCCCCCCCCCCCTCACAATGGAAAGGCATCTCCGCTCTTGAAGAGGCCACCGTTGGAGATTTGCTCGGTAGCCTAACAATTAACACAATCCATACTGGCGGCGCTCTTGCTTGCGTTGGACTTTAGTCGGCCAGCAAAGTCTTTGATACGAGGGGAAGATAGGAGACAAAAATACACAGAGAAGTCATCCCAGCCTCAGCTTGTGTGGCGCAAGCATGCATGGCGAGGCCCCAGCAGCATCAGGGCACTGGATGTCAATACAAAGCTCCTTTTGAGCTTGAGCATTGTCTCCTCCCTGGCTTGCTGTCTATGATTAGTCAGCAATCTGCTATCATACAAGGCCCTGGCCTACTTCTGCACAGGAATTCGACCTATGACATCAATCTGCAGCCAAGAGGCCAAAGTCTGTCCGGCGTAGGCTCTATAAGGTCCAGGTGGAAAGGCTTAAATCTGCTTTGGATTTTCTAGCACCTCGTCTGATTCATTAGCACGTGCAGACTTTAAACATATCCTGCACTGTCACTAAATGAGCATAAAAGTGAGCAAATATATTATTCTTGAAAAAATTACGTGACAGACTACACAGACAGAGGTGGGTAGAGTAGCCAGAAATTGAACTCAAGTAAGAGTACTGTTACTTTAGAGATTTATTACTCAAGTAAAAGTAAGGAGTAGTCACCCAAATATTTACTTGAGTAAAAGTAAAAAGTATGTTGTGAAAAAACTACTCAAGTACTGAGTAACTGATGAGTAACCTGTTCGTTTAATGATGACGGCAACAAATAATGCACAAAAACATAAAAATAGCCATGAGCAAATTCAGAGCCAGGAATATCTCTTAAGCAACTAAAATAATAATATATATTAAATAATAAGACATTAACATAAAAATTACCTGGACCTGACTAGAAACAGACATAAATGCTTTTGTAGTTTCTTATTTAGCTACGACTAAAAACCTCTCCGGCTCCAACCACAGCCATCAATCCTTGCCATATTTTATTTTCTTGACACAAACCAAAGCTGAACGGCTTAAACCTCACATTAACCTTGACCCGCTAACATCCATTCAAGGGACACACGATGTTAAATAATCCAAGAGAGATGTGGGCAACACGTCATTTGCATTTTAGGCTTTTACGCTCGTTTCCCAAAAGTTTATGGGGTCTGAATGCACACACACACACACACACACACACACACACACACACACACACACACACACACACACACACACACACACACACACACACACACACACACACGATTGTGCACTCAAAAACACACCAGCGGGGATGAAATAGACACTGACGGAGGAGGGGTTATAGAAAAGAAAAACAGAAATCGTGAGAATAGAAAAGGGGGAGAAAGACGGATAAATCCTCCCTTTTGGCGGTTTGATTCAACCGGTTTGATGTTTCTTTCTTTCTTATCAATAGCACCTTTGCATCAATTACCCTACAAAAACATCCTTCAGAGGGAAAAGGGGTTGGGGGAGTAAAGGGGCTGCAAAGGAGGGGAGGTCTCTATGGGTTAGTGTGGGAGACAACCCTCCTTGTAGCACATTCCAGGCTTTTGTCGTCCCTGGGAATTTGTTTCCTGTCAACGTCTTAAGCCAGTAGATAATGCGTTATCAGGCACCGTCCCGCTCTCATCGCAACCCCCCCGAGCAACGAGAGTGAGAAATATGAATGAAGAAATACCTCTTCAGTGACACGTCTTGAAATACTCGCTGGGGTATGTCTGAGATTGGAATCAACTCAGGAATGATGTGTTCGGGAGAACCCCTAAAACATTCATGAAGACAGGCGGCGACCAAGTTGTTTTTCCAATTGACATAAAATACTATTTACAGATCTCTAGTATGGATGTTTTGGTTATTATTTCATAACTGAACAGCTTAATTTATAAGGTGCTTGTTTGGTTTTAGGTCCCTGTGTTTCCCAGTGTCTGCACATAAGCGCGTGCGTGCCCTGTCCACGGACAGCCTGGGGCCAGTAAAGATCCCCCTGCAACAGCAACCACAACCATTCTCTCTTAGTGGTTTTCTGACATGGACTTGTTTCCTCAGCATTGTCCACAAAGTCAGGACTTTGGGAAGGCCATTCTAAAACCTTAATTCTAACCTGATTTAGCCATTCCTTTACCACTTTTGACGTGTGTTTGGGGTTAATGTCCTGTTGGAGCACCCAACTGCGCCCACGACCCAACCTTGGGGCTGATGATTTTAGGTTGTCCTGAAAAATTTGGAGGTAATCCTCCTTTTTCATTGTTCCATTTACTCTCTGTAAAGCACCAGTTCCATTGGCAGCAAAATCAGGCCCAGAGCATAATACTATCACCACCATGCTTGACGGTGGGGTGGTGTTCCTGGGATAAAAGGCCTCACCTTTTCTCCTCTCAATCACATCACATTTCCAGATCCCGGCAGTGAAATCAACATTCAGCTACTGCTGTATTCACCTTTTGTGTTTTTGTGTCCTCTTTCCTTCACAGTTACTTTATCATGATCCCTCATTAGAGACATTGTTAGCAACTTGCTGATTCATGAGCTTAATTACAGCCAAAATAATAGCGAACCAAACATTTTTTTGATGATGATCAATGGCCACAGGGTATTACTGACTTTTTCCTGTATAATTTGGATTTAATATTAACAGGTTTTGTAGTCAATTACTTTCTGTCTATGAACGTTTTCATTCATTCAGGTCTTTGTATTCTCAGGGCATTCGATCGATCACGATTGTTCAGTTTTTCTTCATTTTAGCAGGTTTCATCAGTTAATGCTCACAGACTTAAAATTAGATTTAAATAATCCAGACAACATCTGACCAATTTTGGCCAGAACCATTCTGGGGCAATCTAGATTTGACCAATGGAAATGTCCAAACTGGCCAATCTTGTCTGGTCCAGACTATACCTAGACTGGCTCTAACTAGTCCAGTGTAGATTTGATCAATCTAAGTCTGTGAGGATGAACTAATGAACTATCCTGCTCAGAAACGTCTTCTAAGTCAAACTGAACAGTCCACAATTTCTTTGTGTGTGTTTATCATCCTGTTTTTGTCAGCTTGTTAAGAAAACTGGGAATTCAGTAATGTCCAAACTTAGAAAAGTAATTTGGAAGTCATCAAAGTACATTGAAGTTCCCATGTGGTGCCAATCATGTGCAGAATAACCTAACTGTATGTATCTAATGCTTATACTTCAGATATGTGTGGGGGAACCCGGTGGAACAGGGGTTAGTGCGTGAAGGTCCTGGGTTCGATCCCCGGGTTCTGTGTTTTTCTGTGTGAAGTTTGCATGCTCTCTCCATGACCACCCCCACGCGACACGCACCTCGGTATAAGTAAACCACCCCCGTGACACAGAGAGGGACAAACATAGAAATTGGATGGATGGATAGACTTTAGATTCGTGGAAATGTGCAAATATAACCACACAATGTTCCTTAATGTAACTTGTTAGACATATCTGGACCAAATGAATCATACCCATAACCAACCCCAGTACACAGATTGAGAGTCAAGAGTGCAAGCCAAAGCTGTCAGCATGTTGTCCAGCATGACTCTTAAGGGGGAACTGCACTTTTTTTTTGGAATTCGTTCACAGTCATTATGAGAGACAAGAAATTGACTCATTCTTGGTGGCTAGCAATGCAGCTAATGGGGCACTCAATTACCTCTAAATCACTTTAAAAATGTATCCAAATTCCATAACCTGTATAATAACCAAGATGTAGCGACATTGTTATTGTAAGAACGCACACTAAGGAACTCTTTTTCTAGCGTAGTAACACTTCGGCATGCTTTGGGATTAGCCGTGAAAGCTAGCTACGGAATGAGATAAGCTCGCAACTGCGTCAACACGAAACAAGTTTGAGTTTGTAATGCACATCACAATGCGATAGGACACCGATCTGTACTGCCGGAAAAACATGAACAATCATATTACAGTATATGTAAAGTATTAGCCCACATTTCGTGTTTTGTTTGTACACAGCTAGCCAGACAGCGTATGTACTGTAGTTGAATGGTAATGAGCTGCATCAATCGTGAAGAATATTAAAGTGTAAGTCACTCGATGGACAGTTGTGCATTTGGTGGTCGGGGATGTTTTTCTCGGGTTATTTGGGTAAGCACTCCATTTATGTTGAAATAGCATAGCTTCAAGTTGCACATTTTTCAGCTTTGAGTGACTTAAGCAATAGTTGGTATTTTTTCTTAGCAGTAGTCCCTGCCTTGCCATTTGTTTTAAATTTAAAGATATATAGATACATAGATAGTACTTTATTGATTCCTTCATAAAAATTAAAATTCCAGCTGCAGTGTACAGAATTGAGATCGAATTTAAAAAGTAAAAAGTAAATAACGGGGGTATAAATGGAAATCAAATTGAAAACATAATATGAATAAAAATAAAAAGCAACAATAAGAATACAAATATAACAGTAAAAATAGGAATATAACAAGAGAAACTAGGCAGTAGTGACCATGTTATGAAAATGTATTGCACTGTTATTGTTCTGTTTTTTGTTGCAGTTTATTTCAGTATTGTTATTGTTTTGCATCTGGCGCCAATGGATGTGACACTGCAGAGTTTAAAATGTCAAAACATTCCAGCGTGTTCCCCGCATCCTCTTCCCGCGGCATCCCTGAGATCAACTCGCGGGGAAGCGAACACAAGTGCGTGGTATGTTGGCAGAGTAAACAGTGGCCGGCGGAGGCCTGGACGAGGCTTATCAGGTCGCGTCTGTCTATGCTGACCCTCCACTCCCACTTTGTTTAGACATGCTGACCGACAGGTCACACTTCTACATCCTCCTCCAGATCGCCACCATTATTCCCACAATATCATGTTGTAAAAGTGAAAGGCCATGTTTTACTTCTGCACTTGGAGGGCAAACAAACAGCCGGAGGTGCTTTTCGGGGAAACCAAACAATGCATAAAGGAACGCTGGCTGCCACCTGAGACTACTGCGGGGTGCTCGGATCATCACCTCACAGAAGTGAGGTAAAGGCATGTTGTGGGCCTTGGGCAAATATTTACAGCTCACTTGGACAACAGCAGGAATGTAAAGGAACAGCTCTATCAGTCGTTATTACCCAACGCGCCCCTCCTTTTCCCCTCCGTGTGTGGTACCACTGTGTTCTCCAGCCATTCCCCAGGTCTGTCTGTGGCCTGTCAGCCTGTCAGATTAAAGATCGGCTCTCCCCGTCGTCCTTAAACGCCACATGCTTTGTTTTCATTGAGGAGGGGTGCAGAATGCGTGTGATCTTGTCGGCCTCCTTCTCATCCATCTCTGCCAGAAGCCTGAAGGGGCAGAGGGGGTAAAAGGGGTTCAGGCGGGGGCAAGGGGCAGGGTCACGCAGGGGGGAAAAGCGGGGTCAGGGGTTAAGCTAGGTTACCCCGAGCCTTTGCGGTACGAGCGGCGAAGACAGACACGCCCAGCAGACGCTACACAGCAATAACACACACTACTACTCAGGCCACCAGTAATTAAGACTTCCACTGACATGTCGCTCATGTCTGCAACACTGCTGGTATTCATGCGCAGCTTATTGTGTGCAGATGTTGGCCTGTAATGAGTGGTGGCTCTCGCACTGACAACCTGCTGATGAACACGGAGGAAGACAGACAGTGAATGATATGAGTCTGTTCCAGGTGCACAATCACATGTAAGCTGCTAACAGATCCACTTTCACTTTTACAGAAACGGGTTTGTGGTTGATCAGTCCCACCTGACACGTACTGTACTTTTATGGAATGAATAAGCACACCTTTTAAGCAAACCTCATTACAACCAAGACTGATGTGATTCTGACACCTGTTATCAACTTGTTAGGGTCAAAGTTCCCAGACCAATTAACCTCACATTAGCACATCAGAATCAGAATCGTTTTTATTGCCATTGTTTGAGAACGGGTTCACAAACTAGGAATTTTGTGAACCCGTTCTCAAACAATGGCATTACTTATTCTTATAACACAGAATAGGTAATACAATGAGCTGTAACTGAGCTACCAGATCTTGTTATTGTTCATGTGCCTGATGGCCGAGGAGAAAAAACTGTTCAGGTAGCGGGAGGTGTGGGTCTGGATGGACCGTAGTCTCCTGCCTGAGGGGAGAGGGGAGAATAGTTTATGTCCAGGGTGAGAAGAGTCAGCTGTGATCCGACCCAACGCCTCCTGGTCCTGGAGGAGAACAGGTCCTGGAGGGATGGGAGCTTGCAGCCAATAACCTTCTCAGCAGCGCGTACGATGCGCTGCAGTCGATGCTGTGGCGCCGGGGAACCACACGGTGATGAAGGAGGTGAGGATGGATTTATAGAAGAATTATATATTTTAAACTGGCAAATGCTATAGATCAACATTTAAAGGGGAACATTATCACAATTTCAGAAAGGTTGAAACCATTAAAAATCAGTTCCCAGTGGCTTATTTTATTTTTCGAAGTTTTTTTCAAAATTTTACCCATCACGCAATATCCCTAAAAAAAGCTTCAAAGTGCCTGATTTTAACCATCGTTATATACACCCGTCCATTTTCCTGTGACGTCACATAGTGATGCCGATACAAACAAACATGGCGGATAGAACAGCAAGATATAGCGACATTAGCTCGGATTCAGACTCGGATTTCAGCGGCTTAAGCGATTCAACAGATTACGCATGTATTGAAACGGATGGTTGTAGTGTGGAGGCAGGTAGCGAAAACGAAATTGAAGAAGAAACTGAAGCTATTGAGCCATATCGCTTTGAACCGTATGCAGGCGAAACCGACGAAAACTTAACGACAGCCAGCGACACGGGAGAAAGCGAGGACGAATTTGGCGATCGCCTTCTAACCAACGATTGGTATGTGTTTGTTTGGCATTAAAGGAAACTATCAACTATGAACTAGGTTTACAGCATATGAAATACATTTGGCAACAACATGCACTTTGAGAGTGCAGACAGCCCAGTTTTCATCAATTAATATATTCTGTAGACATACCCTCATCCGCTCTCTTTTCCTGGGGGTCTGGCGGCAGATTTCTTTGACTTTATCGTTGGAAATGCATCTGCTTTGAGTGTCGCAGGATATCCACACATTCTTGCCATCTCTGTCGTAGCATAGCTTTCGTCGGTAAAATGTGTGGAACAAACGTCCAATTTCTTACCACTTTCGCATCTTTGGGCCACTGGTGCAACTTGAATCCGTCCCTGTTTGTGTTGTTACACCCTACGACAACACACCGACGAGGCATGATGTCTCCAAGGTACGGAAACAGTCGAAAAAACGGAAAATAACAGAGCTGATTTGACTCGGTGTTTGTAATGTGTTTGAGAAAATGGCGGATTGCTTCCCGATGTGACGTCACAATGTGACGTCATCGCTCTGAGAGCAAATAATAGAAAGGTGTTTAATTCGCCAAAATTCACCCATTTAGAGTTCGGAAATCGGTTAAAAAAATATATGGTCTTTTTTCTGCAACATCAAGGTACCGTATTTTCCGCACTATAAGCCGCCCCGGGTTATTAGCCGCACCTTCAATGAATGGCATATTTCAAAACTTTGTTCACCTATAAGCCGCCCCGGGTTATAAGCCGCGCCTACGCTGCGCTAAAGGGAATGTCAAAAAAACAGTCAGATAGGTCAGTCAAACTTTAATAATATATTACAAACCAGTGTTCTAACAACTCTGTTCACCCCCAAAATGTAATGTGCAAATGTGCAATCACAAAAATAGTAACACTCAAATTAGTGCAGAGCAATAGCAACATCAATAACGCAACGTTGCTCGAACGTTAATGTCACACAACACACAAAATAAACATTTAAAGCTCACTTTCTGAAATTATTCCTCATCCATAAATCCCTCGAATTCTTCTTCAGTGTCTGAATTAACAAGTTGGGCGAATACGGCATCCAAAATGGCCGGCTCCGTCTCGTCGAAGTCATCAGAGTCAGTGTCGCTGTTGTTGTCCAGCAGTTCCGTGAATCCTGCCTTCCGGAAAGCTCGGACCACAGTTGAGACCGATATATCCGCCCAGGCATTTACAATCCACTGGCAGATGTTGGCGTATGTCGTCCGGCGCTGTCTCCCTGTCTTAGTGGCGCAGGTCATCTTGTTGCTTCCTCCACCTACGCACCATTGATTCATTCATGTTCAATTCTCTCGCTGCTGCTCTATTTCCGTGTTCTACTGCGTGACTTATTGCCTTGAGTTTGAATTCTGCGTTGTACGCGTGTCTCTTAATAGGAGCCATTTTGTGGTCTTTACAGATGTAAACACACAAATGAAATGAAACGTAATATCCGCGCGCTTCTTCTTCTACGGGGGCGGGTGCTTACCTTGGCGGTTGCTTACAGTAGAAGAAGAAGCGCTTCCTCTTCTATGGGGGCGGGTGCTTACCTTGGCGGTTGCTTACCGTAGAAGAAGAAGCGCTTCCTCTTCTACGGGGAAAAAAGATGGCAGCTGTTTACCGTAGTTGCGAGACCTAAACTTTATGAAAATGAATCTTAATATTAATCCATATATAAAGCGCACCGGGTTATAAGCCGCACTGTCAGCTTTTGAGAAAATTTGTGGTTTTTAGGTGCGGCTAATAGTGCGGAAAATACGGTATATATTGACGCTTACATAGGTCTGGTGATAATGTTCCCCTTTAACAGCCTGAAAAATATACTTTTGGCTAAGACATTTACAGTGCGTTTTGTTATGCTACAGCCTTATTTCAAAATGAAATACATTTATTTTGTCCTTAAAATGTTATGTTCAACGAGGGGGAAGGAGACGACTCAGCACAGGAAGTCTCGCTCAACAGGGTTTATTGAGCTTTTGATGAGTGAGTGGAGTGTGTATGCTACTATGTGTGTGCATGCAAGATAATGTGCAGGAATTAACAAGATCGTATTCACCAGGAGTTTGTTGTTAGTGTGTGTTGGTTGTAGAGGCGAACACGTCCAAAGGGGCTGGGCAGAAAGAGGTCCGTGATCCAAGCGTGAGGTCCGTGGGGCTGGAGAGAGGCGTCCTGAGGTCCGGGTCCAAAGTGAGGGAAGTCGAGGATCGAGGGAGGCAGTCAGGGCAAAGAGGGAGCTCCATAGAAGTGAGGCGCACAGCTTACTTCTAAAGGTGATGGAGAATACTGCGGGAACAGGGAAACGACAGGGACAAGTCAGCATAATGAGCAAGGGAACGAGGAGAGCAGACACAGGAGAGGAGCCAGAGACGCGAAGCTTACTGTGAAAAGAGAACTACATTCTGGCACTGGATCGTCTGCTGCATTGGTCTTCATACTGCTAAAGGCTCATCAGATCCAGGTGCGCGGATTGCAGATGCCCGCGGCCGTGTAGGCGCGTGGCCGCCATCTGAGCAGGGCGTGTCCGGCTGCTCTCACAGCGGAACTTCTTGCTGCTCTAGCAGCGGAGGGAATGGCAGTATGCACATGTGCAGTAACACAAAATTCTACAGACATCCCATACTGACACCCCGTCTTCCCTGTCCCAATTTTTTTTGTTGTAATTTTCAAAAAAAAATAAAATTCTTTAGAGTGCAGTCTTTAATTGATACTTTGTTATGCACCTTTAGTAGCAATTACAGCCTCATGTATTTTTTAATACAATTCCACAAGCTTGGCACACCTATCTTTGGGCAGTTTTGCCCATTACTCTTTGCAGCACCTCTCAAGCTCCATTCAGTTGGATAACATTTTTAGTTTTTTATCCAGCATGTCTCTGTATTCATTTTTCCCTCTATGCTGACTAGTCTCCCAGTTCCTGCCGCCTGAAAAACACCCCCACAGCATGATGCTGCCACCACCATGCTTCAGTGTAGGGATGGTATTGGTCTGGTAATGCACGGTGCCTGGTTTCCTCCAAACATGACGCCTGGCATTAACACCACATAGTTCAGTCTTTTGCCTCATCAGACCAGATAATTTAGTTTCTTATGGGCTGAGAGTTTTTCAGGTGCATGTTGGCAAACTGTGATGAAGAAATGGCTTCAGTCTGGCCACTCTACCGTCCAGGCCTGATTGGTGGATTGCTGCAGAGATGGTTGTCTTTCTGGAAGGTTCTCCTCTCTCCACAGAGGACTACTGTAGCTCTGACAGAGTGACCATCGGGTTCTTGGTCACCTCCCTGACTAGACTAAGACGAATGCAGCGATGTACAGATACCTCCTGGATGAAAACCAACACTTCTCATCCAACCTGATGGAGCTTGAGAGCTGCTGCAAAGAGGAATGGGTGAAACTGCCCAAAGATAGGTGTGCCAAGCTTATGGCATCGTATTCAAAAAGACTTGAGGCTGTAATTGCTGCCAACAAAGTATTGCACAAATGCTGTGAACACATGTGATTTTTTACATTGTCATTATGGGGTATTGTCTGTAGAATTTTGAGAATGCAAATGATTAAATTCCACTTCGGAATAAGGCTGCATGTAACAAACGCTAAAGAGAGTGAAGTGCTGTAAATACTTTCTGTTTCCACTGTATTTTGTCCCGTTTTCAGCACTGCTCGTATGCAAGTTGACTTTTTTATTTTTTTTTAAATGTTGCACCTCCAAAATGTATGTTTGTTATGATTAAACATTGTCTTGTTCATAAGTTGCTCATTGAAATGTTTCTTCACTGCGGAAACAGGGGTCACAGTTAGTTGAATAGAATAACATGCCATTCATTGTCACCTTTTTGAGTGCAAACATGTTTCCAAGGTGAATTATAATTGATGTATTAAGCATTTTTTTATCGAAGCAAAACTTGAAAACTGTCTAATTTTTAAATTAAGCACGCATTTTTTTGGTCATAATTTAGTAATTATAATCAGGTCTACTGTAATTAATTTGCTGCCGTCTTTCATATTGGTCAAACTTCATTTCTTGAAAACTATTTGGAAATTCTACTTAATTTTTGTTGCATTGTCAACTTAATTGCACAAAGGTTTACCAATGTATGGATAAATTGTAATTAGGTCAAGTGTAATTCATTTGCTGTTTTCTTTCATGTTTATTAAACTTAATTGTGTTGCATTTTCCACTTATTACCAACCTATTATACATATTTGGCCAACTTAAAAAAATAAATAAAAAAATTTCACAAAAATATTGGCTCAGTTTTTTTTTAAAGTTGCATCAAAGTCACAGTTTTTACAGAGCAAGGTACCGAGCCATTACTGTTCATGATACTGGAGAATGTTAACAGACTGAAAAAGGTCAAAGGTCACTGAATGTGTAACCACTCACAATGTGTTGTATCTTATTCCGGTGGTGTTTGATGTGGTTGAGGTCAGGGCCCCTTAAGCTTTTCAACTCAATCAAACCAAGCTCACGTGCAGTCATGTTTTTAAGATGTTGGAAAATGGATTATTCTAGAAATGATATGTTTTGTACAAGCACCGAGGAGCATCACTGCACACGAGATGTTTTTTCCCCCCAATTTGAGGATATCCTCTTTTTTCCCTGTGCAGATGCACTTTTTATCGGCAAGCTCAGCAAGGCTAAGTTCTTGCAGAGTTTCCTTTAGGCAAGGCAAACTATTGAGAAAGTAATGAGTTGAATTTTGAAACACAATTTTTCACTTCCTTGTAGGCCATAAAGTCCACCGTCCTGAGGTTCAAAATAGCCTCGTCTAGTGATTCGTCATGTGAGAGACTGAAATAGAGCAGTTTCTACTCTTGCTGCTTGACTTGATTAGCAAATGGGATTTATTTGTAAAAAAATATCCCCCGAGTATAGTAAATGCATTTTGTTAATTAATGAATTATAATCTACTAATTATGGGAGGATGGACACTATAGAGTACTTTAGCAATAATGGGACAAGCGGTAGAAAATGGATGGATGGATGGATATTTTTTTTATTAATAGAGCACATTTAAAAGGCACTCATTAACACTTCATAACAAGGAACAACAAAAGACAAACAATTTATGAATCTATTTCAAATATTCATATAATTACAATATGGTTGATCACATATTAACAATTTCGCACTTCAACATGTCCGAAAATGAGTTGAAAGAAGCCTTTTTACGCTTCTTAGTAATCACTAACACAATTGGTCAGATCCTGTACTAAATCTGTAACACAAACAACTAAATAAATCAATAAAGTTGACATAAATAAATCAACAAAGTTTACATGAATAGATAAATAACTTGTAATTCACATAATTTATCAATAAAGTATAACGTGTTTATCATAATTCTTCTTCCTTGTACTTTGTTAACTTTTTTAATTTGAAGAGTTTCTTAAACTGGATCTTATTAGTACATTGATGACTTATTTGCTTAATCCAGGAATGTCAAACTAGTTTTCATTGAGGGCCACATCGCAGTTATGGCTGCCATCAGAGGGCCGCTTGTAACAGCGAATAATGTATGAATTTTCCTCTGGATTTAATTATAAACCAAATAAATTGTTTTAAGTGGACTGTCGATTTTAAAGTAAAAATTTTACATTTACAAAATTTTACTGTAAAATATAGTGTTTTTTTCACTTTTTTTTTTTTACAACATTTTACGGTAAATAGACAAATAGTACCACTGGTTTTTTTTTCGGGCGGGGGAGGTTACGGAACAATCTGGCAGTTTAGTTGCCAGAATATTTGTGTTAAATGTACATTGGTTTTTACAACATTATACTGTGAATGGAAAAACAGTACATGTTTTTTTTTTTTATTCTGGCAACTTAGCTGCCGGTTTTTCTACCGTAAAAACAAATTTACCGTTTTTCAATTTACAGTAATACACAGTTAAAAACAACAACGGTAGATATTACAATCAAAAACTGGAATCTCAGTCAACAGAATTTTAGGTCAAAAAACAACAGTAGTTTTTTTCAATTTACAACGTAAAATGTATTGCCATTTTTATGAATTTGATGGGTAGTTTGCTGTAATATTTAGTATTTTTAATTGATTTTTATTTAGACAAAAGTAATAATAATACACTGTAATGTTTGTTGCAATATTGGATACTATTAACGTTTAAAAGGTATGCAATTTCAAGCAGTACATATATTTTTTCTGTTAAAGTGAAAAAAATCAATTACATTTAGTGAGAAAATATTATGTACTTTATTGACACATATTATTTCCAGGTGTTTGCGGGCCAGATAATATTATCTGGCCCGCGGGCCTTGAGTTTAACACCTGTGGTTTAATCCAGTCCAAAATTGAATTCCACATACTGATATGCTAAAGGTCCTAAGTGTTGTACATGCATATAGATGTTCTACGTTCAGTTTTCCTTTAAGGTTATATTTATATTCTTTTGTTGAGAATAACTGTTGGGTATCAGGTTATAGTTTGCTTTGTGCGTAACTTTAGCTGTTTGCAAATGCACCAAATCATTGAATTTCAATGTTTTTGATATTAGAGCATATTAAAGTAACAGTACTAATAACTACTAAGTTTTATAGAAATATCTGAACCTAGTGTGTCTTAAAGTTTGCACTGGTGACATGACGCATACGAACTGAAGAGACCTACATGGCTTATTGTACTTAAGACTTAGGCACACATGCACGATCCAAAGAAAGAAAAATGAATCCGAAAGAAAAAAGAAGCGGTAATTTAATTGTTAGTTGAATTCACAATAGTCTTTATTGAGGATGACATATTTTTTCGTGTTGTTATTTTTATTGTTTTTTTTAGACAGACACAATTGCACCTCACCCACTGCAGCGGTGTCCAAACTTTTTCAGCAAGGGTTGCATAAAAAACAAATTAAGAATGCGGGTTGCTACTCTGATCCATTTTGTACATTAAAGATACTAAACGAAAACAAATGTAGGTCAATATATGCTAAACTATTAAAACAAAACATCCACAATTTAGCTTTGTGCTATAGATAAAGTAAATTAATGTAACATCTAATCTAACCTCTTGGATTATTTACATACCTATTATAATTATTAGTCTTTACAAATATTATTATCACCCCGCCGACTAAAACCTTTCAGTCTGTAAGTGTTTAAGCACACTTAAAAATGTACCATATCTTGCAAGAAATGTATACACATGTTCATCATTACAGGATACACAAAGATCACAAAGCAAGACGTACAGGTTGTCGCCCATTTTGGTTTTCATTTTAAATTTTTGCTTGATTTGTGAGTTGAGCCAGTTCCATTCTTTTTGGTGTAATGTTCTAATCCGGGATGTGTTTATTTTGTCTTTACAAACAATTGGCCCTCTGGCCGCACGTTACCAAATGTTACACAAGGTAACCAAATGCACAATAATAAACTTGGGCTGTCAAAAATAAGAAGTTAACTCATGAGATTACCATATTTTTCCGGACTATAGGGCACACCGGACTATAAAGCGCACTGCCGATGAAGTCTAATAGTCAGGTCTATTTTCATACAAAAGGCGCACCGGATTATAGGGCGCATTAAAGGGATCATATTATTATTTATTTTTTTCTAAATGGAAAACACTTCCTTGTGGTCTACATAACATGTAATGGTGGTTCTTTGGTCAAAATGTTGCATGGATTATGTTTTACAGATCACCTTCAAGCCGCTTTCTGACAGTCGCTTCAGGATGCGCCGTTTTGTGGGCGGTCTCATTTACGTGGCTCACCTTCAGCAGCGTCTTTTCTCTGTCATCTTTGTGTGTGTCAAAAGATGGCGCAAACTGTTTTAATGACATTCAGACTTTACTTAAATCAATAACGGAGCAACATCTCCTCATTTGTAGCTCACTAGTGCAATAACAATGCCAAAAAGGTGTCCCGTGAAAACCCGTCCCACCAGAACTCTCTAATAACTAAAGTTCCTTGGGTAAATAATGTAAACTCACTATACCGGTATGTTTTAGCGCTTTCATGGCAAGTTTACTGACAGATATAAGTAAGAACTTTACACTACTTTATATTAGAAATTGCAACAGCAGAGGATGAATGTCCCATAACAAGAAGATAGAGAAAACGAAGAAGCTTATTGACTAGGGTGTAGCCACAGACTACAAAGGCGGAGGCGCGCACATTTTCAGGACTTATGCAGATCCCAAACACAGATCAGCAGGTACCAGAAGGTAAGAAAAGTCTCTTTTGCATAATATTACGAAACAAAACGCCAGATATGTCTTACCTTATACACACACCATACTAATACTTGTATGTTGAAGCACAGTACAATCCATCAAGCGGTGCAGTTTCATAGCTTACCAAAGTCGTACTAAAACATTTTGATAGAGTTTTGAGTGCCGTGTGTATTGTTCTATATTTTCAATGGAACATATACAATGTTTGTGTTGTTTACTTGAGTCATTGTGCAGTCTACAAGTATCTCTTATGTGTGACTGCCATCTACTGGTCACACTTATCATTTCACCATGTACCAGATGAAATAGCTTCGAGGTCGGTAAACACAACCAAAATGATTCCTTACATTAAAATTAAATGATTTTAAGTGCGCCTTATAGTCCGAAAAATACGGTAATAAAAAAAAATTATCAGATTAATCATTTACTGTATGGACACAGATTAATCACACAATTTATTTTGACTGGCAAATTTCACTCCAAAATACAACACAATGGGACTTTAGATCAAACTGTTACCAAGTTTTGAGCAGATACATGACTTGCATTAAAGTAAAACATTTCCCGAAAAAAGGTTTCTGGATGACTTTCTGACAATAAAATTGCATTTCTGTCCAAATATCGATAGGGATGGGAATCAAAAACCCGCTCTTGTTTAGAACCGGCTTCCAGCGTTTGGAAATCATTTTCCTGTTTTGTCAAAGACTCCCCAATCGACTGCTGTGATGTGGGCGTGCGCGACCTCACCACGTACAGCGCGGACGTGGCACAAAAGCTGGAGAGTGATTTACAAGAAAGGGTAACAACATTAATCAGAGTAAAGAGTGGCTATTTTGAAAAAAATAAATAAAAATAGAATATAAAACATGTTTTCAGTTAATTCACCTTTTTTTGTTAATTACATAACTCCTCATGTGTTCATTCATAGTTTTGATGCCTTCAGTGAGAATCTACAATGTAAATAGTCATGAAAATAAAGAAAACACATTGAATGAGAAGGTGTGTCCAAACTTTTGGCCTGTACTGTATATTTTCAACAATATTGTATGAGAACTTCAAAGAAACACAAATGGTATTAAAGGGTTAACGCTTACATTCTCCTTCAGTGGGAGCATTGTTGTTGATCACCCTTTTTTATGTCAGTGCATCGAAGTCTAGTATTAGTTTTGTTTTGGCAATTCTCAAAACAAATCTTTAACTAATTTTGTTCTAATATTTGGGGGCCCAGATTAAAAAGACCAACGGGCCGGATGTGACCCCCAGGCCGTAGTTTGTCCATCACTGATTTAGAGGATTGTGACATGATTCTCATCTATTGATTGGCTCATTAACATGACCGATGGGATTAGGACATTGCAGTGAATTATTTTAGCGTGACATGACATTGAAAAAAGATTTACATTTCTGTCTTGTTCTTGAAAACAACAGCAGATTTGCACATGCACATTTCATTTGCAGTCCAGACTTTGAGTGGTGAGGGTCTCCACTCTGCAGACTGACTGCCTGTGAGTGCTAAACGGGGGAAGGGCTCACTGCAGCACGCGCCATTGCTTGTTGAGGATAGTAACTGCAGCGTGCTTGCACCTCAGAGCAGTGGTTCTTAACCTGGGTTCGATCGAACCCTAGGGGTTCGGTGAGTCGGGCTCAGGAGTTCGGCGGAGGTCAAGACGCACCCGACTCATCGTGTAAATAAAAACTTCTCCCTATCGGCGTATTACGGATACGGCAACAGCAGAAGTCTGACTGATTTGCAGGTGTGTAATTTGTTGTGAGTTTATGCACTGTGTTGGTGTTGTTCTTTGAACAAGGTGATGTTCATGCACGGTTCATTTTGTGCACCAGTAATAAAACATGGTAACACTTTAGTAAGGGGAACATATTCACCATTAATTAGTTGCTTATTAACATGCAAATTAGTAACATATTGGCTCTTAACTAGTCATTATTAAGTACTTATTAATGCCTTATTTGGCCTGGCCTTATTATAACCCTAACCCTCTAACCCTGGCCCTATCCCTCTAACCCTGGTCCTAACCCTAACCAAATAAATCTAAATTACGTCTTTTTTACTTAGAATATGTTCCCCTAGTGTCCAAACAACTCTAAATTAAGTCTTTGTTACTTAGAATATGTTCCCCATACTAAAGTGTTACCAAAAACATATAACTTTGTCTTGAATTTCAAAAAAACAACAACATTTTATTTTTCACTAAAGAAGGGTTCGGTGAATGCGCATATGAAACTGGTGGGGTTCGGTACCTCCAACAAGTTTAAGAACCACTGCTTCAGAGTCTTCAAGACACAAGAAAAGTCTCCAATAACACAGGAAAAAAGTTTTGTTTTGTTTGTCATAGTACCTGTTTACAAACAAGTCGTCAAGAGGATATGGAAAGTCGCCAGATTTAGCAACAAAGGTCCCAATTTACTAAGATCTGTCAGGACGTGGACTATGGGGTGTTTGTTTTCCCGAGATGCAAGAATAGTTGGATCGGACATGGCTTGGAGGTAAATACATGATTTATTTTACACACTTACAAAAGGAACAAGGCGGAGGTACAAACTTGATTTTGAAACAAAAACTTACACTTAACGTAGACTAAGGACATGAAACAAAATAACTGCTAAACGTGACATGAATAAACAAAAACTTACTTGGAACAAGCATGGAAACGATCATGGAACAATGGCATGGAATGAACGCATGAGTGACAAGGGTAACAGCAGATAATGTCGCCAGGCTGACCAACAGAAAAAGACAGGCTTAAATAACAGTGACATGATTAGTGACAGGTGCGTGAATCAAAATGTGCAACAGGTGAAACTAATGGGTAACCATGGAAACAAAACAAGGGAGTGAAAAAGCAGGAACTAAGTCACCACAAACCAAACAGGACATAACTAAAACAAAACATGATCAAAAGACATGACAAGATCCAAATACCACGCGCTAAACAGCTTCTGCAATGTATAAAATAGCCTGTACTATTCGGGGGCGTATTGTGTGGGATTTACTAAGACTGCGTGTGCAATTGAAAAGTGGTGCTGACCGCCTTTTTTAAATGAGGATTTGCGTGTGCTCTACGGGGCATCACCACGGAGACACTCTCATTTACCGCACATTTATTTTATCATGAATGTGAATGTTGTCTGTCTATCTGTGTTGGCCCTGTGATGAGCTGGCGACTTGTCCAGGGTGTACCCCGCCTTCCGCCCGAATGCAGCTGAGATAGGCTCCAGCACCCCCGCGACCCCGAGAGGGACAAGCGGTAGAAAATGGATGGATGGAACGTGCATCTACATTCAGCATTCACCCCATACATCAGTGCAACTACATTGAAACCATTTTTTTTTTTACTGCCGAGCTCGCTAGCTAACCATGTTTTAAAACACCTCTTGGAGAGCTGCGTTTTAGTGTTATAGCTTCACCTTTAACGTTACTTTTTAAGCCAAAATGTATCCATTCTTCCTTTTCTGTCAACACAGTCTGCTTTTAAGTATTCCGTGTGCGCTGCCGAACATGCTCCTCTGCTCGTAAAACCAGCAATGTCACAACGTTGACAACGGCGCGGCGTCATGCCTGTTAATAACAAAAAGAAAGAAAGAAGGGAAACTGGTACTTTTCAGAGGCTCTACTATCGATTATGATGCATTAATATGGCGGTGCTTTACTAGTACAGGTACAACGTACAACCCTATAGTTAAAATATATATATTTTTTAAATTTATACAGTAGACTATTGATTTTTTTTATTATATTACAGTTTATTTTAGCAAGTATTGGTTTTCTGGGGAACCCCTGAAGCCCTGATCCTGTTTGTATATTTATGTTTCTTCTAAACTAAACAAAGTTAACGCTGATCAACTTGTTTGTTAGTCCTTTATCCAAATGAGAATCGATAAGAGAACCGAATCGTCCAGCAGAGTTGAAAATGAATCAGAATCGGCAAAATCTTAACAATTCCCATCTTAAATATCGGGGTCTTTTTTAAGTTAATTTAAATTATGCATTTGCGCAATCACCTGTGATTACTCATGATTAATTCAAATTTAAAAATGTGATTAATCCGATTTGAAACATAATCATTTGACAACACTATAATACATATATTGTTAAATGAATAACCACAGTCTAACAGTGACAAAAGTAAAGTGTGTTGGATTGTGATGTGACCTTTTAGTAAACGCTTTTACAAATGTAAGAATAAAATTTGAACTTAATACTTATTGAAAATATTTGATTAACTTATTTTTTTTTCCAAATGTGTTGCAGTCACAAATCATCACACGTGTGTCATAGAATGGACAGGGGCTGGAGTGTGGGAACAACCAACAAGTGACTGCGCTTGTCTGCGTCTCTGTCCATGGTGCTGAATAGTCCATCTACACCCATAGATATAGAGGACATAGAACTGACTGACATTCTCCCAGAAACTTGGTCAAAAACACGCAACAGAATAAACAACTAAACAAAAATAAAACATATTTTTTTACAATTGCTTTGAAAAAGAAGGCAATTCTTTTTTTTCCTGTTCTTCTTAAGCATGATTTGACTGAAAATGCAACATAATGATGCTATTTGTGCAATAGGCTCTAAGAACAGATGGGATTTGCTTTCAACATACACCACAAAACATGGGCTTTGCTCACATATTATTTTACTTAATTATTTTAATTGTTATTTATTTAGCTTTTTACAGTTGTTTTGCTGCAATTCCATATATTTTGCCCCACATGTCAAACCTACAACAATATATTAAACAACCTTGTACAATTCAAAGCCATTGAAACCCTCAAGCTTCCTTACCTTCTTGTGCATGAATTGTTTTTTTCTTCACACCACCCCCCTCTCCCTTGTAATGTTAACGGAGTAAGGGCCTGATCTACTAAAGTTTTGTGCGCCCTAAAACATGTGCAAACTTGATAGCACACGCAGAGCTGATCTACTAAACGTGTGCACTGAGGATTTAATCTCTTTCTATCTTCATGAATATGCAAAATATATGCTGATCATCACAATACTAGGAGGAGAAAATGCAAATATGAATATTCTGCACACACAGTGTGATTTATCGTAGGTCTTCCAGCACCTATAACATTATGAAACGATATTGCTGAATAGACGACATGTCTAATACTTTATATTTCTGATCGTCCAAAATATTGACACACACGCGCAGTGTGGGACTGTCCGTATGCACAGCCTTTTCACACATGGTAAATAAAAAAAGCAAAATAGTGCTTGCAAAACGATTATGAGAGGTGACAAATCACATTGGGCGTGCTAAATAATTATATTTGCATCTTCTCGTCTCAGTATTGTGGGCGTTTTGATGAGAAGAATATATTTTGCATATTAATACAAACAGACACAAAATTGATTACATGCCTTATTCTGCTCACTTAAAAGACACAATCCACTTTGCACACGTTTGGAAGATCAACTGTGCGTGTGCTACCAAGTTTGCACGTGTTTTAGTACACACACACCTTTTGTAAATCGGGCCCTCAATTTTATTGTTTGCACATGCCGTTTAGCGCTTGGTATCTGTATCTGGGTGGATCAGGCCCTAAGTGTGCTGGGAAGAGGAGAGCACTCACCTCAGATATCCTCCACTCTCAAATACATGAGGAGATATCTTCGGTAAATACGACAACAGGAAGTGATCGACTCAATGCAACATCCTGCCTTCTGAAAGCTAAATGAGCGGCTGTAAATAAATTGTTTCCGCAGACCGTTTCCTGGTGTGCCTTAGAGTGCATATGTGTGTGACTCATGCAATTCTTGCCACTACAAGTGCTGCACAGCTAGTTGCTCAGAGTATAGGCTCAATCTGTTAATTAGACAAATGTCTCACATCCTCACAGTGGCGGTGCAAACAGGGCGCCTGTGACTCGTTGCGCATGTGCGTACGTGTCATACTTACCTCCAGCCAATAATCATTAAACCCAGAGAGAACCTGCTCAGAGCCCCTGACCTCTGACCCTAATAATGCCCACCCAATTTCTAACACATGCACACGGTCACAAGCCAAGTGGGCCGACTTGCACTTTTATGAGTTTGTGTGATGGAAGTTGGACCTTGGTGAATAATAAGTCCATCAGTTCATCAATTATATCACCTCTAATGTGCTGGGTTGCAGGGCTGTAGTTATGGCTGCTGGAGAGTGAAAACGCAAACATGTCCAATTTCTGGACAGCAGCTGGTTTTTGACTGTTCCATGGCATATTCTGAAAATGCAGTTAAACAATAGCTTGGCAGATGCATTTCCTTTATTAATCCCGTGATGGAAATTCATCGAAGTACAACATGCAAATTTAATTTCTGCATTCAGACACAAGTCACATTCTAAAGAGAATAATGCAAGTTTTACTTGCAGAAAACAATGCAAAATATTGTAAATGATGAATGAACATTTAACATTAATTTGACCTTTTATTGAAGACTCTCGCTGGCAAAGCCAAGTGAACGCCACCTTTAAATTTGCTACCAGTTCTTTCTTGAGCGCAATAGTGTTTCTCACCTTCTTTATCAAAGTGCTGGCAATGGCAAATTACTTTGGCCCGATGGCGGTTTATTTTGCAGTCGTACCAGAATGCAGCTGGGATAGGCTCCTGCACCCCCGCGACGTCGAGAGGGACAAGCGTTTGAATATGGATGGATGGCAACCAAGTTGGCGTACAGAAACTGCCGGGAAATTTTGGTGAATTGTGCTTGTCCAAAAGTAATATTGGACAGTGATGGGCGAGCTATACTTGGAACATGTAGTAAGCTAAGCTACTAGGTACTCTGCATTAAATGTAGCTAAGCTACAAGGGAAGTTATCCCCAGAGAATTTTTGAAAGGTACACTACAAGCGACACGGCCAAATTAGCTGGCTACATCAAAGCTAAGTATTAAATTAACGCTCATTAGCTCCACAGACCCCCATTTGAAAAGATAAACCATAAGAGAAGATTTACATGTATTATGGCTCTCGCAGTAATTATCATCACCCATAAAGGGCAACAGCACTTTTTTTGGAAATTTTGCCTATCGTTCACAATTATTATGAAAGACATGACGATCAGGGATGTCCGATAATGGCTTTTATTCCGATATTGTCCAACTCTTTAATTACCGATACCAACCGATACCGATATCAACCGATATATGCAGTCATGGAATTAACACATTATTATGCCTAATTTAGACAACCAGGTATGGTGAAGATAAGGTACTTTAAAAAAAAAATAAAAAAATAAGATAAATAAATTAAAAACATTTTCTTGAGTAAAAAAGAAAGTAAAACAATATAAAACGGTTACATAGAAACTAGTAATTAATGAAAATGTGTAAAATTAACTGTTAAAGGTTAGTACTATTAGTGGACCAGCAGCACGCACAATCATGTGTGCTTACAGACTGTATCCCTTGCAGACTGTATTGATATATATTGATATGTAATGTAGGAACCAGAATATTAATAACAGAAAGAAACAACCCTTTTGTGTGAATGAGTGTGAATGAGGGAGGGAGGTTTTTTGGGTTGGTGCACTAATTGTAAGTGTATCTTGTGTTTTTTTATGTTGATTTTAATAAAAAACAAACAAACAAAAAAACCCGATACCGATAATAAAAAAAAACGATACCGATAATTTCCGATATTACATTTTAACGCATTTATCTATCGGACATCTCTAATGACGATGGATGTATTTTTTTTTCTTACATTGTAAATATTAAATCAACACGAATTAAAGTCCACTTACAGCGGAGGCAAATGGAGGTCCTTTATTTCGCTTATAAAATCCGATAAATAACCATTCAAAAACCGCCAACAATACTCCATTTACATTTCGTGATTTGAATATTAACCAAGTTTTAGTGATATTGTTATTATAAATGCTAACGCAGACAAACTATTTATCGCTGTGCCGTGATTACTTCCATGTCTCCGTATGTTTACATCATCGATTGGTTTGCTGCTTCCTCGCTTCCTTGCTCCCTGTAAGTTTATTGTAGATCATAAATCATGTATCACACCTGAACTTGAGACGTCTGAGTAGGTGTTCCGAAAAGTTGGTACACTTTTACAGCCATGTAGGACCCGGAAATGGCGAGAATGACATAGAAAGACGTTTGGTCCCCCCCACCGTTCCCCATCCTGTTTCTTCGCGAGGATTATGAGTACCGTATTTTCCGCACTATAAGCCGCCCCGGACTATAAGCCGCGCCTACGCTGCGCTAAAGGGAATGTCAAAAAAACAGTCAGATAGGTCAGTCAAACTTTAATAATATATTAAAAACCAGCGTTCTAACAACTCTGTCCCAAAATGTACGCAAATGTGCAATCACAAACATAGTAAAATTCAAAATAGTGCAGAGCAATAGCAATAACTTAATGTTGCTCGAACGTTAATGTCACAACACACAAAATAAACATAGCGCTCACTTTCTGAAGTTATTCTTCATTCGTAAATCCTTCGAATTCTTCGTCTTCGGTGTCCGAATTGAAAAGTTGGGCAAATGTGGGATCCAAAATGGCCGGTTCCGTCTCGTCGAAGTCATCGGAGTCAGTGTCACTGTTGTCCAGCAGTTCTGTGAATCCTGCCTTCCGGAAAGCTCGGACCACAGTTGTGACCGAAATATCTGCCCAGGCATTTACGATCCACTGGCAGATGTTGGCGTCGTCTGGCGCTGTCTGCCTGTCTTAGTGAAGGTGATGTTGGCGTCGTCTGGCGCTGTCTGCCTGTCTTAGTGAAGGTGTGTTCGCCTTCGGTCATCCATTGTTCCCACGCCGTTCGCAGTCGTGATTTGAATGCCCTGTTGACACCAATATCCAGTGGCTGGAGGTCTTTTGTCAATCCACCCGGAATGACGGCGAGTATTGAATTAAGCGCGTAAGCGTGTCTCTTAATGTGATGTTATGAGCTAGCAAATATAACAACTACACTACCCAGCATGCAACGATAGTGACGAGCATGCGCGGTAGCCCTGAGAAGCGTTGTTGTATGCTGGGAGTTAGAATGTGGTTATGAGCACGCTGTGAGTAAACGTTGAGAACTCAGTTAACACGCCTCGTCTGCATTATTTATAATTAGACAGACAACACACTTAATAGGAGCCATTTTGGGGTCTTTACATAAACACACAAATGGAAATGAAACGTCACATATCCCAGCATGCACCGCGCGCTTCTTCTACGGGGAAAAAAGATGGCGGCTGTTTACCGTAGTTGCGAGACCTAAACTTTATGAAAATGAATCTTAATATTTATCCATATATAAAGCGCACCGGGTTAAAAGGCGCACTGTCAGCTTTTGAGAAAATTTGTGGTTTTTAGGTGCGGCTAATAGTGCGGAAAATACGGTAATTCTTCTTCTAAATTGGAATATGTGAATATCCCAGCAGTCGGCATCCTAATGACAGCAAACCTTGTACAATAAGTGATTTTGTATTATGTTTGTTGGCTCTTATGAAGTCTGCAGTGAGTACCGTATTTTTCAGAGTACGTCGCACCGGAGTATAAGTCGCACCTGCCGAAAATGCATAATAAAAAAGGAAAAAAAACATATATAAGTCGCACTGGAGCCCGGCCAAAC
This sequence comes from Nerophis lumbriciformis, assembly GCF_033978685.3. Taxonomy (NCBI): domain Eukaryota; kingdom Metazoa; phylum Chordata; class Actinopteri; order Syngnathiformes; family Syngnathidae; genus Nerophis; species Nerophis lumbriciformis. The sequence continues at coordinate 21,777,472 of NC_084557.2, forward strand.
TATGAAAAAAACTGTGACTTATAGTCCGAAAAATACGGTAATCAGTGAGCTGAATGGCTCCCAAAGGCTCCATTGTAAGCAACCTTTTGAATGCAAAACAAAAATAAAAAATTTAATCTGTCATGTCTCTCATAATAATTGTGAGCGATAGGCAACATTCCAAGAAAAGTGCAGTTCCCCTTTAACTTCAAGGACCCCCAGTATGACATGCATTAAGTCACAGATCCCCATGTAACGGCATTTATATCTATGGGCCCACATGTACAATATCAATGTTAATTTAACTGAGACTATACACATTAATTATCTGTCATACAGCTGGGGACACCTTACAACTCCCTCTGGTAGTCCCCACACCCCACTGTATAATATATGTTTATTTTAGTTTGCCTTTTCTTTGGCCCACCCTCATAATGCCTACAGTAAATAAAAACAGCACCTGTGTATATCTTGACAAAAAGTACAAATTATGTGTTGTTAGTGAACTGTTGGTAAGGGTTATGTGCAGTAAAACCTTCCATGAACACAACTCACCTTAAAGGGGAACTGCAATTTTTGGGAATTTTGCCTATTGTTCACAATCATTATGAAAGATATGATGACAGATGGATTTTTTTTAATGCATTCTAAATATTAAATACACATGAATAAAAGTCCGCTTACAGCAGAGCCTATGTTAGGTCATCTATTCCACCCATAAAACCCAATAAAAAAGCATCCAAAAAGCACCAACAATACCCCATTTACATGTCGTGACTTGAATATTAACCACGTATTAGTGATATTGTTATTATAAGCGCTAACGCAGACAAACTATTTATAGTGTCAACGTGATCATGAACTTGTGTGCCAATGTTGACATGATCGACTGATGAGCTGCTTCCTCATTTCCTTGCTCGTCAAACTTTATTGTAGATCATAAATAATGCCTCTCACCTTGATAGTAGAAGGACAAGTACGTATTCCGACAAGTTGGTACACTTTGACATTCAAAATAGACCCCGAAATTGTGAGAATGCATAAAAAGACGCTTGGTTCAACCCACATTTTCTGTGAAGATTTTAAGCCATTGTTCCTCTAAACAGGAATATAAGAAGATTCTATCAGTCAGCATCCTAATGACAGCAGACATAGTGCGGTAAGTGATGTTTTATTATGTTTGTTGTCTCTCATGAAGTCTGCAGTGAGAAATAATTAGTGATATTGTTAAAAAAAAAGCGAACATTGTGATGTGTTTTTGAAATGAATGTGCCGCGTATGCTTAAAGGGGAACATTATCACAATTTCAGAAGGGTTAAAACCATTAAAAATCAGTGCCCAATGGCTTATTTTATTTTTCGAAGTTTTTTTCAAAATTTTACCCATCACGCAATATCCCTAAAAAAAGCTTCAAAGTGCCTGATTTTAACCATCGTTATACACACACCCGTCCATTTTCCTGTGACGTCACACAGTGATGCCAATACAAACAAACATGGCGCATAGAACAGCAAAGTATAGCGTCATTAGCTCGGATTCAGACTCGGATTTCAGCGGCTTAAGCAATTCAACAGATTACGCATGTATTGAAACGGATGGTTGTAGTGTGGAGGCAGGTAGCGAAAACGAAATTGAAGAAGAAACTGAAGCTATTGAGCCAAATCGGTTTGAACCGTATGCAAGCGAAACCGACGATAACGACACGACAGCCAGCGACACGGGAGAAAGCGAGGACGAATTCGGCGATCGCCTTCTAACCAATGATTGGTAAGTGTTTTTTTGGCATTAAAGGAAACTAACAACTATGAACTAGGTTTACAGCATATGAAATACATTTGGCAACAACATGCACTTTGAGAGTGCAGACAGCCCTGAAATGGGCTGTCTGCACTCTCATTGGGCTCTCAAATGGGGCTGTCTGCACTCTCATTTAAATGTTTTTAAGCTAAATTATTGGTAAACACAGTTTATGTATAATAATTTACATAAAACCGCGAGTAATGAATAACGTTTTCATCAATTAATATATTCTGTAGACATACCCTCATCTGCTCTCTTTTCCTGAAAGTTGATCCGTTCAATTTTGGAGTTGATGTCAGCATCTGCTTTGAGTGTCGCAGGATATCCACACATTCTTGCCATCTCTGTCGTAGCATAGCTTTAGTCGGTAAAGTGTGCGGAACAAACGACTGACCATTTCGTCGGCTTTCCCCACAGCCTCGTATTTTGAACAAATTTCGTCCAATTTCTTGCCACTTTCGCATCTTTGGGCCACTGGTGCAACTTGAATCCGTCCCTGTTCGTGTTGTTACACCACCGACGAAAGTGAGAAAATGGCGGATTGCTTCCCGATGTTGTGACGTCATCGCTCCGAGAGCGAATAATAGAAAGGCGTTTAATTCGCCAAAATTCACCCATTTAGAGTTCGGAAATCGGTTAAAAAAATATATGGTCTTTTTTCTGCAACATCAAGGTATATATTGACGCTTACATAGGTCTGGTGATAATGTTCCCCTTTAAAATGATCAAACTATGTAAATATTAAATGTTATTATAAATGTGCCCATTGCTACATTACATATATACTTACGGGGCGGTATAGCTCGGTTGGTAGAGTGGCCGTGCCAGCAACTTGAGGGTTCCAGGTTCGATCCCCGCTTCCGCCATCCTAGTCACTGTCGTTGTGTCCTTGGGCAAGACACTTTACCCACCTGCTCCCAGTGTCACCCACACTGGTTTAAATGTAACTTAGATATTGGGTTTCACTATGTAAAGCGCTTTGAGTCACTAGAGAAAAGCGCTATATAAATCTAATTCACCTCACTTCGCTTCACATCATGCATATTAAACCTCAATGGAAGTGTTTTGATGTTTTTTAAGGGCTGTTATAGGCAGAATAGAGCGGCTCGCATAGGCTCCATTGTAAGCGGATTTTTGATTGCATTTATTTACAATTTAGAATGCATTAAAATAATACATCCATTGTCATGCCTTTCATAATGATTGTGAATGACAGGCAACATTACAAAAAAAGTGCTGTTCCCCTTTAATGGGTCTTCTTAAACTTTTGTTGTACGTCCGAGAGGTCAAGAGAAATTAAGATGCTTCAAGTATGTTTTTTTGGTTGTTTTTTTTGGAGTCCCTCTGTCTAGGAGTCCCTTCTTATAATACGGCATGTGCGTGTTTCTGTTAGGACTTTGCTTCTTCCACCATATCTTGCCTTTCGATTGGCCAGCGCATAATGTTTCACCCTAACCTTAGCCAATCGTGACTCATCATTCGTAAACCAACTAATCATCATGGATTGTTTCCGTATTCCCCCCACCCCCTGGATTTGCAGTCCATTTTGCTTTGTGGTAGCTTGTAGATTTGTTGTTATCTACCTTGGTGTAAAAATAGCTTAGCAACAGGAATCACTACTGGTTCAAAAAGGAAAATGTAGTTAAGCTACGTATTGTTGCTACATGTAGCAAGCTACCGCCCAACACTGATATTGGAGCATACACCTACTCAGTGGCCTAGTGGTTAGAGTGTCCGCCCTGAGATCGGTAGGTTGTGAGTTCAAACCCCGGCCGAGTCATACCAAAGACTATAAAAATGGGACCCATTACCTCCCTGCTTGGCACTCAGCATCAAGGGTTGGAATTGGGGGTTAAATCACCAAAATGATTCCCGGGCGCGGCCACCGCTGCTGCCCACTGCTCCCCTCACCTCCCAGGGGGTGATCAAGGGTGATGGGTCAAATGCAGAGAATAATCTCGCCACACCTAGTGTGTGTGTGACAATCATTGGTACTTTAACTTTTAACTTTAACTTTAAAAACACTGATAACCAACCTACAAACACCTTGTTTTTTTTTGGTACGTCCCACTTTACGTATAATTGGATTTTAGCAGGATAGTTTAGCAAAAAACGGAATCCAGTTTTGGATACTGTCTATCTTTGCGTGTAACAAACCCAGTTGCCCAGTTATAATTTTGCGGAATCGAGTTCCCAAACAAAGCATTTAACACATTGGTGTCTATACAGGGCTTGATTTACTAAGATTCAAATACCACACGCTAAACAGCATGTGTAAACAATAAAATTGCTTGTACTATGAGTGGATGTGTTGCATGTGATCTACTAAGACTGCGTGCGCAATTGTAAAGTGATGAAGACCGCCCCTCTTTAAGCTATATTTAAACCAGTGTGGGTGGCACTGGGAACAGATGGGTTGAGTGTCAACAGCAGAGACGGGAATCGAACCTGGAACCCTCAAATTGCTGGCATGGCCGCTCTACCAACCGAACCACGTCGGAAACAACTTTTCTGGGTCGCAATTAATGTGCGCGAAGCTGTGAATCGCTTCACCAGCACATTCGTGGAATGACTACAATGCTCGAAATTGCATAATGAAAAACATATTTTCATGTAGGAGATATTACTACAATATGTTTCCTAAAAAAAAAAACATTAATACAAAACACCAGCATCAATCAATTTAATTCATTTTAATCAATCCCTTAATTCATCCAGCGAATATAAAGTTACAAAATGTAATTGCTGGTTGACTACCATGTGAATTAAGTCGCGACGAAACAACCCAATTGCAACCCAGCAATTTTGGACATTTTGATGATCAGCATATATTCTGCATATTCATGAAGAGTGCATGCCTTAATCTGCTCACTTAACAGTCACAATCCACTTGGCACACGTTTAGCAGATCCTCTTTGTGTGTGCTATTAAGTTTGCACGTGTTTTAGTACACGCAAACCTGTCGTAAATCCCGCTCCCACATACATATACAAATACAGTACATATTTACATACTCAAAGTTCGTACATCCACACGCACATTCATTATACAAACATACACATACTGTACATATACATTCACTGTACAAACACATATACACATTCTGTACATATGCAAGTACATATGCATACATACACTCATGCACATAATCACGTTTCATCAAACATATATTAACGTTGTTGCCCTAGGGTAAACTGGGCATAACACATGGCACACTGACAAAGCTTAACCTATTGTCACTATAACAATCTACGAGGTTAATGTAGGTTGCTTCTCTTTCTTACCCTCCATTTTTCTGCATTCTTTCGTATCTCAAGTTATCATTACATATATGTATTGTTGCATTTAAACAACTGTATTGTTGATAATAAAGGTAAAGTATTGGTATTGTTCATTATCAATAGCGCTATTTCTATTGGTATTTGTATTGCTTCATTTGTAGTGTAATAATGCTCATTGTCATTTCTGTATTATTTTTTATTTTTGCTAACTGCTTATTTGCTATCACTTTTACCATCATATTTGTACATGTCGTATTTGCTGATGTTGCTCTATTGTTGTTGTTGTTGCTGTTGTTTGCTGTTGTTGTTTTTGTCTCTCTGTCTAATCCCCCTCTTGTCCCCACAATTTCCCCCCCTGTCTTCTTTTTTTTCTCTTTCTATCCCATCCTGCTCCGGCCCGGCTGCACCAAATGATAATATAAATACATTTAATAAAGTCAAATACAAATAAGGCAACAAGAGAAGTATCCTACACTTCTCTTTTGTAAAGTAAATCTGAACAGCCGATATGGGCATCTACATCAACTATTTGATTTGCCTGAGAAGCTGGACAGGACAACAAAACAAAAATAAAATAAAATAAAAATCCCGCTCTTAGCCTCTATACTGCTTTTTATTGAGTATGGCAGTAAAATAAGCAACCCTGGGGCCAAAGAAAGTCGGCACTTTGACAAAAAAAGTGAGAAACACTTAAAAATTCAAGAACAACAAACCCTTCCTCTTTGCTCATCGCCGTCTTCGCCAACATATATGGTAAATGCTAAATGGAGTGTACTTGTAGAGCGCCATTCTACTAAGGTGTGAATGTGGAGTGAATCAATGATGGGTTCTAAGTTCTTTGTGAAGTGTCTAGAAAAGCGCTATATAAATCTAATCCATTGTTATTACTATTATGGGGAAAAAATTGCTTCTGATTTCGTAGGATTTTTTAAAGGAAAAACTTAGGTTTTTCGTACCTGACACAAACTGTAAAACTTTGTGTACTTTGCGGTTTATGTAACATTTCAATATTGTTGCTGATTGTATGCATGTAAAGAAAAGTTATTTGCTTCGTAGAGTTAAAATAAACTATTCATCCATTAACAACGTTTGAACGTTATTTGCAGTGATGTTCGCAGATCAACAACGACACCTAGTGGCATTTTATCAGAACTGCTGTAATGGATATTTGCTTGTCTGTCGGCACATCATGAGCTTCGTTGTTGTTGCTTTTTTGTGGAAGTTTCATTTCAGGTTATATGGTTATGATCACAGTTTTGCAGTCATTCATACCTTTTCTGTAGTCATGTCTTTTAAAACACACTTTTGCACACTTAACTGTTTTCTGGTCTCACCATAACTGAGTTATAATGTGGAGATATGAGAAATGACAATAAGTACACTTCACTTGCTATAAGCCTGATTTACTTAAGGTTTGCATGTACCAAAACACGTGCAAAATTGATACCACACGCAAAGCTGATCTACTAAACATGTGCAAAGTGGATTGCGTCTGTTAGGTGAGCAGAATAAGGTGTGCAATCCATTTTGAGTCTCAGTCTTCATTAATATGCAAAATATATGCTGATCATTAAAACGGCCACAATATTGTAAATTGGGAGGAGAAAAGGCAACTACATTATGCAGCTCGTGCAATGTTAGTTATTAAGGCTAAATGGTATAGAATGTGCGGCCGCAGTATTCATGGACTTAACAAAAGCATTTGACACAATTAATCATGATATTTTAATACGAAAATTAGAACGATATGGCATCAGAGGTTTGGTATTGAATTGGGTAAGAAGTTATTTAACCAACAGGAAGCAATATGTAAAGATGGGTGAAAATATGTCAACACGGCTAGATATATCCTGTGGTGTACCCCTGGGGTCAATACTGGGACCAAGATTGTTCAATCTTTATATAAACGACATTTGTAAGGTTACGAAGGACTTAAAGTTGGTTTTATTTGCAGACGACACAAGTGCTTTCTGTTCAGGAGAGAGCACACAGAAGATAATACAAATAATAACAGAAGAAATGAACAAATTAAAAAGATGGTTTGACAAAAACAGACTATCTTTGAATCTCAGTAAAACTAAAATAATGCTATTTGGTAATAGTAGAAAAGAGCATCGTACACAAATACAAATAGACGAAGTAGACATAGAAAGGGTAAAAGAAACTAGATTTTTGGGAGTATTAATAGATGATCAAATGAACTGGAAATCTCATATACAAAACATACAACATAAGGTGGCACAAAACATTTCAATAATGAATAAAGCAAAATATGTCCTGGGCCAAAAATCACTACATATTCTCTACTGCTCGCTAGTGTTACCATATCTGAGTTATTGTGCAGAAATATGGGGAAATAACTACAAATGTGCGCTACATTCGCTAACCGTGTTACAAAAAAGATCAGTTAGAATAATACATAATGTTGGATATAGAGAACACACAAACCCTGTATTTATTAAGTCAGAAATATTAAAGTTTGGTGATTTGGTAAAATTGCAAACAGCTAAAATTATGTACAAAGCAAACTATAACCTGCTACCAAAGAATGTACAACAATTCTTCTCAACTAAAGAGGAGAAATATAACCTTAGAGGAAAAAATAATTTAAAACATTTATATGCACATACGACACTTAAAACTTTTAGCATATCAGTATATGGAATTAAATTATGGAATGGATTAAGTAAAGAAGTTACGGTAAAAATTGTACTGATATGATCCAGTTTAAGAGGTTGTTCAAAATAATAGTGCTTACAGAGTACAAAAAAGAAGAATTATGAGAAATACTTTCAACCTTATTGAAAATAAGATATTCTTCATCTCAGTATGTTAATAATGACTGAATTAATTAATTAATTACATATTACAAAACTGTTGTATACTAATTCATAGATGTTATTTTATTATATAAAAAGGTCAGTAAATGATTCTATATATTTGTAAACTCTTGAAGTGGGAAAGGGGTAGGATTAAATAAGCTTTGCTTCTTCCTACTCCTTTTCGGGCATGATGTAAAATGAAATGATATGAAATTGTGTGATGTATTATGATGTAAGTGTGTTCATGTTCGAAATAAACTAAAGAAAGAAAGAAAGAAAGAAAGGCGTATTAATGTTTTGGGAGCACTGTTTTGTGTTTTATTTAGCACATTTGGAAACAACTTGCAAGTTGACAAAGTTCCACACATGGCTGTGAGAAAAGAGGCAATTGCGCTGCAAAAACAGACAATGGACTGAGAATTGTCCGTCCTAAGTGTATACATACATACACATTGTCTATTCAGCAACATCCTTTTATAATTTCATAGCTGCTGAACAACTTAAGGGGCTGATTAAAACGAACTCAGCTGATGTGTTTTAGTATTTTTGAAACGTTAGTTGTTGGTTTTTTTTAACATAGACTACATATACAACTTTTTGAAGTGTGCATTTTTTGCATCTAGAGCACATGCACCTTCAGCGGTAAAAAAAAGAGAAAACGATCAAATAATGGTTTCAATATCGGCTGCTTCTACAATACCCATAAAAAGTAGTACATGTCTGCTGCTTGTTTGAAAACATAGCAAAACCCCACAGGTTTTGTCCAGTAAATGCGAATGTCTCCGTGGTAATGCCCTGTATAGAATACGCAAAATTCTCATTTAAATGAAGCGGTTTGCACCACTTTTCAAATGCACACGCAGTCTTAGTAGATCACACAAAACACGACTACTAATAGTACACACTATTTTATAGCTTGCACACCATGTTTAGCGCAAAGTATTTGGACCTTTGTAAATCAGGCCCTAACTGGACTGCAGAAAATGTCAAGACAACCCACAATGAAATATAGAGAACACACCTTGTTCATTAAGTAAAAAATATTGAAATTTACAGACCTAGTACATTTTTTAAATCACCTAAAACCATGCAAAAGAAAAATAATAAATAGAAATAAAGTAAACGAGAATATAATCCATTTATTGTCTTTGGTAACAATGAAATTAAGTGCAATCCATTAGTGCAGTACAAATAACACAAACTAAAACCAATACATAATCGCATTAAAAAGTTAACAAAAGAGGAAACATATAACTTTGGGAAAAATGTATTTAACAATCATTATCATAATAATAAGCCTAAGTATTAGCATTACTTTTTTTCCTCCATAGTTTACACTACACATTGTCATATTTCATATTTTGACATGTAAAATGATTTTCATATACAAATTATTAAGACAAACACTAATGACCACAAAGCATACAATTTGATGTCTGTACCTTGTTTCAAATTCAAAGAAATACGCTCATCGCTTGATATAAGTGAAGTTCATAACATGGATCCCAATTGAGGTTATAAACTACACATTTCAGGTTTTATGGTACAATGTCCACTAAATCTTATCATCCATATTCAGCAGGATCCTTCTTAAAGGACCTTGCTACATGGGGTATATCAGCATTCAGCATTGACCCTTTCAGTATCACAATGTCCAGTTGGTTGGGACTGGTCACTGATTCACCAGAGTGGCGATAAGATCTGTTGGCTGAGCTGATAAGACCTCTCGTGTGCAGCACAGGCAGAGATCATTGACACTTGGCCAGCCAGCATTATGAAACCTCATTGCTTCTGCAGCAATCGATCTCTTCACAGAAGCGAACGGTTGACTGATCGCACTGTGTTCTCTTTGTGTGCTTAGGATGTGTGACATGACCATTGGCCTCCATTTCCACCCCTTTAAACCCGAACCACAGCACGGCTTTTACCTTGGCATGTGAAAATTCGATGGACTTTGCCCTGCACGTGTATGCCGGGAGAAAGTCCTCTGGAGCCTCAGGTCTACCAATTGATGCCCCCTACTGCAATAATTGTTGTGACACCTGCCTCTCTATATGTGTTGGACACGCCTTTTTATTTCTCTTTTGTCCACGATATCTACGTGAGAGTTAGGCGTCCCGTGTGACGTCAGAAAAGTGTATTTAATGTCTCATTGAGAACTTTATTTCACTATTATTTTCTTGTTCTGTATTGTTGTATTCGTGTAGGGCAGACCTGGGCCTTAAGCTATTCAATCTGGCCCGCCGGACATTCCCAAATTTTTTTTTTAGATCTTTAAGATGGAAACTTTAGCTGCCATTATGATGCGCAGTGATTAGGGATGATGTTTGATAAGAAATTATCGAGTTCGAGCCTATTATCGAATCCTCTTATCGAACCGATTCCTTATCGATTCTCTCATGAGGTATATGGAAAAAAACACAATATTTGGTTTAACAAATCACTTCACATTCTCTACTGCTCGCTACTATAGTATTGCCATCTCTGAGTTATTGTGCAGAAATGTGGGGAAATAACTACAAATGTGCGCTACATTCGTTAACCGTGTTACAAAAAAGATCAATTAGACTGATACATAATGTTGGATATAGAGAACATATAAACACTTTATTTATTGAGTCAAAAATATTAAAGTTCGATGATTTGGTGAAATTGCAAACAGCTAAAATGATGTGGAATTAAATGATGGAATGGATGAAGTAAAGAAGTTAAACCTTGTACTGATATGATCCAGTTTAAGAGGTTGTTCAAATGAATAGTGCTTACAAAGTACAAAGAAGAAGAATTATGAGAAATACTTTCAACCTTATTGAAAATAAGATATTATTCATCTCATTATATTAATAATGACTGAATTAATTAATTACATATTACAAAACTGTTGTATATACTAATTCACTGATATTTTATTATAAAAAGATCAGTAAATTATGTATATATTTGTCGGATCATGTTTTGTTTAGTTATGCTTTGTTAGTTTTGGACTTCCTTAGTTATTTTGTGCACTTCGGGGGTTTGTTTTAGTCACCATGGTTACTTATGATTTTCACCTGCCTTGTACGCACACCTGTTGCTCATCAGAGACTCTATTTAAGCCTGCCTTTTCCGGTCACTCGTCGTGGCTTCATTGTTTGCATTTGCAACAGTTACGTTGGCATTCTGGTTTTCGAGTTCATGATTCCTGTGCTAAGTTACTTTAGCTTCTAGTATTCCTGTGCTAAGTAAGTTTTTGCTTTAGCTTCTCGTGCGAACGACACGCTTTCCTTTTGTTTTGTTCCTGTCTGTTGTAATGTGTATGATTTATGAGAAATAAATCATCTCCTACCTGCACGCTTTCGTCCGGAGCCATCAATTTTGCGTCCCGGGAACGAACCGCAGCACCCCACCGTGACAAATGACTGAGCTACGTGACGTAATTTCTTGTCATGTCTCACGGGGCATTTCTTGTCGGGACGGGATTCGTTCCCAGTGATTCGAATAAAGAACCAACTCTTTTTCTTTACTATAGTGGTCTCGATAACGGGTACCGGTTCTCAAAAAGGGATTCGAGTCCGAGGACTCGGTTCTTTTCTTATCGAACAACCGGGAAAACCGGGTTCGAGCATTTTCAGTTGCAGTGATGTTTTCAAAATGACCGTAAGTCTTGAACTATGCAAAGTATTTCAATGGTTGGAGTCTGCCCTTTTGCATGATATACTAGTTACTATGGTAATCTAAGTCACAGCAGCTCAGACAAGGCACTAAGCAGTGTGGGTGGGGAGCGTTTCCACAGCCGCCAGCCTGGGTGTCAGGGACAAACGTGGAAGGAGATTTTTACAACAAAGTTCTAAAGCTTAGTGATGTATCAGATGTATCAGACTGTAGATGGGTTGTTTTTTTTACCCTTCGCGTTCACATTTGGCTGTGTTTGTTGCTTTTCGCTTGATTTTAAAATATGTCGATCTAGAGGGGGTCTGACGTTCATATGTTGTCAATATTCAGTGTTTTATGGTTCATAGTTGATATTGTAAATCACACATTCTTTATTTTCATGTACATTCTGGGTGTCTCATTCAGTAAAATTTTTTTTAATTCCATTCCATTTTTTAAGGCAGTTTGTCGACGTTTTTAGCATTATTGTGAGGTTTTGTATTAGTGGTCCTAAAAATAGATATACCAGCCCTCAGACACATGTTTTTCTCTAAATTTGACCCCTAGGTCAAAATAATTGCCCAGGCCTGGTGTAGGGGCTCGACATGTGTCCAAATATAGTGACAAAAAACATTTGTATTTCCTTTATATCGTCAGGTATGTTATCTTTAATTCACTGTGTTATCGTATGCAACACCCTTTTGTCCACGATATCTACGTAAGAGGGCTCCACATTTGGAAAAAATATTGACTCGACCTTTTTGTATTTTCTGTATATCGTCAGATGCACTCCCACGCATAAAGTGCAGCTGAACAGCAATCCTAGAAACTTTACACACAAAGCAGAGGAAAATAACACCAGCTACATTCGGTGCCGTGACCCGGATAAGAGTGTGGTTTAGGGGGGGTGTAAAGGGGGCCTCACAGGCAGTGCCAGATGTACGTTGGTAAGAGTAGTGCTGGCTGCCAGCTTGAGCTTTTAGTCCACTGGTCAGCACACTCGACTCTCACTACAATTGACCAGGGTTTGAGTCCTCGTGCGGAATGCGGGGCTGAACCAGCACCAAGTGTAACCCAGCTGTGTTTGGACAATTTTGTGTCGGCCTGGAAATGTGAATGACTTTCCGTTTATTTCATTCTGTACATGCATACTAGGTTAGATTTGGGTACATACTCAGGTTCAGTTACACACCTCAACATGTCCGAAAATGAGTGAGTAGAAGCAGAGATTTAATTACAGAAAACTAAATAAAATACAAAACAGTTTACAATTTGGGAAACTGATTTAAAAAAAATACATCTTAATTCCATGCAATAGAACAGGTATTGTTTAATTTTGGTCATATATTTATGTGTTTATTGAATAATTTGGCACTAGTTGGATCACTTAAGGCCTACTGAAACCCACTACTACCGACCACGCAGTCTGATAGTTTATATATCAATGATGAAATCTTAACATTGCAACACATGCCAATACGGCCGGGTTAGCTTACTAAAGTGCAATTTTAAATTTCGCGCGAAATATCCTGCTGAAAACATCTCAGTATGATGACGTCAGCGCGTGACGTCACGGATTGTAGTGGACAATTTGGGACAGCATGGTGGCCAGCTATTAAGTCGTCTGTTTTCATCGCAAAATTCCACAGTATTCTGGACATCTGTGTTGGTGAATCTTTTGCAATTTGTTCAATGAACCATGGAGACAGCAAAGAAAAAAGCTGTAGGGGGGAAGCGGTGTACTGCGGCCGACTGCAGCAACAACACAAACACAGCCGGTGTTTCATTGTTTACATTCCCGGAAGATGACAGTCATGCTTTACCATTGGCCTGTGGAGAACTGGGACAACAGAGACTCTTACCAGAAGGACTTTGAGTTGGATATGCAGACACGGTACCGTGAGTACGCATGCAGCTGCGGCTTCCAAACATTTGATCGCTTGCACGTACGTGTGTGCCGCTATGTGCATGTCACGTACGTAATTTTGGGGACTTTGGGGAAATATATGTGCTGTATGAACTTTGGGGAGGTGAACGGTACTTTGGGCTGTGGGATTGAGTGTGTTGTGCAGGTGTTTGAGGTGTATTGACGGGCTATATGGACGGGTGGGGGGAGGTGTTTGTTATGCGGGATTAATTTGTGGCATATTAAATATAAGCCTGGTTGTGTTGTGGCTGATAGAGTATATATATGTCTTGTGTTTATTTACTGTTTTAGTCATTCCCAGCTGAATATCAGCTGGGAATCTTCCCTATCTGAATTGCTCCCACTGCCCTCTAGTCCTTCACTCTCACTTTCCTCATCCACAAATCTTTCATCCTCGCTCAAATTATTGGGGAAATCGTCGCCTTCTCGGTCCGAATCGCTCTCGCTGCTGGTGGCCATGATTGTAAACAATGTGCGGATGTGAGGAGCTCCACAACCTGTGACGTCACGCTACTCGTCTGCTACTTCCGGTAGAGGCAAGGCTTTTTTATCAGCGACCAAAAGTTGCGAACTTTATCGTCGATGTTCTCTACTAAATCCTTTCAGCAAAAATATGGCAATATCGCAAAATGATCAAGTATGACACATAGAATGGACCTGCTATCCCCGTTTAAATAAGAAAAAAAGAAAGTTCGTGGACAAAATGATTTCTGATCAATCAGTTATTAAACTTTTTTAGATATTAGTTTTTTAAGTGTTTTAATATGCATGCATTTTATTTTATTTTTCTTCTGTTCTTTTTTGTCCTGTGAAGCTCCTTGGGCACTGTTGTGTCACGTCGGGGTCGCATGTTTTTGCGGTGGTCATTTCCCCAAGATGCAGATGGACGTCAGGAAGCAGCATGCAGGAAAGAATGATGATTTATTGAAAATACAAGGCAAAAGATACGAAAAAAAAAAGGAAACGTGCGGATGGCACGAGAAGCTACGGCAAAGCTAGCAATTGACTAGCCAACGAAAGGAACAAGTAGTTCAAAACTCACATGGACATAAATCCCAATGTAAAGTTAAAGTACCACTGATAGTCACACACACTCTAGGTGTGGTGAAATTACCCTCTGCATTTGACCCATCCTCTTGTTCCACCACCTGGGAGGTGAGAGGAGCAGTGAGCAGCAGCGGGGGCCACCTTGCAAGTGTCGCGTGTTGCGAATAAGACTGGCAGGCAGAGTGTGGCGCGAGGCAGGAATAAATAGCTCTCTGATTAGTGACCGGGAGGAGGTGAGCGTCTCGACCACTAATCAGAGGCAGGTGACAAAAATCAGTACCCATGGCAACAAAGAAAACAAACTAAAACTAAACAAAACATGATCCGGGCAACAGATCATCGTGACGCTTTAAGGTGCTACATAATCAAACAATGATTGTTTGAGTAATTTGTTATCTAAAATTTGTTATTTTGTCTCGCCTTTTGTTTTCTATAATTGTTTGATCCATCTATCCAGCCATCCTTGTACCTTTCTGTGTTTCTTTTTTTTGTTTTCTGCATTGTAATTTGTTGCATGAATCGTAAAAGTGTTTTGCACTTTCAGGCAGCCGCACAATTTCCCCCCTTCAAAATGGTCAAAACAGCAATGGCTGGCCAGTGTCATTTTTTTTTTTCATGGGGCCCAGAATTCCCGGCGGTGCCTCTGATTACATATCCAACAAAATGTAACGGACTGTAAGCTTTCACTGTCATTGATAGTTGGCGAGAGAGCATGGAGGAGGTCACAGCTGGATGTTTCCATTTGTAACCAGGAGAGGTCTGGTTCTTATTTGGGAGTTTCACTCCAAAAATGTATAAATAAAGTTGTAATAAAAACAAAAAACTATGTATATTCCTTTTAACCTTAACCAAGTTGTTTCTGCTGGAACCATGATGACAAAGTTCTTCTTACATTAAGGAAGTGGTGGCTTTCAAGTCAAACTTTCAACTTTTCCTGAACCCAACCAAAATATTCTTGTTCCTCAACCTAACCAAATCATAATGATAGCGTTGTC
Source organism: Nerophis lumbriciformis (assembly GCF_033978685.3). Taxonomy (NCBI): domain Eukaryota; kingdom Metazoa; phylum Chordata; class Actinopteri; order Syngnathiformes; family Syngnathidae; genus Nerophis; species Nerophis lumbriciformis. Next base: position 21,792,953 of record NC_084557.2, read on the forward strand.
ACACTATAAATACAGGATTGTTGTCAAGTTAGAGGATGAGCAACTGTCATAGTTGTTGATTGTAAAGTGGTGGAATAGGTAAGTGAGTAAAAATTAAGTAAAGTGAACGAGAAAACCTCCACCAAGCCCTATCTCCCAAAAATAAAGAATCCTTTAAAGGTACCCTATTATGCAAACTTGTCCTACCTATTGCTACCTGTTGTTGTGTATTTGAGATCTACATAAGTCCCAAAGATTTTAAATCAAATCTATTGCAGAGATATTTATAAAACAATCTTGCCTTCTTTCATACTTCCGCTTCGGTTTGTACGGTATACCGGTACCGGTATAGTATCGCGGTACTAATGAATAAAAAACGGTACTATACTCTGTTTGAAAAGTACCGGTTCCCGGGCATGACGGTGCGTCGTCACGTCATGACATTGCTGGTTTTACGAGCAGAGGAGCATTTACGGCAGCGCACAATCACAGAGTACTTCCAAGCAGACAAGGTGTGTAGACAGAAAAGGGAGAACGGACGCATTTTGGCCTAAAAACTAACGATAAAGGTGAAGTTATAACACTGAAACAGCCTCAGTAGAGGTGCTTTAAGACATGGCTAGCTAGTTAGCGGATAATGTCCATCCGCAGTCGCCAGTGTTTTAGCTACTTCTAAATCACCAATCCTCGCCTCCACGGCGACAAAGTACGTTTCTTACAAGTATCATCCCAGCAGGAAGAGGATCTTATCCAAACATGCTTCACTACACACCGTAGCTCACCGGTGTCACAATGTAAACAAATGCCATGGGTGGATCTACACCTAACATCCACTGTAATGATACCAAGTACAGGAGCGTATCTAGTCGATACTACTATGATTACATCAATATTTTCTTTCGTCACACAATCTTTTTTCCTTTTTAAAAAAATCATATAAATTCGGACTATAAGTCGCAGTTTTTTTCATAGTTTGGCCGGGCTCCAGTGCGACTTATATATGTTTTTCTCTTTTTTATTATGCATTTTTGGCAGGTGCGTCTTATACTCCGGTGCGACTTATACTCCGAAAAATACGGTAATGTTTATTAACCTAGGAAATACGTCCCTGGACACAGAGGACTTTGTATAACACTCATGTATGATCCTGTAACTACTTGGTATTGGATCAATACCTATATTTGTGGTATCATTCAAAACTAATGTAAAGTATCCAAACAACAGAAGAATAAGTGATTATTACATTTTAACAGAAGTGTAGTTAGAACATGTTGAAACGGAAAAATAACCATATATTAACAGTAAATGAACAAGCAGATTAATAATCATTTTTTTACAGCTTGTCCCTCATAATTTTGACAAAATAGAATGATAAATGACACAATATATTACTGCATATGTCAGCAGACTAAATTAGGAGCCTTTGTTTGCTTACTTACGACTAAAAGACAAGTTGTCTAATATGTTCACTATTTTATTGAAGGACAAACTTGTTCTTCAATTGCAATAAGAAACATATGTTTAATGTACCATAAGATTTTTTGTTAAAATAAAGCCAATAACGCCATTTTTATGTGGTCTCCCATATTTAGAAAAGTACTGGAATACATTTTGGTACCGGTACCAAAATATTGGTATCGGGTAAAACCCTACTTCCGCTAAACGATCCATTTGGAATTTGTGACTCCCTGGAGCATTTTTAAAAAAAGGATAGAAAATGGAAAAATACTTTTTGTGTTTTAGTATGTTTTTTGTTTGAGGACAAACATAACACAAACCTTCCTAATTGTTAGAAAGCCCACTGTTTAATATGTTTGTGTGTATGCTTCACTGATAAGAGAATTTGGTGAACATCGTTTTGTCCTACTAATTTCGGCGGTTCTTGAACTCACCATAGTGTGGACTGTGACGCAACAGTTAGTTTACATGTAAAATATTTCACTCCTTTGTTCATTTTGTCCACCAAACTTTTTATACTCTGCGTGCATGCACAAAGGTGCGCTTTGTTGATGTTATTAACTTGCTGGAGTGCTAATCAGGCATATTTGGTCAGTGCATGACTGCAAGCTAATAAATGCTAACATGCTATTTAGGCTAGCTGTATGTACATATTGCATCATTATGCCTCATTTTGTAGGTATATTTGAGCTCATTTAATATCCTTTATTGTTATCCTCTTTGTATATAAATTAGTTTTGCATGTCTCATGACACATTTCAGATAGTTGTGTGTCATGTTGTTCCAGAACACAGCAAACATTACCTAGCTTGCCAAAGATTGTAATAAATCTATTAAAAGAAGACAGACTGCCGTTTCCTTTAACTTGGACACACACATCGATACCTTTGGCCATTCTAAGCCAGTAATTTCCAGGAGTTATCTCACCTTCTGAGTAGCCTCAGATTTACTAATTGTTTCTAATGTTGTACAAATGTGTAGAATAATTTCTGTCAACGAAGATTTGCATCAGCCTGTGACAAATAGTCATTTTGATAGTAGGCTATTATAACTAATATAGACACTTATGTCATTTGTTGCCTTAATTATTAGACCTCTATACGGCTTTTAACTTTTTGCGGCTCCCGACAGATTAGTTTTTTGTATTTTTGGTCCAATATGGCTCTTTCAACGTTTTGGGTTGCCGACTCCTGTCTTAAGTGAACACTTATTATCTGGTTTTAATGACCTTTGACACAGTAAAACAGAAAACAGCAAGATGGATACACTTAAGAGAGTTACTAAAAATTACACACATCTATTTAAGCTTTATAAAGGAGTGAGAACCCATTATATTTTTTAAGCGTCGGAATAAAAGTGCGTAGTAAGGAATTTATGTACCGTATTTTTCGGACTATAAGTTGCAGTCTTTTTCATAGTTTGGCCGGGGGTGCGACTTATACTCAGGAGTGACTTATGTGTGAAATTATTAACACATTACCATAAAATATCAAATAATATTATTTAGCTCATTCACGTAAGAGACTAGACGTATAAGATTTCATCGGATTTAGCGATTAGGAGTGACAGATTGTTTGGTAAACGTATAGCATGTTCTATATGTTATAGCTATTTGAATGGCTTTTACCATAATATGTTACGTTAACACACCAGGCACGTTCTCAGTTGGTTATTTATGCGTTATATAATGTACACTTATTTAGCCTGTTGTTCACTATTCTTTATTTATTTTAAATTGCCTTTCAAATGTCTATTCTTGGTGTTGGGTTTTATCAAATAAATTTCCCCAAAAAATGCGACTTATACTCCAGTGTGACTTATATATATTTTTTTCCTTCTTTATTATGCATTTTCGGCAGGTGCGACTTATACTCCGGTGCGACTTATACTCCGAAAAATACGGTCTATATATTTTTTAAAGTACTTGGTTTTTTTTAGCTGTCCACACCCAACATTGCGATGGGTTTGCCATCCTCCCAATAAACCAGGAACTATGCTGCTAACTAACAACAGACGAACACACCATGACAAAATGTTCACTTTTTCTAACAGTTAAACCACGGCAAATTCTCTGGTTGCTATATGATTGCTGAAATATCAAATAGAACAGTGGCCTAAAGTCATATGTCAACATTTGCTTTTGAAATTAAGGAACATTTTCTGTAAAATAAGGGAAATTCTGTTCCATCCACCAGAGTTTCCTTCAACACCCCTACCTCTCCCAATGTAAGAAAACATTCCGTCACGGCGTATAGTTGTTGGTGGAAAGATCCGACTTGCCTACTGCTAGTGCTACTTCTTTGATGAATGTTAAAATATGGGGAATTTAGCAGAATCTATATAAACAGAAGGCCGTTTGAAAAAAAGGGCAACATACATTACTTTCCTGGGAATAACGGGAGGGTTGACATGTACGTATAAGTAAAACTACATATTTGAGCTATGACCATACTGTATGGATGTGCTGTCTTCTATTGATGAAAAACACACTTAAAGGAAAACTGCACTTTTTGTGGAATTATTCCCTTTATCCACAATCCTTATGTGAGACAGGAACATGTCTTTCCCTTTTCTGTGCCCAATAATAATAATAATAATAATAATAATAATAATAGATTAGATTCATATAGCGCTTTTCTAGACACTCAAAGCGCCGCACAAAGAACTGAGAACCCATCATCCATTCACTCCACATTCACACTCGGTATTGGTAAGCTACATTTGTAGCCACAGCTGCCCTGGTGAAGACTGACGGAAGCCTGGCTGCCAGTTTACGCCTACGACCACTTGCTTTGAAATCATAAGTCAAGCAGATATTTATCATCAATATTTTTATTTGAAGTACAAACAGTTTAAAATGTATGATAGTATTATATTTGTTGCATTATTAGACAATATTAAAGTTTAACAGAGTTGCAATTGCATGCTGTACGTGTATTTTTTCTGTAAAAAAAAAAAAGATAAAGTACTTGTAATTGACGCATAATATTTCAAAGCTTTCGCAGACTTCATTAAATGATGTGTCATGCCAGATCTGGCCCTTGGGCCTTGAGTTTCACACCTGTGTTGTAAAGTAGTGGTCCCCAACCACCGGTCCGGGGACCGCTACCGGGCTGGAGAGAAACATGAATTAATTTCTAAAGGACTGCATTTTCTCCGACTTAACTTTGGCCTGTCCCACTAGAGCAGGGGTGTCAAACTTGTTTTCATTGAGGGCCACACCGCAGTCATGGCTGCCAATAGAGGGCCGCTTGTAACAGCAAATAATTAATGAATTTGCCAATGAATTTAAAAATGTAATTTTTTTTAACGTAAAGAGTAGAACAAAATCTGTGGATTTAACCACTGTTTTTTACAGAAAAAAAATGGCAGCTTAGTTGCCAGACTTTTACTGTAAAATATATGGTGTTATTTTATTATTATAATTTTTACAACATATTAATGTAAATATAAATACAGTACTGCTGTTTAATTTTGTTTTGGCAACTCAGCTGGCAGTTTTTTACCATTATAAAATGTGGTACCATAAATTCATCAACCGTGGATTTCAAAAAGTAAAATCTATTGGTCATTTTTATAGTGTACAATTTGATGCATAACTTGCTTCGAAACCATAAGTTAAGCAGATATTTAAGTATTTATTTGAATTTTGACCAACAAAGTTAGATAATATAATATTTGTTGCAATTTTGGACTCAATTTGTTTCCCTGTCAAACTAGAAAAAATACCTAATACCTTTAGTAAGAAAATAAAAAAAAAATTACAAAATAAGGTATTTTATTGACACATTATTTCCAGGCAATTGTGGGCCAAATAACATGACATGGAGGGCCAGATCTGGCCCGCGGGCCTTGAGTTTGACACCTGTGCACTAAACACACCAATGAACTTGTTTATAGATGTGCAATACAACTCTTCATAGGAAGTTTCCATTTGTTATAACTTTGTGACATGATACAAGGCACATTAATGAACATATCAAATATAAATGTGACAGATTGTAGCCAAAGGATGATTTCCATCAGCATTTCATTGCAAAGAACCAAGCCCAGGGCTCCCACTAATTCAGCGTTATAGTGAGTTGTATTTTTCACAAGTGGGAAGCCGATCCCTGAAAATAATGCCTACATTAAACCGGTCCGTGGTGCAAAAAAGGTTGGGGACCACGGTTGTAAAGCATCAGTTTCATAGAGGATCGAGGCGCCAACTTGTTGCGTCATCATGAAGACTGCCCACGTTTCCGCAGCCATCCCTCCCACATTGGACCTCTCTGATCCTTGATCCGCTTTTGAAAGTCGTCATTCATAAAATCAAGTTGAGTTCATTGATGAAAAAAAAAAAAACCAGCAACATTCACATGATTGGGATGCACTTGCATCCCTTTTATCAAATAACATTTTGCCTCAAACTCCAACCCTTTATTAAAATCCCACATTTGTAACAATGTAAACAACTATTACCACAATCTTCATATCTATGATCTATTTTCAACTATCCCCATACTGCACATGCATGTAACGTACAGTATGTGCACATCAGTACAAAGCTTGTGCACACACATTCCCTCTGCAAACGCTGACTTTCATGTGAACTATACTTCCCGGGAGAGAGCAAAAAACTTTGCTCAGCACACATGCTGCCCTTGAGCAGATAAGTATGTTTGATTTGCTACATTTTGGACTTTAGATGCAGGGATGGCCTGGGAAATTAATGTTTCGACATGATGTGGAACTCAGCACAGGCCTGAGGTGAAAGGCACAAGAGAAAAGGAAACAGGTGAGGAGGCAGAATCCCAACCATTTTGAAGGAAACACTCACTAGCCACAACATTCTGTTTCTATTTATTTTTGAACATGTATACAATTTCAACATGTTACATCACATTCATTTCTCTTTGCGACAATGTCCGAAAAGGAGTAGGAAGAAGCAAAGCTTATTTAATCCGACCCCTTTCCAAGCCATAGCAACTTCTAATACATTCCTTGTTCTCAATTTGTAACACAGTTGAAATCAATGCATTCTAAATATGATTCACATTCGATATGAATGATAACTCATCTTCAATATAGATCAAGATGTATATCAAAATTATTCTTCCTTGTATTTTGTAAACACTTTTAGTTTGACTAGCCTCTTAAAGTGGATCATATAAATACTGTCATGTCTGTGTGATCATGTTTTGTTTTTATTTTATGGACATCTGGTATCTGTCCTTAAGGGAGGGGCTCTGTCATGTCTGTGTGATCATGTTTTGTTTTGGTCATGTTCGGTTTTGTTTTTGGACTCTTTGTGCACTTTTGTTTGTTTTGTCACCATAGAAACCCATTAGTTTTCACCTGTCATGTCACGCACCTGTTTCACGTTTTGAGTCACGCACCTGTTTTCACTGATCATGTCACTGCTATTTAAGCCTGTCTGTTTCTGTTGTTCGTCCTGGTGACATTATCCTTTCTACCTCTGCTACCTTTCATTCCAAGCCATAGTTCCATGCCATAGTTTCCATGCTGTTTCACGCCACAGTGTGTTGTTTTCGTTTTCACGTTCATAGTCTCTGCCTTTGTGCAAGTTTTGTTTCATTAGTCAAGTTTGTTCTCCACCATTGTGCGCGCCTTTTGTTTGCCTTCTTTTTTTGTAGTCTTTTAGTGTTTAAAATAAAAATGTACTCACATTCACGCCTTGCCCGCGCCAACTTTCCTTTGCATTCCGGGAAAACACAACCCAAAGTCCATGTACTGACAAATACGTTGTTTGACTTCTTTGCTTAGTCCATTTCATAATTTAATCATTCAGTGGAGAATCAGTGTTAAAATGTTAAAATGCTCAAAAACAAAGTTAGTTTTTATTGACACATATTTAAGTATACATTTTTCTTTTGTAGTTGTACCTTTTCACTGGGTCAGAACTGCATTATATTTTAGTTTTTCCACTTTTTCTAAATAACTAAACATTATACAAACAAATACATCATCAGTTTTCAATTAGAAATAATATACAGTCATCCCTTGCCACATCTTGCTTCTAATATTCTCATATATCGTTTTAAATATGTATTTTTAAAGCATAATTTTTGTAACCTACTTTAAGCAATTCAAGAAAAAAATGGCAAAATAGTAAGAGACAAATGAATACTGTACTCAAATTGGCAAGGAGAGGAGACCAAAACCAATCTGAGCACACATCATTGCTATATTGGATTAAAAAAGTGTGACTAAAGGGTGTTATTTGATGATTAAAGGGCTCCTATAGTGGAAAAATGTATTTAAAAAGGTCGTAAAGAGGTTTTCTATACCAATATTTCATTTACAAACACCAAAACCAGTGAAGTTGGCACATTGTGTAATTCGTAAAAAAAAAACACAATACAATGATTTGCAAATCCTTTTCAACTTATATTCAATGGAATATACTGCAAATATGCTGTTTGTAGATGACTGAGCATTTCATGAAAGCTGCTTTTATACCCAATCATGGCACCCACTTGTTCCCAATTAGCCTGTTCACCTGTGTTTGATGAGCATTCCTCAACTTTCTCAGTCTGTTTTGCCACTCGTGCCAGCTTTTTTAAACATGTTGAGGCATCAAATGCCAAATGAGCTAATATTAGCAAAAAAAACAACATTTTCCTGTTCGAACGTTAAGTATCTTGTCTTTGCAGTGATTTTAAAATCATTGTATTCTGTTTTTATTTACAATTTACACAACTTGCCAACTTCACTGGTTTTGGGTTTTGTATAATTAATGGTTCGTAGTTCACGGAAATGAATTTATCGCGATCATGTCCGGAACCATTCAACAGCAATAAAGTAGAGACGGCTGTTCTCCCCATCGACACATTTGAACACTAAACACATTGTATACATAATAATCATAATTTTTCTTGCAGAAAACAATGTAAAATTGTTCACAAGATGTTAAGAAGGCCTGCGATGAAGTGGCGACTTGTCCAGGGTGTACCCCGCCTTCCGCCCGATTGTAGCTGAGATAGGCTCCAGCGCCCCCCCGCGACCCCGAAGGGAAATAAGCGGTAGAAAATGGATGGATGGATGTTAAGAAGGGGCAGAGGGAGAGCTATGCGGATTGCCACTATTGAGTGTACAATAATTAAGACAGCAAAAAAACTCTGAATCGTATGAAAAGTGGGGTCACTTCGTACCAAGAGAAGTACCCCTAAACATATGTATTGAATGCATTATAAATTAAAATGTATACATTTATTTCTGGTAGCTAAATGATTAAAATGTTCATTTAATAATCTCAGATGACACAATGCACTTCTGGAGTCGTGGCCAAAAGTTTAGGGAGTGCCTTGAATTTGGTGTTATAATAACTGTGCTGTTTTCTGTATTTTGCGGAAAAATATTTAATGTGCATATTAAATATATATATGTATATATATTTATATATATATATATATATATATGAAAAAAACAACTTTTCCCAAGGAAACTACACAAATTAGAAATGAGGCACCAAAGTTATTGAAGCAAAAAATAAAGTCACTCCCATCCTTGAAAATGTTTGACTGCACACAATGCAAAGTACAGCCATGATAATGGACATGATGTGTTTCAATGTTGATCATTAATTGTATGGACCCCAGGATGCAGATATGGCAGGCAAAGTGCAGGTCAAGATGGGTTTATTGACAAAAAATAAATAAATAGTGCAGCAGGGAAGCTATGGCACATAAAGGTAGAAAGCAAAACGCACAATGATCAAGCAGGGTTGGCATGAAAAGCATCTTGATCTCCTTTCAAGGGAAAGGATGTAAAACAAAAACAAAAAATCTGCTTTCTTTACCACAGTTTTGACTAAAATGTGAGCTTTCCTGACCACTGATTGTGATCACAGTGACAGGAAAGCTTGCTAACATATTCGATTTGAACTCCACCTGGCAAGAGGCACAGGTTCACTATGATAGGCAAATTGAGGCTGCTGTTAGCTGGGGGCTAACTAGCTAAAACACAAGCTTAAAGCGGTTGCCTTGCAACCCAAAGCTAGACAGTGATCAGAACGTGAAACAGACATGACTTGATCACACAAAGTGATGGCTAAAACAGGCTGACACAGCTTTGACTGGCACAAGGTGCAGCATTTGTTGACATAAACAAGTTAGACGTGCCTTCTGCCCGTATGCAGCTGGGATAGGCTCCAGTCGCCCCCGTGATCCCGAAAGGTACACGAAAATGGAGGGATGGATACTTCAAGTGGTCTGCTAATAACTGATATCATTGATCATCTACCAGTTTTCACAATCTATGACAAAAACTACAGGAAGAGGAACAAGGATGGCAAACAAGACATTTCAAATACTATTCACAAAGAAAAGTATGAATGCTTTTAAGAATGATCTGAGAGAACAATGGGATAATGTATACTCCTGCACTCTCCTGGATTAAATCATACCTGACCGACAGACAGCAATTCATATCGATCAATAACTGCAAATCATCCATCTGCCCTGTCTCCAGAGGAGTCCCCCATGGTTTGGTACTTGGCCCTCTCCTCTACACCCTTTACATACTCCCACTTGGACAAATAATACGTCAAAGTGGCCTCAACTATCACTGCTATGCTGATAACATTCCGATACATATTCCAACACGGTCCATCAGCAAAGACACCCAAACCACCCTGACCTACTGCCTCACTGAAATAAACATCTAAATGAACATTAACATTTTCAAACTCAACTACAGCAAAACAGACCTTATAATTATTGGTCCAACATATCTCACCATTTCTGTCTATGATTTCAGCAAACAACCACACCCCTGTCCCCCTCCACGCACATCTAGTACCTTGGTTTCATCTTGGGCAATAACTTTTTCTTTGAAGACATCACTAAAACCGCCTACCTCCACCTCAGGAATATTGCCATCTATGACCCGCCGGAACACTCATTTATGCATTCATCCCCTGCAGACTGGATTAGTGCGACAGTTCATATTCCAAAGTCCTCCATAAGCTTCTACTCATCCAAAACTCGGCCGCACACCTCCTCACTTGTTCCCGTCGCTATGACCACTCCACCCTGCCCTCCAAAAACTTCACTGGCTACCCATCTCACAGCGCATTCAGTTTAAAATCCTTCTCTTGATCCACGAAGCCCTCCACAGCTTGGCCCCCTTTTACCTTTTTGACCTCCTCACCCCTCACATTCCTGTTACAAACCTGCGTTCCACCAACAATTACCTGCTGTATGTAACGACAGGGTCGCTTTTTACTGTGCGGATCGTTCTCCCAAGATGCAGTAGGAACTTGGGAGGCGAGGTGCAGGTGAGACATTGATTTATTGTCCATGAATCATGCAAAAATACAAAAACACAGAAAAACGTGCCGATAGCGTGGGAACTAGTGATGGGTTCGGCAACACCGATGCATCGGCGCATGCGTCAAGCTCATAGAGCAAAACCCTGTGTCGGTGCGCGTACCGCTTTTAGAAAGTCACGTGACCGACCATGAGCTGTTTCGGTCACGTGACCGATACGCGAACTGTGTCGCACTGACGCCTCCTCTGTGCCCTGTGAGCGGGTCTTTTCTACAGCCGGAGAAATAATAACTAAGAAGAGAAATAGTCTAAAATTTAATACGTTGGAAAAACTGTTTTTTTTAAATAAAAATGTGTAAAAAAAACAAAACACGTTCTCTTAGATTTCCATGTTATGATACATGTTCACATTATTTATTGACTGTATCTAAAAAAGATAAAATTATATTTTTATTTAAATGAAGATATGAAATAATCCTAAATGAAATGGTTTATATTATTGTATATACTAGGTCAGGGGTCGACAACCCAAAATGTTGAAAGAGCCATATTGGACCAAAAATACAAAAACAAATCTGTCTGGAGCCGCAAACAATGAAAAGCCATATTACATACAGATAGTGTGTCATGAGATATAAATTGAATTAAGAGGACTTAAAGGAAACTAAATGAGCTCAAATATAGCTACAAATTAGGCATAATGATGCAATATGTACATATAGCTAGCCTAAATAGCATGTTAGCATCGATTAGCTTGCAGTCATGCAGTGACCAAATATGTCTGATTAGCACTCCACACAAGTCAATAACATCAACAAAACTCACCTCTGTGGAAAGTTTGGTGGACAAAATGAGACAGAAAAAGAAGTGGCATAAAACTGGTCCTATAAAGTCGGAGAAAGTTATACATGTAAACAAACTACGGTGAGTTCAAGGGCCGCCAAAAATAGTAGGACAAAACGGCGCTCGCCAAATACTCGAATCAGTGAAGCATGTTTAATTTAAACAGTGTGCTTTGTAACAATTAGGGAGGCTTGTGTCATGTTTGTCCATATTAAAATAAAAAATAGATTTTTTTCCCCCTCATCTTTTTCCATTTTTCATACATTTTTTAAAAAGCTCCAGAGAGCCACTAGGGCGGCGCTAAAGATCTAGACAAATCAGTGTCAGTTGAGTCGGTCCATAGGTTGCCTGTAGGGATTTTTAATGTCCAGCAGATGTCAGTATTTAGTGACACACAGTGTTGGGTTAGTTACTGAAAACCAGTAACTAGTTACAGTTACTAGTTACTTTATTTCAAAAGTAACTCAGTTACTAACTCAGTTACTTACACCAAAAAGTAATGTGTTACCGTGAAAAGTAACTATTTAGTTACTTATTTTTCCCCCTTTTTTAAAGGCTCCCATTAATGCCCTTTTAGCCTTCATTTCAGTACTGTTATTGTACTGGAGAATAATACAATGTGTTGATCAACTTGACATGCATTTGCATCACTGAACTCAAAAAGCAATGTGGTCTACATACAACACACAAAGACAAAGATATGTTTCAAATGGCCAATTTATTTCAGGCCAGAACAAATTGACAAAACTATTTTAAATAGCTGCAACATAATGGCACTTTAACTTTAACTTTAAGTAGATAGGTCTTTGATCCAAGACACAACTTACATTTAACTAAAATGTTATTTTCTTTGTGCTCGACAAAAGAAAAGTATTGAGAATGTCTCCATGTTAAAAAACTCGACTTCTGGCTTCGCCATGATGTCTTGTTAGTTGTTATGAGAGTAGCGTATGTGTGTGTGTGTGTGTGTGTGTGTGTGTGTGGCCCTTTAAGATATGACAGCATGTGAGGTGAGTGACGTCAGTGAGTGAGTGGGCGAGAGAGGTGAGCGAGCGGCGACAGTGAGTACGTGCAGGTGCTCTAGCTTAGTGGATGGCTGCGTCCAATAAAGTCACAAAGTTGCAACAAACCGCCGGGCTCGTCATTCACCCTCAGCTGTAAAGACCCACTGCCGGGTAAAGTGAAGGTTGTTAGCCCCGAAGACGTACATAGGCCCTGGAGGAACGTCTCCCCTGCGCTCCTCAACTGCGGTATGGGAGTACCCCCGCCCCCACCCACACAAAGCACGCCTTTTCTTTTCTACCGCAGTGCTGCAATAAAACACATTCAGATCTTCTGTTTCTAGCCGATACTACATAAAAAATAACGTAAAATAACGCAGTAACGCATTATGTAGTAACGGTAACTGAGTTAATGAATATAAAAAATAACGCGTTAGGTTACTCGTTACCGCCAAAACTAACGGCGTTACAATTTTTAACGCGTTAGTCCCAACACTGGTGACACAGTATCGACACAGTATCAATACAGTTTTGCAATGTTTCGAAACGCTTCATGACGCCTCATCAACCCATCACTAGTGGGAACTATGGCGAAGCTTAGCACAGTAACAGGAATCAAAGATCGTAGAAATACTTAACGTAACGGGTTGCATGGAAGCAAAATAGAAGACATCGTCAATGTTGCGTAGTGCAAACAAGGAAGCCAGCCTGATTATGGCGAAAAACAGGAATAAGTAGCTCTATGATTAGTGCCCAGGAGCAGGTGAGCGTCCCGAACACTAATCAGAGGCAGGTGAAACTAATCTGCAGTCATGGCAACTAAAACACAAACCCAGGGGTGCTTAAAACAGAACGGAACACAACATGATCCGGGCAACGGATCATAACACTGTCCCCTCCTCACAGAAGCCAACACCGAACCTGGGGGACTGTGCTTTCTCCTTCGCTGCCCCCACCCTTTAGAAAGTTCTCCCTATTTCTATTCGATCTTATCAAAAATGTTCAAAAGACTTAAAAACCCACCTTTTCACAACTGCCTTTAAAACGGACCAAAACAACTCATAACACTATGTTCTTTTTCATTTTGCCAGATTTATGTTGATTTTATTGGTAGTTTTTTGATTTATACTGTATGTGCTTTTATGATTATGATCATGTTTTGTTTTGATTATGTGTAAATTAATTGTTAATCATGTTAATCGGTATCAGTGGCCTTGTGGTTAGAGTGTCCGCCCTGAGATCGGTAGGTCGTGAGTTCAAACCCCGGCCGAGTCATACCAAAGACTATAAAAATGGGACCCATTACCTCCCTGCTTGGCACTCAGCATCGAGGGTTGGAATTGGGGGTTAAATCACCAAAAATAATTCCAGAGCGCTGCCACCGCTGCTGCTCACTGCTCCCCTGTGGGGATGGGTCAAATGCAGAGGATCATTTCACCGCACCTAGTGTGTGTGTGTGACTATCATTGGCACTTTTAACTTTAACTTTCTTTAAATTGAGGTATATGATGCGTATGGTCATTTTCATCAATACTTCCATGATGCTTTATGACAAACATTGTCAAATGAAACAACTTAGTAAGAAGCAAAAAAGGAACAGGAACAATCAACTATCGATGACAAAGGAACTGAAAACTGTAACAAGAAAAATACAGTATATAGAACATTTAAACACAAAGATACAGAGGCAGAACATAAGTACAAAACATACAAGAACAAGCTAATCTTATGAACATGTAGGATAAATATTACAGTAAATGTTTAGATAGGAACAAAAGTAGCATGAGAGCAACATGAGGCATCCTAAATAGCATCTTTCAAAATGGTGCCAAGAAAGATTAACCTCAATACTTCTCAGACGGAAACGTGAAAAAAAAAAAATCACAATTTGAAGGGAGTAGTTCAAAGCTTTTGTAACTACTTTGTAAATATTGGACCAAATCTGTAGGAAAGGATTCCAGATCCCGGGTCAGTTGAGGACTCCAAACTTGAAGCTCCTCACGGACTTAACAGAAGTAGAAATAATCAAGATTGTGAATAAATGTAAATCCAAGACCTCAACTAATTATTATGCCAGAAATATTATGAAACAATAAAAAAGGTTACTGAAGAGATTTCAGAACCTTTACTGCAGGGGTGCCCAAACTACGGCCCGTGGGCCAAATGCGGCTCGCAGACATTTTTAATTTGGCCCGCAAGATTTCATGAGTTTAATAAGAAATTGATCTTACCCGCAGGGATATTGCATTCATTTTATTAGTCTGACGATTTTGATACTGTCATTACAAACTTAGACAGACTTTACTGATCCACAAGGGAAATTGTTCCACACAGTAGCTCAGTTATAAAGGCTGGAAAGGGTAAGGATGGAAAGGGTAATGCAGGTATAAAGTAGACTAAAATTGTACCAAAGTAGCAATATAAAATATAACATTTGTGTAATATTTACATAATATATATACAGTATGTAATATATACTGATATATTATATTTGTAAATAATACATGCAACATATATCGAATCCCAATTACCATGTACAATTTTACAGTATATGTAACAGCTGCAGCAAAAAAAAAAGAAAAAAGAATATATATATATATATATTTATTTTTTCTTTTTTTCTTTAGGTGAACAACGTGGGTAATAACGATCAATTACCTTTAATTATGCTCTGAACAGAGATGTGCACAGCATTTACTTATATGAACCAATGCAAACAACCTTCCCTAAAAAAAAAAACCCAAAAACATCCAACTACCTCAAAATGTTAACAGACATGGTCACACGTAACACAACGTGCTCACTGAACTTTGTGGACATTATAAAAAACGTACATGCACCATAAAAAAAAAAAGCTTATTAACATTAATTTAAATCCGTTATAAATCATCATGGGAAACACGCAAAACCCTCTCCACACTTATCCATGTTCGGCGCATTTTAGCTGTTTGATATTTCTGAATGAATGAGGTTATCACAAAGGTAAACAAGGTAGGAGTCAAACCTTCACGTACTCTTAACATCTAATTATATGAATTATTATACATCATATAATTAGGTTCTGTCAATCTTGAACCCCAATATGCAGAGACGGCATGTGTAGCGCAGGTAAACATGACTTCAATGTCAAAAAGAAATCGCACTTGAATACAGGAAACAGGAAATAATCATCAAGCTCTGTTGGCTGGGCAGGCTGGTTTATAAAGAAGTCTAATTGGAAACCACTACCAGGTGTGGCCAGGCTGCCAATCAGCAGCAGGTGAGAGACATGCACCTGGGGATAGGTTGATTGGCAACACTAAATTGGCCCTAGTGTGTGAATGTGAGTGTGAATGTCGTCTGTCTATCTGTGTTGGCCCTGTGATGAGGTGGCGACTTGTCCAAGGTGTGCAGCTGGGATAGGCTCCAGCAGCGCCCGCAACCCCAAGAGAGACAAGCGGTAGAAAATGGATGGATGGAGATATATATATATATATATATATATATATATATATATATATATATATATATATATATATATATATATATATTTATATACATATTTATATATATTTAAAGACTAGGTTGTATATATTAATCAAATATCTTAAATAACAAAGTACAAGGGTGTGGCATCAGAGGGTTGGTTTTGAACTGGATAAGAAGTTAATTAAGCAGCAGGAAGCAATACATGAAGCGAGGCGAACACAAGTCTCCACTGCTAAATATAGCCTGTGGCGTACCCCAGGGATCAATACTGGGACCAAAATTGTTCAGTCTTTATTTAAACACCATTTGTAAAGTTGCAAAGGACTTAAAGTTAGTATTATTTGCAGATGATACAACTGTGATTTGTACAGGAGAGAACACACAGAATAAATATATATGTCAATGATGTTTTGGACCTAAAATCACTCCATATTCTCTAAGTGATTGATTGATTGAATTATTTATTTCAAACCTGCACAGTACAACAACACATTTTTTTTGTTTTACATTTTGGCAGAGACATTTAGATGTAACACAGATATGGTAACTGAAGTTACCATAGCTGAGTTATTGTGCAGAAATATGGGGAAACAACTACAAAAGTACACTTAATTTGCTTACCATGTTACAAAAAAGTTAAAATAATACATGTGTTGGCTTGAAATTCAATGATTTGTTGCATTAGCAAACAGCTAAAATTATGCACAAAAGCAAACTATAACCTGCTCCCCAAGAATGTACAACTATTCCTCTCAACGAAAGAGGAAAATATATAACCTTAGACAAAAATCTAATTTAGAACATTTGTATGCATGTACA
Organism: Nerophis lumbriciformis; assembly: GCF_033978685.3. Classification (NCBI taxonomy): domain Eukaryota; kingdom Metazoa; phylum Chordata; class Actinopteri; order Syngnathiformes; family Syngnathidae; genus Nerophis; species Nerophis lumbriciformis. The sequence continues at coordinate 21,809,793 of NC_084557.2, forward strand.
ACACTTAAGACCTTTAGCATATTAGTATGTGGAATGAAATTATGGAATGGATGTAGCAAATAAGTCAAACAATGTACTGATATGATCCATTTTATGAAACTGTTCAAAGTGTTTACAAAGTACAAAAAAGAAGAATCCCAATATCCATCTTGAAACTTATTAAAATGAGATCATCTTATTAATCTCATGTCAACCATAAATGACTTGAGTTTTTATTCATGAGAAATACAGTTATTGACATTTAAGCATTTATTATTATTTATTTACTCATTTATCTCCTTATTTACTTACGCATTTATTTATTCAGAAAGATATTCGTTACACAATGAGTACAAACAAATGTGTTATGATACCAACACGGGTATAGGATTAAATAAGCTCTGCTTCCTCCTACTCCTTTTCGGACATGCTGTGATGAGAAACTGGAATTATGTGTTGTATCATATTTTAATTGTATGCATTTTCAAAATAAATTAACACCATAACCACTGGCGACCAGTAACAACTGAGGTAGCCAGCGCTCAGACAGAAGTACTGTAGTAACAAAAAGGAGGTAAACAGGAAATGGAACACAAATAAAAGTGATCGACAGGAAAAATAATGAAATACCAGATACTACTAATAATTGAACATTAGTTATGGTATGATTCATTTGTTTCAACAAGTTTACATGAAACATCAGGTGATTACATTTGACATAAATCAACATGTTCCAAAAGGAGTAGGAAAAAATGGAGCTTATTCAATCTTACCGCCTCTCCACGAGTATTACTGATAATTAATTCACACCATAAACTTTACACGTTGACACTTACAATATTTCATTCGTGTACATTTTGCCATTTGTGCTCATTTCCTGTGTGAAATAAGAGAATGTTGAAAAAAATACAATCAAAACAACGACAGCTTGTCCAGTGTTAAGGAAAGTAAAGAATAACTAGTAAAAAAAAAGAACAGTATGATCATCATAAAGACATTTCATACTGCTTTTGATTTGGATCTTATTAGCTTTAGCAGTCTGTTAAAGTGTGTAGCCAAATATTAGCCATACAATTAACAGTTTTACTATTGAAATGAAAAAAATAAAATTAGATTTGCTTGATTGATTATTGATGTCAAGTTTGTGTCTGTTAAACCCATACATCGCTGCAGCACATGTTTTTTGGGGGGATTAAAAGACTTTAGTGAATAAGAAAACCAGGAAAGCCCTACTGCATGCAGAGGAAAGGCGAACCGGGTCACTTGTTGTTTTTTGGTATTTGCAGACCTTCGATGCCCTCATTCTTTGACAGAGTGTATTACAACAATATGTAGGGATGAAGTCATCCTCTCCTCCAATAATACTGGAGCGTGTTTGCTCAGTGAAAGTATCATGATAGCATGATGTCACACAGGAAATGGTCTTAAATAGCTCTACTGACATAATTGTTGTCACCTGTGCACATTCCCAAGGCCTCTCGGACGATAATAACCATTCAAACTAAAACACGATAAGAGCTTTTTTTTTTTTTTTCAAACATTTTTTTTTATTACGCTATGAATTTCCGAGCGCCAGTGTAACTCTGAAGGGGATGTTTCAACACCCCAGCCAAAGGATTTCCATGCAGACGATGTCTTCTTCTTTGGCTCCGTTGGGAGGACTTTGTCTGGGTCACAGTAACCCAGAGTCCCATGGCAGCGGTACAAGCACCAGCAGTATAACAAGCAGTGGTTTTCAAGTTACAACAATGACAACCGCTGTGAGACTCGTTTCTGCACGAGAGCGGAACATTAGCAATTAATTAATGACATTCCCATTGATGGCTATGAGACTTAAAAGGGGGTGTGGCGGCATGCTTGCGTCACTACAAAGGCCACAGTGGTTCCCTGCCATCTGTAGTTGTCACTGCTCTCGTTCTCTCAAATCCTCATTTTTGATGTGGCCGCTGTCATCTTCAAGCACTGCTGCCAGGTCTTTAGTGTGAATAGAGACTGATGGGGTCAGAGCTGTGCGTCCCCAAGTGTGCTTGGCAAACAAAAATTACTTTCACATTAGCTGATGACGATTAGACGTCAAATAAATAATTGATCTACTTGAAATGCTTCTGCTGGGGTTGTTGCTTGTACAGTTGGGCAAACAGTACTGTTAAAGGGGACCTATGATGATTGGAATTTACATGTAAAACATTTACTGGTGGTCTAGATCGGTGTTTTTCAACCTTTTTTCAGCCAAGGCACATTTTTTGCGTTGAAAAAATCCGGAGGCACACCACCAGCAGCAATCATTAAAAAACAAAACTCAGTTGACAGTAAAAAGTCGTTGTCGCAATTGTTGGATATGACTTTAAACCAGGCCTGGGCAATTATTTTGACTTGGGGGCCACATTTAGAGAAAAAAATGTGTGTATGTTTTTTTAGGAACACTAGTACAAAACCTCACAATAATGTCTGATTGAATGCTAAAAACGTTATGACAGACCGCTTTAAAAACGTAATGGAATTTTACATTTTTCTATGAACGATAAAATACTGAATATTGACAAAATATGTATGTCACACCCCCTTTCGATCGACATATTTTACAATCAAGTGAAACGCAACAAAAATACAACAAACAGTGAAATATGAACGCGGAGGGTACAAAATAAACCCACCTACAATCTGATATATCTGATATTTGCTGAATCCCCCCCCCCCCCAGGGATCAATAAATTACTTTCTATTCCAGTGGTTCTCAACCTTTTTTCAGTGATGTACCCCCTGTGATTTTTTTTTTAAATTCAAGTACCCCTTAATCAGAGCAAAGCTTTTTGGTTGAAAAAAAAGAGATAAAGGAGTAAAATACAGCACTATGTCATCAGTTTCTGATTTATTAAATTGTATAACAGTGCAAAATATTGCTCATTTGTAGTGGTTTTTCTTGAACTATTTGAAAAAAAAAAAAGGTTTTTATTTATATTTATAAAGGATTTTTGATTTGTTGCTATTTTTAGAATATTAAAAAACAATCTCACGTACCCCTTGGCATACCTTCAAGTACCCCCAGGGGTACACGTACCCCCATTTGAGAACCACTGTTCTATTCTATTCTATTCTATATATCACTCAGCTTTAGAACTTTGTTGTGAAAATCTCCTTCCGCGTCTGTGGAAACGCTTCCCGCCCACACTGCTTGGTGCCTCGTCTGAGCTGCTGTGACGTAGATTACCATAGTAATTAATTAGATTACCATAGTAACTGGTATATCATCCATAAGCGCAGATTCCAACCATTGAAATACTTTGTATAGTTGAAGACTTACGGTCATTAGAAAACATGACTGCACATCATAATGGCAGCTACACTTTCCATCTTAAAGATCTAAAAAAATTATTTGGGAATGTCCGGCGGGCCAGATTGAAAAGCTCAACCGGTCGCATGTGGCCCCCGGGCCTTAATTTGTCCAGGTCTGCTTTAAACCATAACCATATCAATATAGCTCTTGTCTCAAAGTAGGTGTACTGTCACATCACACCGTGACTTATTTTGAGTTTTTTGCTGTTTTCCTATGTGTAGTGTTTTAGTTCTTGTCTTGTGCTGCTATTTTAGTGGCTTATTCTCTTTTTTTGGTATTTTCCTGTAGTAGTTTCATGTCTTCCTTTGAGCGATTTTCCCGCATCTACTTTGTTTTAGCAATCAAAAATATTTCAGTTGTTTTTATCCTTCTTTGTGGGGACATTGTTGATTGTCATGTCATGTTCGGATGTACATTGTGGACGCCGTCTTTGCTCCTCAGAAAGTCTTTGCTGTCGTCCAGCATTCTGTTTTTGTTTAATTCGTAGCAAGTTCAGTCCAGTTTTAGTTTTGTTTTGCATAGCCTTCCCTAAGCTTCAATGCCTTTTCTTAGGGGTACTCATATTTTGTTTATTTTTGGTTTAAGCATTAGATACCTTATTACCTGCACGATGCCTCCCGCTGTTTCCGACATCTACAAAGCAATTAGCTACCGGCTGCCACCTACTGATATGGAAGAGTATTACACGGTTACTCTGCCGAGCTCTAGCCAGCACCGACACTCAACAACAACACATAATTTACAGACTATAATCACTGGTTTGCAAAAAATATTTTTAACCCAAATAGGTGAAATTAAATAATCTCCCACGGCACACCAGACTGTATCTCATGGCACACTAGTGGTTGAAAAACACCGGTCTAGATAATATGCTTTGGTGTATTTTTTTGTGTAAATTTTGCTACAGACATTGCTACAAACACAGAAATGATGTTAAAGGTAGTGATGAGTTCATATTTGAACCAATACAGTACCAATACTCTTGGAATCGATACCAGGTACTCAACGGTCCTGATAGTCCGTACCTTTGTAAGTGTTAGTAAATGTTAATTTTTCATTAATAAAACAATTCTGTAGTGTAACATTTAAAAATGAGCTGATTATGATAATTGTGTTGTCCAGTTGTTATATCTTGTTTTCTCATTACAAATTCTGAGTCTAATTTGCAAATATTATATAGTGGACTTTGCATGCAGTAGCAAATCCAAGACATTAGATGGCAGTCGTGTATAGAAGAATATGGTGTGTTGTATAGCTGGGAAGTAGTCTTTGCCATTAAAAGAGAACTGCACTTCTTTTTTGAATTTTGCCTATCGTTCAAATCGTTATGAAAGACATGACGACGGAAGGATTTTTAAAATGCATTCTAAATATTAAATACATGTAAAGAGTGTCCGCCCTGAGACTGGAAGGTCGAAAGTTCAAACCCCGGCCGAGTCATACCAAAGACTATAAAAATGGGACCCATTGACTCCCTGCTTGGCACTCAGCATCAAGGGCTGGAATTGGGGGTAAAATCACCAAATGATTCCCGAGCGTGGCCCCCGCTGCTGCTCACTGCTCCCCTCACCTCACAGGTGGTGTACATGGGAATGGGTCAAATGCAGAAGGTAATTTCACCACACCTAGTGTGTGAGTGTGACAATCATTGGGACTTTAAATTTTTAACTTTACAGAGGATCCAATGGCAGCTCCAATATTTCGCCCATAAAATAAAAAAAATAACCATTCACAAGCTGCCAATAATACTCAATTTACATTTTGGGACTTGAATATTAACCAAGTATTAGTAATATTGTTATTATAAGTGCTAACTCAGACAAACTATTTATAGCGGCACCATGATTACTACCGTGTGTCCCTATGTTTACCTCATTAAGTGTACTGCTGCTTCCTTGCTTCCTAGCTCCCTGTAAGTTTATTCTAGATCATAAATCACACATCTCACCTGGAAAGAAAAAGTCTGAGGAGGTATTCCGACAAGTTGCCATACTTTAACAGCCATCATGTCATGATCCGTGGTCCGGATCATGTTTAGTTTAGTTATGTTCTGTTAGTTTTGGACTTCTTTAGTACCTGGTTGCACTTCCTTGTTTGAGTTTGTTACCATGGTTACTTATTATTTTCACCGCTTGTGTTCCCGACGCGCACCTGTTTATCATCACTGACACTATTTAAGCCTGCCTTTCTGTTCACTCGTCCTGGCTTCCTTGTTTGCGGTTAGCAACCGTCACGTATGTATTCATGTCCTAGACTCTGTGCCTAGTTATTAGACTCTGTGCTAAGTTGTTGTCTTAGCTTCCCGTGCGTTCGGCACGCTTTTCTTTTGCTTGTTTTCTGTTTGGCTATGATTTATGTTAAATAAACCACCTCTTACCTTTACGCCTTCGTCCGGAGCCGTCTTTTGCATTGGAAGAACGAACCGCAGCAAGCTGCATTATCCACACGTGACAATTTAGACCCGAAAATGGCCAGAACGACACGAAAAGACGCTCTGTGAAATCGCTATGCAAAATCACTGATCCTAATCTCAGCAGGTATATGGCAAAGTCAATGTGAATGACCTTCAAGCTAGCACAGTGGAGCCTTACTTCACATTTGAGCAATTTCTATCAGGCATACTTGCTTTGTCAGCATAAACAATTGCAACATTACCGAAAGGCAGTTTGACTGAGTCCGCTCTGTGTGCAGCTTGAGTTTCTTGTTTCCTTGCCAAGCATGTGAGCCGGTGTAAAGTCTGCAACCGCACATGGCGTGCCAAGCAAGGCATCAAAATATGGCACTATTTGAATTTACGTGAATCGATACCCAGTAGTACCGACACAATTCGGTGAGTGCCTATAAAATTACAGAACTTGGTGCTCATAACAAGTTCAAGTTGACCTATGATGAGTTTAATCTACATTTAACACACTTCTTTGTGGTCTAGATCAGTGGTTCTCAACCTTTTTTCAGTGATGTACCCCCTGTGAACATTTTTTTAATTCAAGTACCCCCTAATCAGAGCAAAGTATTTTTGGTTGGAAAAAAAGAGATACAGAAGTAAAATACAGCACTATGTCATCAGTTTCTGATTTATTAAATTGTATAACAGTGCAAAATATTGCTCATTTGTTGTGGTCTTTCTTGAACTATTTGGAAAAAAAGATATAAAAATAACTAAAAACTTGTTGAAAAATAAACAAGTGATTCAATTATAAATAAAGATTTCTACACATAGAAGTAACCATCAACTTAAAGTGCCCTCTTTGGGGATTGTAATAGAGATCCATCTGGATTCATGAATTTAATTCTAAACATTTCTTCACAAAAAAAGAAATCTTTAACATCAATATTTATGGAACATCTCCAAAAAAAATTCTAGCTGTCAACACTGAATATTGCATTTTTGCATTTCTTTTCACAGTTCTTTTTGACAGCCATTTTTAAAAAATCTCACATACCCCTTGGCATACCTTCAAGTACCCCCAGGGGTACGCGTACCCCCATTTGAGAACCACTGGTCTAGATAATATGTATTGGATACAAACCACTCGACACCCCACCCTCTCCAAAAGTATCCAAATGTATATTTGAAAAATGTACACTGTTATTAAATAAATATCTTGAAAACGAATGTCACCGCTGTTTTTTTTTCCAATCACGGTTAAAAATAAACTTAATGTATAGATTCACCGGTCACAATATTAGGTACACCGGCACACACTCAGGTAAATACAGAGCTGCATTAAAACAAGCTGTTTTTACCATCGTTTATGTAACTCTATGTCTACAGTCAAGCCCCACCTGGACCCACTCCAGTTCGCCTACCAGCCCCGACTGGGAGTGGAGGACGCAGTTATCTACCTGCTGAACCGAGCCCACACCCACCTAGACAAGCCTGCGAGCAGTGTGAGGGTCATTTTTTTGACTTCTCCAGTGCTTTCGATACCATAGGGCCTGGGCTACTGGGTGTGAAGTTGGAGACGATGCAGGTGGAGGTCCCCTTGGGGTCCTGAGTTGTTGATTACCTGACGGACAGACCACAGTACGTGCGAGTGCAGGACTGTGTGTCCGACAGGCTGGTCAGCAACACCGGAGCCCCGCAGGGCACAGTCCTCTCCCCCTTCCTCTTCACCATCTACACCACCGATTTCCACAATCACCCAGAGTCCTGCCACCTTCAGAAGTTTTCTGATGACTCTGCGAAAGTGGGGTGTATTGAGGATGGTGATGATGAGGAATACAGGGCACCGTTGGAGGACTTTGTCACATTGTGTGGAAAGAACCACCTCCAGCTTAATGTGATGAAGACCAAAGAGCTGGTTGTGGACCCGGGAAGGAAGAGGAGTACTCCGGTGACCCCTGTTTCCATCAGGGGGGTCGATGTGGACATGGTTGAGGATTATAAATACCTGGGATTACACATGGACAACAAGCTGAATGGGTCAAAACACGCTGAGGCACTCTAAAAGAAGGGACAGAGCAGCCTCTACTTCCTCAAGAGGCTAGGATCCTTCAACGTCTGTACAATGATGATGAAGATGTTCTACGAGTCGGTGGTGGCGGGCCCCTTCTTGTACGCCGTGGCCTGCTGGGGCAGCGGGCTGAGAGCGAGGGACGCAAAGAAACTGGACAAGTTGGTTGAGAAGGCCAGTAACGTGGTGGGAGTGGAGCTAGACTCTCTGGCGGTGGTGTCAGAGAGGAGAAGTCTAGCAAAACTCCTAGCCATTATGGACAACACCTCCCACCCACTACACTCGGACCTTTTGGAGAGAATGAGCACGTTCAGTGGAAGGCTCAGACTCCCAAAATGCAACACGGAACGACACAGGAGGTCCTTCATACCGACAGCCATCAGACTGTATAATGCATATGTTCCTTGACTGCACTTAAATGTAGAGTATATGTAGAATATATTTATATTATTTATTTATATATTATATATATATTATATTATATTATTTATAATTATTATTGTCTATTGTGAGCGAACTGTGGTGCTGAATTTCCGCCAGGGATCAATAAAGTACTTTCTATTCTATTCTATTCTATTAAAACAAGCTGCTTTTACCATCATTTATGTAACTCTATGTCACACGCCTGTGTAACTATGCACATGAAAATACATGAAAGTATCGGTTTGTCCTACTTTTTCTTGTTTTCCTCAAACAAAGTCGTAATGTTGCTGTCTCTTTCTATCGGTATTTTGCGGCTGTTGTAAAGAAGAAGAAAAACACAAAGGTGTTTATTTAATAGACATTAGAACAAATGGAAAGGCATTAGACAAGAGGGCTGGGATAGGCTCCAACCTCCCCGCTGCCCCGAAAGGAACAAGTGGTAGAAAATGGATGGGTGAATGGAATGGAATGGATGGCGCACAACAGCTATAACATTCTCACAGCCTGAAGCAGAGGGGGAGAAGCTCTTCCCTAAGCGCCTCCCGCTCTGGCTGAGGGCTTATGCTTATGACCAAATAAGTATGTGCACCTCACTGTGACGTTACACTGTAGTCACAGTCCATCCATCCATCCATTTTCTATCGCTTGTCCCTTTTGGGGTCTCGGGGGGTGCTGTAGCCTATCCCAGCTGCATTCGGGCGAAAGGTGGGGTACACCCTGGACAAGTCGCCAACACAGATAGACAGACAACATTCACACTCACATTCAAACACTAGGGCCAATTTAGTGTTGCCAATCAACCTATGCCCAGGTGCATGTTTTTGGCGGTGGGAGGAAGCCGGAGTACCCGGAGGGAACCCACGCAGTCACGGGGGGAACATGCAAACTCCACACAGAAAGATCCCGAGCTCTGGATTGAACCCAGGACTACACAGGACCTTCGTATTGTGAGGCACATGCACTAACCCCTGTATATGTATTGTTTATTATACAATATTTCTTATCTAAGTTTGTTTTTCTTTTTAAAGGACATCTTAGATATTAAACTTGTGATTGATTTCATTTATTTTCAAAGGGAGACATTGATTTGAGATACTGTCCAAGTGTTTTGAGTTAAGAGCTCTATCCCAGAACAATTTCAGCTTGTAAGTTGAGGTACTACTGTTTTTCCAAAAAAGGAATGTGTAATGTTGCTACTGTGCCTACACTGTACTACAATGTGTACAATTACATGACATTATTTTTTTTTGGGCCATCTCTGTGAATTTGTAACCTATTTTGAAAAGGTGAACTATCCTTTACTGTATATACTAAATAATATATTTTGAGACTTGATTTGAATCAAGTATCGATTCTGAATCTGTCATGACTTGGTCCTGGGTGTTTGCTTTTCCGGGATGCAACGGAAAGTTGGCTCGGGCGAGACGGGAATGTGAGTACATGATTTATTTAATATATCAAAAAAAAAGTACAAACGAAAAGCGCGCACAGTGGCGGAGAACAAACTATGAAACCAAAAGACTATAGCATTAATAAACAAAAAAAACTTACTTGGCATGGACAAAAGGAGTAGCATGAACGATGGACATGAAAAAAGTGTCAGGAATGTGCAGAGCATAAATGCGGGATGTCGTCAGAACGACAAACTGAAAACAATGAACTTAAATACTATAGACATGATTAACGAAAACAGGTGCGTGACTCAAAACGTGAAACAGGTGCGTGACGTGACAGGTGAAAACTAATGGTTGCTATGGTGACAAAACAAAAGTGCACAAAAAGTCCAAAAACAAAACCGAACATGACCAAAACAAAAACATGATCACACAGACATGACAGAATCAAATTGTCAGCCCAAGAATCTTAAGCTTCACATCCATTGTGATACCAGCGTTTTTCAACCTTTTTTGAGCCAAGGCACATTTTTTTCATTGAAAAAATCCGAAGGCACACCACTAGCAGAAATTATTAAAAAAATAACTCAATATTGACAATAAAAACTTGTGGCAATTGTTGAATATGAATTTAAACCATAACCAACCATGCATCACTATACTTGTCTCAAAGTACTGTCACGACCTGTCACATCACGCCGTGACTTATTTTGAGTTTTCCTGTGTGTAGTCTCTTGCTCTCATATTTTGGTGGCTTTTCCTGTTTTGTTGGTATTTTCCTGTTGCAGTTTCATGTCTTCCTTTGAGCGCTATACCCCGCACCTGCTTTGTTTTAGCAATCAAGACTATTTCAGTTGTTGCTATCCTTCTTTGTGTGGACATTGTTGTCATGTCATGTACGGATGTACACTGTGGATGCCATCTCTGCTCCACACGCTGTAAGTCTTTGCTGTCGTCCAGCATTCTGTTTTTCTATACTTTTAAGCTTCAATGCCTTTTTTTAGGGGCACTCACCTTTTGGTTTAAGCATTAAATACCTTTTTACCTGCACACTGCCTCCCGCTGCCGTCTTCATATTGTGATCATGACAAACCATGTTCCCGACGTCTACAAAACAATTAGCTACCTGCTGCCACCTACTGATGTGGAAGAGAATAACATGGTTACTCTGGAAAGCTCTAGACAGCACAGACACTCAACAACGGGACATTATTTGCGGATTATAATTACTGGTTTGCAAAAACTATTTTTAACCCAAATAGCTGAAATGACATAATCTCCCACGGCACACCAGACTGTATCTCACGGCACACGAGTGTGCCGCGGCAAAGTGGTTGGAAAAAATTGTTGTATACCATTCATACGATATATTTTTTATTCAAACAACTCATCCTGAGCGTTAGTTTATGACCTGAGAACTGTGAAGCCATGAGACTTTTCCCCCCACAGTTTCTCTGCTAATGAGAAGTTACACTGGAGATGTTGGTGGCGAGTGGTGGATGCTGAGTAGGAAGCCGTGGTCTGGCTCGACTGCCTGCAGGCCACATCAAGCGTCTGTAGCTTGGAATGGTTCTGTAATAGGTCAGCGTAATGATTCACAGCGAGCTCTGCCATTGCTGGTGAATGGATAAAATGAATTCAGCCCAGATTTCCTAAAATATTTTGGGAGTAAATCTTTTCTTTTGCTGACTTGAGAGAAACCGCAAAGCCAGTTATGCCGACATGGCCTGGAACGACCGGCGCAAACACAGCCAGCAGTGGTCACGCATGCCTCCTCTTGGCTTCCACAAAGGTCATGTGTGGGTTACACAGAGCTGTTAATGTTACCACTGTTACAGTTGCTGCCCCATTTATTAGGCCGGAGAAGAGAACCCATAAAAAGTTACAAAGCAGTCACTCTGCATCAAATTAATCCCCGAGTCTACGACGGAATCCATCATCACTTTTGGCTATGCTGACAATGCTTTACTCTCAGATCTGTGCACTAATAACAGATACATACTCGAACAGTTTGGAGGACATGACATTCATGGATAATTAAGGGGGCTGTGAACACATCAAGTTCACTCAAATGACCCCAACACATACGCAAACTTCTATTCATCCGGTGAGCATTCTACGATGGAGAATATGGGTCAGGCAGACAGGCCTACAGTAAAGGGCTAGAAAACTGTTGCGGTTATCTGCTCCTTTCAAATGGACAGTAAATCAATTTGAATGAATGATGACATTATGATGGTGTCTATAAAATAATATCATTGGATAGTAAGGTTCCTTTGACTTTATGCGTCTATAAAACATGGCACACAGCTCTGCAATTTATCCCTCGTTAACTTTAATATGCTTATGAATCAAAAGGCAGGGATATAAATAGCTTATTGTCTGCTTTTCAGCTGAATACATTTGAACTCAATAAAGGTTTTCCTAGTCGCCAGAAGGTATCCTTGACACGTAATGAGCATACTTGCCAACCCTCCCGGATTTTCCAGGAGACTCCCGAATTTCAGTGCCTCTCCCGAAAATCTCCCGGGACAACCATTCTCCCGAATTTCTCCCGATTTCCAGGCGGACTTAAGGCACGCCCCCTCCAGGTCCGTGCGGACCTGAGTGAGGACAGCCTGTTGTCACGTCCGCTTGGCCAACCAAAAGGTAACCATAGAACACTATACCGTATAGTGTTCTGTGGTTACTTTTTGGTTGGCCAAAGGTTTACGTTGTATTGCGCACCCCGACGGCAAGTGTGGGAGTCGGTTCTGAAGTATGAAGTAAAGAGACATAACTTCGTCACCTCGCCTGGTTATTGACTCCAACCCAGAATATTACACTGCCCTTACCTACGCTCCTTCAAAAGCTGTGCTACTGGCTGCAAAGCATTGCACTTTCAAATACAACAATGAGTAGAGAGGAGTGTTATGTGTGTATAGGTGTAAATAAATGAACACTGAAATTCAAGTATTTATTTTATTTATATATATATATATATATATATATATATATATATATATATATATATATATATATATATATATATATATATATATATATATATATATATACTGTATATATATAAGAAATACTTGAATTTCAGTGAATTCTAGCTATAAATATACTCCCTTAACCCCCCCCCCCAAATCTCCCGAATTTGGAGGTCTCAAAGTTGGCAAGTATGGTAATGAGATGATGATGGACTAGAGGGAAAGCACTCAGATGTTTCATGACCCGTGTTGCTAAATTAGCACGCTATATTAGCACCTCAATTTACGAGCATAATTGGCTCTGTGATGGAGCTCCTTACTCAAAGCACATCTACCTCAAATCAACGTCGCGCATGGAAATTAATTGAAATCAGTTTAATCGGTGCTTGGGCCCCCCAAAACAGCACAATTTAAACATGTAACATGCCTTTTAAAATGATAGACAAACTTTTGGATCACAAATATTGTATGAAAAAACAATTGTATAGAATGTACTACAGTAGTTTTATCAGTGACGTGCGGTGAGGTTGATGGCTGGTGAGGCACTGACTTCATCACAGTCAGATTTACAAACATATGAACCCTAAAGAGTATCTTATTCACCATTTGATTGGCAGCAGTTAACGGGTTATGTTTAAAAGCTCATACCAGCATTCTTCCCTGCTTGGCACTCAGCATCAAGGGTTGGAATTGGGGGTTAAATCACCAAAAATGATTCCCAGGCGCGGCGCCGCTGCTGCCCACTACTCCCCTCATCTCCCAGGGGGTGATCAAGGGGATGGGTCTAATGCAGACGACAAATTTCATTACACCTAGTGTGTGTGTGACAATCATTGGTACTTTAACTTAACTTTAACTTTACACATACAAACTGTAGCACACAAAAAAGCACATTTAATAAAAAAAACTTTATTATGGTCTTACCTTTACTTAGAAATTAAGTCCATGCGCCGCAACTAAAGCCCTCACTTAAACTTTCCACGTGCAAGATTGAATCTATTTAAAAAAGTGTAACCGAGGGTTTATAAATGTCGCCTATACTGTATGAAACTACAAAATAACAAACACGGAGGCTCCAGTTTACACGAGGACCACTTTATTTACCTTCTTTCAAAAACCTCCGCAACGTGACATCACTTCCGCTCTTAGCGCCTTCAAAATAAGAGCTCAAGGCATATACTGTATAACAGCGCATAACAGGAACTTAACATCACAAAGAGAAAAGCCCATGAAAATAGGTTACAAAAGTTATTTAATAAGAAGCCAAAAAGTGCAAAAACAATAATGTTCGTGTTGGAGGAGTTGTGAATTAGATACACCTGCAGTCTGCAGGTGTACCTAATGTTGTGTCTCTGCAGTCATTCACAACTCCTCCAACACAAACATTATTGTTTTTGCACTTTTTGGCTTCTTATGAAATAATTTTTTTAAATAGATTCAATCTTGCACGTGGAAAGTTTAAGTGTGGGCTTTAGTTGATATAACAATTCTACGGCGGGGGTGCAGGAGGCGAGCCTCAGCCAGTGCGTATTTTGCAGCCGTTTTATGATCGTTCAGCACAAGAAATACGTTACACACATACAGTTGTTGACAAAATACACTGTACATTATATACCTCAGCTAACTAAACTATGGAAATGTATAATATAGTTCATATAGCAATACAGTCTCACTGCACAGCAGGCCAGCAGTTAGCCGAGTCCGGAATCCATGTTGCGGCACTGAGTGACGTGCCTCAACTGGCTGCTGATCACCGCACCGTCTCTTCTCAGTATTTGAACGGCAAATGTGAAAATTCAGCGATTTTGAATAAAAATAATCTAAAACTGGTGAAGTTAAATGGAAAATAACTTTATAGTATAATCACTGGATACATATAACAATTAAAAAATGTTTTTCTTCTTTTTACATTTTTTTTCTTTCCATGATGGCACGTTGGGCCCCGCCTCACCTGCCTCTAGTGACTGCACGTCACTGAGTTTTATGAAGTAATGTAATATCAAACTCATTTGTATACGCAAGCCTTTAAATAGACCCCCTTTTAGACCAGTTGATCTGTCGTCTCTTTTCTGCTCTACCCCCCTCTCCTGCGTGGAGACCACAAATGACGTGCTAGCTGTTCAAAGTTGGGACCCAGGGTGGACCACTCATCTGTGCATCAGTTGGTGACGTCTTTGCGTTGCTGACTTGTCTCCACTCAAGACGATCTCCGGCTGGCCCCACTATGGACTAGACTCTCACACTATTATCTAGATCCACTCGATGTCCATTGCACGGTCGCCCGGGGAGTGAGGGGGGTCCCCACACATCTGCGGTCCCCTCCAAGGTTTCTCATTGTATCACATTGGGTTGAGTTTTTTCTTGCCCTGATGTGGGATCTGACCCGAGGATGTCGTTGTGGCTTGCGCAGCCCTTTGAGACACTTGTGATTTAGGGCTATATAAATACTTGGAGAACAGACTTCAGTGGTATCTTCTTCTATCTGCTTTTGCCATCAAACACACCATCGGTCAATATAATCATTGATAAATGTCCGTGTAGCGCCTTCAGGTTCCCCCCCCCCCCGCCATCTTGGATGCACTCGCGTTGCCACTGAGAATGGCGCGGACACTACCCTCTCCTACGGTCCGTGAACGCACCCCCATGCAATGTGTCACTAAACTATTAAATCCCGGCCAATCTGTGCCTAAAAGTACAGGGGGCGTAAGGTAACAGCAACCTTGAAATTATGCTTTTGCCCATTATACCAAATTTCAACTGGCACCACCTAATTTTTACCCGTGTCGCCTGCCCCAAAGCCCCGGGTCGAACCAGGTTCTGGTGGATCATGGACTGTCTACAGCCTGAATCCACCATAGCCCGGTATGTACTCCCTTGTGCCCTTACCGGGACGCAGTACGCCTCTCCCGGATTGGGGGAGGGCGCTGGAAGGCCGACCAGCTGCATCACCTGAGGTGGGGGAATCCCCACCTCAGCAGTGCTCGGGCCCTGTAAGAGAGGAGGAGCAGAGGACAGATTACAACCCCGGCTTGCCCCCCCGGATGAGACTGGTGTGGATCGTCGGCGCCTCCTGCGCGGTGTTGAGGTGTGTCGTGCGGGAACTCCTCATCGCCGGCGTTTGCCCCTCCTTTTGCGCTCCTTCCTTCTCCGCCTCTCCTGGCTCGTCTCTCTCCCCGGGCTCCTCACGCTGCTTTAAATAAAGAAACAGGTGATCGGACAACCTGTTCCAGCTGGGTTATCTGCTCACCTGCAGCTGCTCGGTAGCCGGCTTCCACACATGCTCTGCCCACAGGAGACGCGTGGACCACGCCCCCTCCACAGTCCGTCATTTAGATATTGTTTTAACATTCTTGTATTACTGGCCTTAAACTCATTCAGCTTAAGTACGATGCAGATAGCAGTGATACGTTCCAATTGCTTTGCAAAAATGTCTACACGCGCTGTCATGTTTTTGGTTATTCATTTTTTATTTAATAAATATCATCCACTTCTTCTCAGAGCTGTCCTTTATGCTCACTATCTTCTTTCCCATTGATTGTAACACAAAGTTATGTCCATCTCTAGCTATAAGCTCATGCCAGCGAGTAAGACCTACTAAGGTCTTTCGGGGTTCACTGTGACATTTGCTATACCAACTAATAACCGGAATGCTTGTAACTTAAAGCATAACAAAACACTCTTAAATTGGGGCACTCTTAAGGGGAGGTACCACTGTATATAGTCTATTTGCAGATGAAAATCTGCCTGTGATCATCCGTCTATGAGTGAAAACATCCCACACAGAACCACTGCAAAAGCCTCACAGACAATGTTGGCCACATAGAGTTCCCGTTACAGAGTTGAGAATCCGGCTTGTCCTCATTGTAAGGGGAAAATAAACACTCTTTCGCCACAATTCCATTGTGGACTGTTGGCTTTCCAAGATACTTCAAATGTCAAAAAATACTCTTAAATAGACCTGGGGATAAGTGTACTGGCAACACTAAAATAGGCCCTAGTGTGTGAATGTGAGTGTGAATGTTGTCTGTCTATCTGTGTTGGCCCTGTGATGAGGTGGCGACTTGTCCAAGGTGTACACCGCCTTCTGCCCGAGTGCAGCTGGGATAGGCTCCAGCACCCCCCACAACCCACAAGCGGTAGAAAATGAGTGGTATATATACACATATATATATATATATATATACAATTTTAACGGGCGATTAACGCGAACACTTCCTTTTTGACCCTCCCTCCTGCCGTAGCGGGGGAACTTGGCTACAGTTCACTTGCTACTGATGAGCCACAAGCGAGCAGAAATGGACAAAGGAAAGGCTACCTTATGGAAATATCAGGTTCAAAGCCGTGGCAAGTTGTTCTCCCGACAAGAAAGGACTATTTTTCGCTGTGAGAAGAGACAAGAACCTTTAGAACCTGCTCAGTGGCCTAGTGGTTAGAGTGTCCGCCCTGAGATCAGTAGGTCGTGAGTGCAAACCCCGGTCATACCAAAGACTATAAAAATGGGACCCATTACCTCCCGGCTTGGCACTCAGCATCAAGGGTTAAATTTGGGGGTTAAATCACCAAAATGATTCCCACCGCTGCTGCTCACTGCTCCCCTCACCTCCCAGGGGGTTGAGCAAGGGGATGGGTCAAATGCAGAGGGTAATTTCACCACACCTAGTGTGTGTGCGACTATCAGTGGTACTTTAACTTTAACATCTCTGCACCAAACGTCTGCTGGGTGTGTCGTTCTAGAGGTGGGTGGGGCTTCACTTGTTCACTGTGTTCAGATTAAGGTTAAGGTACAGTCTCTAAACACGAGTACAGTCTCCAATAACACCAGAAATAGATGCTAGATTTGTTGCCAGTTGTTTTTATTACAGAAAAAGTGACTAAAAGGATTGGATAAATCTCTAAACAACAACAACAACAAATCTCAACAAAGTACAAAAAGCAGCAACAATTTAAAAATAGAACAAAACAATATTATGTAAGATTTTTTTTTTTAATACTATACTTAATAACAGATTTGTTTTAAAATGTATATTCACATCCCTTTTTAAGGAATATACGCATCATAGCAAATCATGCGATGACGTCATATCGACCACGTCCCCACCGCCACAGGTATTTCCGCAATTATGGGGAAACCCTGAATAAAAATGTCTTAGATTACGGTCATGCTTTGTTAGAGATGTTTTGTGATATTATTCTGTGATATTTGCACCTAAAGAAATGCTAGTAAATCAGTTTAGGAATTGGCTTTGAAATGTTGCGTCAATTCTTGAATAACATGTTCTGGTCGAGTTCTCTATTACAGAATGATTAGCATGCTGAATATTACATTTTATTAAATAATAGAGAAGGTTAAAACATTGTCATGCAGCAATATGAAGCCACCCCCCTAAAAATGATCTGTCTCGGGTACACTTATTAATGGTGAAAAATAGGGATGTCCGATAATGGATTTTTGCCGATATCCGATATTGTCCAACTCTTTAATTACCGATACTGATATCAACCGATATATGCAGTCGTGGAATTAACACATTGTTATGCCTAATTTGGACAACCAGGTATGTTGAAGATAAGGTACTTTTTAAAAATAATAATAAAATAAGATAAATAAATTAAAAACCTTTTCTTGAATAAAAAAGAAAGTAAAACAATATAAAAAACAGTTACATAGAAACTAGTAATTAATGACAATTCGTAAAATTAACTGTTAAAGGTTAGTACTATTAGTGGACCAGCAGCACGCACAATCATGTGTGCTTACGGACTGTATCCCTTGCAGACTGTATTGATATATATTGATATATAATGTAGGAACCAGAATATTAATAACAGAAAGAAACAACCCTTTTGTGTGAACGAGTGTGAATGGGGGAGGGAGTTTTTTTGGGTTGGTGCACTAATTGTAAGTGTATCTCGTATTTTCTATGTTGATTTAATAAAAAAATAAAAATAAATAAAAGATACCGATAATAAAAAAAACGATACGAATAATTTCCGATATTACATTTTAACGCATTTATCGGCCGATAATAACGGCAGGCCAATATTATCGGACATCTCTAGTGAAAAATTATATCTATCTGCAATTAATCGCAATTAATTTCGTTTGACAACCCTTATATGCGTGTGTGTTTGTGTGTGTGTGTGTGTGTGTCTGTGTGTGTGTGTGTGTGTTTGTGTGTGTGCGTGCGTGGATAATGCAGATAATCAATCCAACAATACGACAAGTAATGACCTCACAGGATGACATCATCACAGACATCATCACACTGCCATGGCACCCCCATTTAATGAAGGAGGAACGACAAACAGAGGGACTTCGCCCATTAGCCATTAAAGCTAACCACCAAATTGCAAGGTTTTATAGGCTATAAATAAGAAAATGCTGCCGGATTCTGATCCTTCAGGCACTTTCAAACCAGAGTGCATGTGTTTATGTATGCGTGTGTATGCTGACCGCAACAGACGACCGGCGCACAACACGCCAGCATAGCGTACACACAGCTGGGACACACATTTACCTTCAGAACGTTGAACATGGAGCCTCTAAACCTGAACACCCTTGAGGTCGAACAATTTGACTGAAATTAGAGTCAAATGAGCAGTACTAACAACCCCCTTTACTCCAAAATCCTCGTCTTGAAGAGAGTACAGGCCGTCCTGGTGAACTCCACAATTCTTGGAGAGCAATATGTTTCAGTTTATTATCTCACACCGCTTGCATCCATCCATCCATGCAGCCGTTGCAGCAAAGGATCGCCCAGCACTTTCCCCCATCGCGCCACTCCGTCCTTTCCTGCGCCATTTGGTTGTGATTTACTACCAGAAGTTTACAGCAAATGTGTTCTTTTCTCCCCTTTTTTTTTTCTTTCTTCATCTCTTCTTTCTCTGCGTCCCGCTTCCCATTTGCATCAGTATGATGGCATTTCATTGTGTTTTGTTTGTTTCCTCAGGACTCCTTTCATCTCCCGGTCTGTCTGGCCTCATATCATTTTTTAAAGTGGACCCAAATGCTTTCCCTGGCACGCGCCGACGTGCGATTCCAGTAAGTCTGAGACATAAATCGAATATTTGAAAAAAAAAAACACAAATAAATACAAGTGTAAATAGCCTCACGGAAGTGGCCTTAGCAACTCCTGTGTGTAATTAGGCTATCGTATGAGTGCGCACATATGCGAGCGTTTGTGTATGTGTCGGTACATCTTTGTGAGGAAGGAAAGGGAAAGGATTAGCCACGTTTTAGCAATCGGGCTTGTGTGTATTTTTGGGCTAATTGTGCTTTTTTAAATGTATTTATTTTTTTGTCCTGTCCAGCTTTTCAGGCAAATCATATCGTTGATGTAGATGCCCGTATCGGCTGTACAAATTTACTTTACAAAAGAGAAGTGCGGGATACTTCTCTTGTTGCCTTATTTGTATTGGACTTTATTAAATGTATTTATATTATCGTTTGGTGCAGCCGGGCCGGAGCAGGAGGGGGATAGAAAGAGGGAAAAAAAGGAAGACAGAGGGGGAAATTGTGGGGACAAGAGGGGGATTAGACAGAGAGACAAAATCAACAACAGCAAACACAACAACAACAATAGAACAACATCAACAAATAGGATATGTACAACTGTGATAGTAAAAGTGATAGCAAAGAAGCAGTTAGTGAAATAAATAATAATACAGAAATGACAATGAACATGATTACACTACAAATGGAGCAATACAAATACCAATATAAATAGCACTATTTATAATGAATAATACAAATAATTTACCTCTATTTTCAACAATACAATTGTTCAAATGCAACAATATATATATGTAATGATGACTTGAAATACAAAAGAAAGCAGATAAATGGAGGGGAAGAAGGAGAAGTCGGCCATATTAACCTTGTAGATTGTTATAGTAACAATAGGTTAGGCTTTGTCAGTGTGCTATGTGTTACCCAGTTTCCCCTAGGGCATGGGTCACCAATCTTTTTGAAACCAAAAGCTACTTCTTGGGTACTGATTAATGCGAAGGGCTACCAGTTTGATACACACTTAAATAAATTGCCAGAAATAGCCAATTTGCTCAATTTACCTTTAACTCTATGTTATTATTAATAATTAATTATATTTATCTTTGTGGAAACACTGATTATCTTAATGATTTCTCACAATAAATATATATAGAAACAGATAAATATCAATATGCAACACTTTATTTTTTTATTTTCTCTAAGTGCACATTTTTCAAATTGAACATTTTCAAATGATCACTTCTAAGACAGTCTTGTGAAATCACAATATCCCATTTTAACTAGCTAGCCACTAACATGTTTTAACAAATCATGAATTACTTTGCACCATGTTTGTACAAATAATAACTCATGTAAAATACAAAAGTCAACTCTCAAATTTTTAAATAAATCATGTCACACTTTGAACTGGACACCAAATCTGTTATCTGTTTCTTTGTCAGTTAGTGAAGACCAAGTCTTTAAAATATTGTCTTGGATTTTCAAATTCTATTTGAGTTTTGTCTCTCTTAGAATTAAAAATGTCGAGCAAAGCGAGACCAGCTTGCTAGTAAATAAATACAATTTAAAAAATAGAGGCAGCTCACTGGTAAGTGCTGCTATTTGAGCTATTTTTAGAACAGGCCAACGGGCTACTCATCTGGTCCTTACGGGCGACCTGGTGCCCGCGGGCACTGCGTTGGTGACCCCTGCCCTAGGGTAACAACATTAATATATGTTTGATGAAACGTGATTATATGCATGAGTGTATGTATGTATATGTACTTGTATATGTACAGTATGTGTATATGTATGTTTGTACAGTGAATGTATATGTACAGTATGTGTATATATATGTTTGTACAGTAAATGTGCTTTTTAATCTGTGAAATGTTCCTAGTACACAACCCCCGATGCCTCTTAAGAATACCGCCGCCCTGTGACCGTTCAACAGGCCCACACCTCCAGCACCAGTAACATATGAACAACAAAAACATTATCATGGCTTGGCATTTATCTTATGGCTCAGCGTCTTACTGATTCACTGCCGTCTAGTCGGGATCCTTAATGAGCTTCCAGGAAAGGAAAACATGGAGGAGGTAGAGAAATGCAGACAGAAAGAATGACATATTTGGATTGGTGGAAGGTGATTCAGACAAACCGATGCATGTCTGGAATCTGTGAATGTCATTATCACGATGAGATGATAGGATAGCCTGTCTTTTTTGTTGTTGTTGTTTGTGTGTATCATGCACCGGTGTATGTTTCACGCCAGTGAGTTGGTAAATTTGGCGTGTTTATGTGTGGGTATTGTGTCTCCGCTGAGTGGTCTTTGTACTCCAGACATGTGGCATATCCCAGCATTGCATGATTCGCTCCGACGAGCATCTGTTCCCTCACACAAGTGAACAACACACAAGTGACCCCCTTCAAAAAACAACTCCGACCGACCAGATCTGACCAAAGCTCTAAAAATATACCAAAACGGGCCAGAAATGTTGTATTTTAAGTGCAGAGCCACGTTGTCTTTGCTGTTGTCATGACTGGAAACCAAACACCAGCACAGCAATGTGGATAATACTTAACTTCTAAAAGTCTTACAAAGAATGGGCTTCTTTGTTTTGAACAAAAAAACAAAACTATTCCATTCTTCCATTCATACTGGTTTGGCCCTAACAGCAACTAGTGATGGGTTTTTAATTATTCTGGATTTTTACATGTACAGACCAAAATCCATTGGCACTAACAGGTACAGATTCATGAAACTAAAATTGCATCATTTTTTGATACCTACGTCATGTAAAAAAAAAAAATGCTACAAAATGTATATTCTTTAGGCTGTCGCCTTTGCATATATGTGTGTATCTACAAATACATACTTTGTCTAGTTGTCTGGACAAAACAGATTAGTGAGTATGATGATAGTATGTATCTGTATCATGAATCAATTGGACCCCGACTTAAACAAGTTGAAAAACTTATTCGGGTGTTACCATTTAGTGGTCAATTGTACGGAATATGTACTGCACTAATAAACATTTCAATCAATCAATCAATGAGTTTGTCAGATTAAAACAAACAAGAGAAGGTGTAAAAAAAAAGGCTATTACTTACCAATCATTTCAGCGGTGTCTGAGTATGAGTCCACTGTGTATTATGGTGATATTATTATTATACATTTTATGAACACATATATTGTGTGAATGCTCCAAAGCATTCACACCAAAATGCATGTATTTATTCTTCAACTTAATATTATTCTTCTTCTCCAGGTTTGGCCCGCTCTTCCTTCCACATTTTTCACCTGATTCAAACCGTTCCAACTTCAAACTGTTCAGCCTATTTGGGAATCACGTGCTTTTCCCTTGACAAATTCCAAACATTCCCAGATTTCCCAGAATTACAGGTTTTCCGGGACATTTTCCCCATTTAAAATGAATTGGCCATTTTTCAAACTTCCACCATTTCAACATTTTTCACCTTCAATGCATTCCACCATTCTGGAAATTTAAAGTACTCGTTTTCCAAATTCAAAAAAATTCCAGGATTTTCCGGAATTCCTGGTTTTCCAAAGCCCTATTTCCACCCTTTTTTCTGGCGACTACTCCGTCCACATTTTTCTACCCATTTTAACTGTTCCACCGTCAAAACATTCTTCTTAATCAGGACAAAAAACAAAGTTGTTTTTTTTAATTGGAAAAAATCCAGTTTTTCCCGAAATTCCAGGAATTCCGTAATACCATTTCTGAATTCAACATGTTACTCCAACAATGTTTTGGGAAATTCCCATTGAAATCAATGGGACATTCTTCAAAGTTCCACAACTCCCACATTTTTCAACCGTTCCAACTTCAAAATATTCAGCCAGTTTGGGAATTGTGTGCTCTACTTCAACAATTCTAAAAAAATCCAGGATTTTAGTTCAACTTCAGCTTTTGGAGCATTCACACGCAATTCCTTCAGGAATTGCCTCATCTAGTTAATTATTATTTTTACTATTATTATTATCATTATTTGATGTGTAACAAAGATACAAAATATATGTCATATTAGTGTCACGGATATTAAACGCGTCAATGCAATAACATGTAAATATTTTACCTGGAGTTCTTCCTGTGACGGTGACACGATCCCAAGAGCTTGACTGGTCCACTGTGTACGTACTGAAACAAACAAAAAAAAGTATGTGGGGTTTTAAAAATAAATAAAAAAATGCGGCAGCACTTAGCATACTAGCATGGCAGGAACAACAGGAGGCCACTTCTGGTTCTCGTGCAAGCTGTGACATCACTTTTAGAAAGGTTAATCTTTAATAAACTTATAAAGTATAGCAGCACAATTGATAATTGCAATGACAGAAACCAGCATAAAGAAATTAAACTATTTTTGGTATGTACAACAAGGGGGAAGGAGACAGCACGACACAGGAAGTCTTGCTCAACAGGGTTTATTGAGCTTTTGATGAGTGAGTGGGGTGTGTATGCTACTTTGTGTGTGCAGGCAAGATTATGTGCAAGAATTAATAAGATAGTATTTACCAGGAGTTTGTTGTTAGTGTGTGTTGGTTGTAGAGGCAAACAAGTCCAAAGGGGCTGGGCAGAAAGAGGTCCGTGATCCAAGCGTGAGGTCCGTGGGGCTGGAGAGAGATGTCCTAAGGTCCGGGTCCAAAGCAAAGGAAGTCGAGGATCGAGGGAGGCAGTCAGGGTCCGGAGGGAGATCCAGAGAAGTGAGGCGCATAGCTCAGTTCTAAGGCGACAGAGAATACTACGGGAACAGGGAAACGAGAGGGACAAGTCAGCACAAGGAGTAAGGAAACGAGGAGCCAGAGACACAAAGCTTACTGTGAACAGAGAACTACGTTCCGGTGCTGGATCGTCTGCTGCGTTGGTCTTTATACTGCTGAGGCTCATCAGATCCAGGTGTGCTGATTGCAGATTGCCCACGGTCGTGTAGGCGGGGGCGTGTCCAGCTGCTCTCTCAGCAGAGCTTCTTGCTGCCCGAGCAGTGGAGGGAATGACAGTATGCGCATGCGCCGTAACAATGTTGGTATAATTTGGAGCATAAATGAGACTATTTTGGTGGATTGGAGAATGCCGGTGGGATGGAGTCGTCACTTCCGGGAACTTTAATATTTAAAATCCCAAAAACGAAAATAGCTAAATCAATATTTCTAATGGCACAAACCAGCACAAAAGAATGAGACTATGTTAACAGAGTTTTGTGTGGGGTTGGGGGCCAACTTCGGCAACGGTAATCTTTATTAACTCAAAAAGTAGAGCCGCACAATCCATAGTTTTACCGACACAAACCAGCACAAACATAGCGCAAACAAATGAGACTATTTTGGCCGAGTTCGAAACCAGAGGATGCCATTGGGCTGGTAATGTCACTTTTGGAAACTTTAATCTTCAAACGAAAGCATCCCAATGTATAATTTCAACAACACAAACCAGCACAGACTAATAAGACTATTTAGGCTTAATTTGGAGAAAGTCAGGGGATGGCTGAACTTTGATTGACCTGTAAAGGAATCTTCAAAATCTTTGAAACGAAAACAGCACAAATAACTATTTCAAAAGGCACAAACCAGTACATTACTAATTCTCATATAAATGATTTGACTCTGTATTTGGGATTTCCATGAGTCCTGAAAATTTGAAATCAAACCATGTAGGCACAGTGGAGATATTTGTAAAACAATCATGCCTTTCTTCATATTTCTTCCAAACGAGCGGTTTGGAATTTGCACACCTTGGAACGTCTTTCCAATATGTGACGTCAGCGGATACCTCTATATATGGTAAAGTTTTACCTGAAGAGCTTTGCGCGAGAACGCCATTGTAGCCCAACATTGTAGTCTGACTTTATAGTCTGACTTTGTAGTCCATAAGTTCCTTATTTACTCTATCCTCTTGTCCTCTTGGCGCATAAATGCACATGTATCTTCCGCTGTGCAACATGGCTGAAATGCAGAAGTCACAGTCGAAGTGGAGGCACATAAATAAGACCGCCCACAAAATGATGCATCAAAAAGTTGTTTAATGGTGGTCTGTAAAACATATACAAATGTTCTGATAATTGCTGAGGGAACTCTCCTGAAGGAATCAATAAAGTACTATCTATCTGTATATCTGATACTGTATGTAGAAGGGGTGGGACTAAATAAATTTGACTTCTTCCTACTCTTTTTTGGACATGTTGAGATGTAAAACTCTTAACCTTAGTTTGTCCACAAATGAAATCTAGAAACCTGCATGTCCGGAATAAAATTAACTGAACGGAATGGTTATTGAGTGAGTCTTGGTGTTTCTTTGTAGTGTTTATTTAATACACTTTACTATTTTAAGGGGAACTGGGGAGCACATTTTAGGTACTGGCATAAATCAAACTTCATTTCTTTGTCCACTCCTAACTCAGTCAAAATCAGTGTGCTGTTGCTTTTCGTAAATCATTCCAAGCTTTAAATCAATATGATTATGTGAAAAGCATTTCAACTCTTGAGGCCAATAAGAATTTTGGATTTCAACAACTGGTGTTTTAAAACAAGCAACAGAAAAATAAACACATGTAGACCGGAGAGAGCAGAGGAGAAAATGTTCAAATCAGGTGGTGCGATGTGAAAAACACTGTGACTGTGCATATGAATTTTGTATAAGAGATGGAATTTCCTGGCCTGCAACACACACAACAGGATGGACCCTAGACATGAAGCAATCACCACTATTGGAAACAAAAAAACTATTGTAATAAGGTACACACAAAAATAGTGTGACAAACGGTTGTTCTTGTAAAAGTCATGCAGGACAACACAGCTGCTCCCACAATTTCAGATATTTTTTTCAGTAAGTGTGACCTCAGGGTTTCCACTTTTGGCAAAAACATGCTGTGGAAGAAAATAGAATTGTGCAACTCGCAAATGTAAGGTATGACACCATTGTTACCATGTGTCACCCATCTCCAAATGGTCACGGAAGTCAGCGATGTAGTTTTGCCTAATCCTGTTTAGGGGTGAAAACAATTTACCTTTGTGCTTGTTGCTGGTCACTAATTATAAAAGTATGGTGCACCTAACTTTTTATCTAAGCATTTAATGATACAATTTCAACTTTTCAATGATCAGACAGTTTTAGGATCAACTCCATTTTCTTCTTTTTGAACTTCACCATTGCTGCTGCTTTCAGTTATTAAATCTTCAACACTTTCCTTATCTGTTTCTCATTAAAGCTCATACAGTGGTTGGGATGCATACTCCCGTTTATTCCCTCAGGGGCTTTCAAACTGAAATATTGCAACAAAAAGCTGAGTGATCAGTAGCCTAAACGTCGCCTCAATTGCTCAGCCATAATAAATTAATTCTGTGAATGAGACGTTTCATTCAGACATACAGGGTGGAGAATAAAATGTGGTTTTATTGTTGAGTTGATGGAGACGTTGAAATATGGTGATGGTGACTGTGGGAAAGTATATTATCAAATGACGATGACCTCACTTTTTGACTAATGTGATCAAGTTCCCCACACCAACGTTCCTGCGCAATAGTACCTCTGTTTTTGTTACCAAACCATTCCAAAAACTGAGTGAATCGTACAAAAACTGAAGCAATAAGTTCCTTAAGTAATTATTCCCATCTAATTAATCCGCTCCAGACTTAAAAAAATAATAACACAAACTATTTTAATAGAGAATAATTATAGTTTTAAAAACCTCTCTCCTTCGGTTTACAAACTTGTGGGACCAGTTTTCATTTTTTATTAAAATACAAATTATATAATTAATTAATTTGTCAAACTGAGACTCACTGACTTTGGCTCATTTTCTGTGAAGAACATATATCAGAATACATATTTAATGACCACACACCATACACCCCCCCTACACATTTTTATTACATATAAGATGTCCGGGTCCACTGGACCCGGGGCTAATAGAAGTGTGGAAATTGATGTTCTGTGTAACACACACACACACACACACACACACACACACACAGCAGGCCTAGACAGGAGAGTGTAGGTACACAGAACATCAGAGGGTCAAATGTGCGAGAAAATGAGAGCAGACAGTGTAGACAAACAATGTTGCAACCTTGTGTGGGTTGCAACATTCTGCAGGTGCAGAAACACAAAAGAAAAATCCCTGTGGGATGCAGAAACTGTCAGATAAATTTTCCGTGCAACGTTCATATTGTTGTTACTCAGCCAGCGTTTGTGGGTCTGATGGACCCGTTGCATTTTGTGGCTTTTAATGCCTCAAAATCAAACACTTTTATGTTAAAATAATGAACAGATGTTTACCTTATCCCAATAAACATCTGTTCAGTTCATCAGACCCACAAACGCTGGCTGAGTAACAATATGAACATTACACAAGGGTTAATGCAGTCCATTACTCAGTCGCCACTTACCAGTGCTTCAACATGTGTTTCTTTTTTTGCCACTTACCAAGCTTTGTCTACTGTATTTTGCTTCCTTATGGGTCAAAAAAGTCAACAAACTAGCCTGGAAAGAAGGAGGGAATTGCTGTGGACTTAGACTTAGGCTATGTCTATACTAAGCCAGATAACCCCTTAAACAAATAATTATTTAGCCAAAGCCCCGTTTCAGCCACACTAAACAATCGTTTAATGTTCCCCTCCTTGGATATTTTTTTACACGGGTAAGTGCGCCGTGTATTTCTTGAATCTCCAGCACTTAGCTTTGTATGGACTCATTGATCCTTTATAAACTGAGTTCGGAGAGGAAGTGACGCCAGAAAGACCGCGCCCCACACAGAAAATGATGTCAGAAAGAACGCACCACAGCCAGCTTCATAACAACCTGTTTCCACTTCAGAGGTAAACACTAGAAATATGGAGGGGAGTCATCCAAACATGCCCGTGTTTCTCCTTCCTCTACATGTACAGACGCTTGTGGAAATCACACATGAATACATTAAGAGAAAGCGATTGCAGTTATTTCGGATACAACACTTCTCGGACGGCAAGAGAACTTTCGAATGTCCAGGTCAGCTGTGATTCTACTTAGCGAAAAACTTCGTCCATTTGTCAAAGGAGAGACAACGAGAATGCGGGCTCCCGCGGATGTGATAAAAAAAGGTAGCGTGTGATTTGTATTATCTGGCCAACTCCGGAAAATATCGGAAGCATTTAGACTGGCAAAGCAGACTATCAGTTATTGTCCGCCACGTTTGTCGCGGACTCAACGTCTCGGTCCAGAGTATATAAAGTCACCAAAAACGAATGGACAATGAAGGTGAAGGCAAAATAGTGAGGAGTGTCCTGACCACATATCTAGATGCCTAGATCGATTGATGTAAAATGTTCTTTATCACATTGTTTACTTTCACATGCCCATTAAAGGTTTTATTAATTTATGATGGCTCAGGTGTGATTCACTACAATAGGGCCCCACAGGACACTGGATTCCAGTTAATTGAAATACCACAATACTGGATATTGTTCAGATAAGTTAAATTTAATTTAAGAACTTGCACACAAAGCAACACTGGAGGTGACTATGAGGTGCGCATTTTCCGCACATGCGTACTAGGTCGCGTTGCGCCGGCGGATGGAAGGGGGCAAGGGGATCTTAAACGACCATTGTGTGTGTGTGTGGACAAGGAGAAGGTTAGGTAGGATTTACCCTGGATAACCTTAGTGTAGAAGGGGCCTTAGAGAGGAGAGGAAATCCTGGAAGAGGAGGACTCTCCTTTCGGAGCAGTACCACGATGCTCTACCTCCATGCCCCCTACGCTCTGTGTCCACTCACTTCTTCGCCGATGTCTCTGCCTTGAATGCGATCGCCTCTATTTGTCGGGGGCATCATGCCACAAACATTCGCGAGCAGCAAGCAGTAATCGAAAAAAACTTGACACAAAGATTGCGCATGCGCATGACTGACTCTTGACAGCTATTGATAGCAAGGCAAACTACCATTCAACCAAGCTTGGTTTTTTTCTCTAGTATACTACTTGTACTACGTCATCCACTGTGGAACAATGTCAGGACCCGCAGAGGCGCAAAAGTTCTTCTAGCTCTCCGCCCAGAAATGGCTTGCCAGTGGAAAACACATTCGATGGATCCAGATGACTTTCCCCCTCTGACGGCTGGCACACGTCTTCCTGCGCTTAGGGACCGGAGCAGCCTGACGCCCCCTGTGGCGCCCAACGCACCCACCGCGGAGACCTGCACTTCAGCCCGGCTCCAAAAGGCCCATGAAACAGCTACAGGGCCGGTCACAACGGCAGGGCGGCCACTCCTGCAGTTATGCTGCAGCACTGCTTGGAGTGTCCTGGTCTCCGGATGTGCACTGCATGGATCAAGGCTGAAGCACCGGTCACCCATGACACCTGAGGGTTTTATTCACCTTTTTAATGTCCTGCGTCAATCAAAGGTGGATGTTCTTATATCTGGGCCCACTCCCACTTGCGGTAGAAGAAGTTGTATTAGCAGACTAATGAGCTTGAACACTTGGCTTTCATCAGCGTGCATTTCCCACAGAGTTGCTTTAATAGACATTTTTTTATGTTTTTGGGGAAAAAATACCTCTTTTCGCGGCCGACGCCTCCATCTTTACATCGGAGGCTGTTTTATCCTATCTGATACGCTGACACACAACATTCCCACATCCAACCCTGTCATTACCCTATTCACTCCCAGTCTTCTGGCCCGTCTGTTACACACCAACATCCCTCCTATATCTCAGCTCGTACATTTACAGTTCCATTATCAGTACACATCCTCATATTACTGCAGCCTGGATTTGCCGTTGTCTTAAGTCATCAATTCCTGTTCTTATCACCGATAGAAAAAAATCGGTCACACAAGTTTATCAACACTATAACCACACAGATAATCTCAGACTTCTCCCAAATGGCAAAAACCAACTGTTAAAACGGCACCTGTCACCATCAATATGGTTCTTTTAAATGTTTGTTCCCTCTTAAGCAAGTCTTTTTTTGTTCTTGATTTCATTTCAGATGGGCCATTGGGGCAGCAGGCGGCGTCCGCGGATGGACCACTGGGGCAGCAGGCGGCATCCACGAATGGGCCACTGGGGCAGCAGGCGGAATCCGCGAAGGAGACACTGAAGCAGCAGGTGGCGCCTGCAAAGGACCTGAGGTAGTGTCTGCAGCCGTGCAGAAGGTAACGGCCTGGCTGGATGTGGGACTGGCGGCGGCGGCCATTGTAGACAAAGCTGTGCCTCCCCAGTCGCACAGCTACCAGCACTAGCAGATTTAAGACGCTGCCTCTGGTTTGAGTGGGGAGCGTTTGAACCACGACCTCAGCGGGTGCAGAAGCGAAGGTGGGTGGGCTTTGGGAAGCCGAGACCCTGGTATTGGTGGGGGCAGGGCTTTGGTAAACCCGTGGGGGCTGGGCTAATACCAGCACCCTACAAGGGTGCTGGTATTAGTTGTGAGCCAGGCTACGGCTGGCTCCCTTGGGCCTTTGCCGCACTGGATAACTGCCCAAGTCGCGTAGAGTGAATCCCAGTGTGCCTTTAGATCATCATACTGCAATTGGGGTGGTGAGGGAGGAGGAGATGTCTGCACCTGAGTCTGGCATTGTATAGGTTTTGTTTGGAGAAGCCACTTCGGTCGGCTTTCGTCCGCGTCGACAACGTGTTGGAAATGCACTCGGCCAAAAAGTGTCTATTGGGGCCAGATGGC
Organism: Nerophis lumbriciformis; assembly: GCF_033978685.3. Lineage (NCBI taxonomy): Eukaryota > Metazoa > Chordata > Actinopteri > Syngnathiformes > Syngnathidae > Nerophis > Nerophis lumbriciformis. The sequence continues at coordinate 21,841,010 of NC_084557.2, forward strand.
CTCCATTCCCTCAAAAATTCTCTCCTCCCATTACCTCATCTCCTCCTCGCTGAAGTCTTCCGCGGGATCACTATCTGGTCGGAACATTCTTTGACGGTGGGGTCGCATCGCAGCGGTGATTGTCGTGATCCCAATGTGTAGACAGCAGCAGGAGACAGCGTGACGGTAAAAAAGGTATTTAATCTATGAACAAACAGAGATGAGTGCAGCAGCAAAAGCACTGAAGCATAAGAAAGGCTGTGCAATACAAAAAAACGAAACTTGCTATAAAGTAAACTAACAGAATGCTGGAGGACAGCAAAGGTTTACCAACATGAAGCATGAAAAACCATGTTCCAACACTAACCAGCACCAACAGCTGAACTTAAATAGTCTTGATTGCAAACAAGGAACAGGTGTGCTGGCAAACAAAGTCAAGGTGTTACATAACCAAAGTGACAGAAAGTGCAACCAAAATAAAAGCACAAGACAGGAACTAAGACACTAAACAGAGAAAGAAAATAACTCAAAATAATGACATGATATTGTGTGCACACATCATACTCTTAAACTGAAGAAATAACCGATAAAAACTAAACAGTGTAATCTAATCATAATATATAATAATAATGCACGTAACCTTTTGAAATGATATAAAAGTTTAATTCTCATTACTGTAGAATTGTTTACAATTGTACTGTAATTGGAAGGTAAATAACTTTGTTATCCTAAATAAATAAGCAAAGAAATAATATTTACTCTCATTTATTTAAGCAACAATATAACTCAAATAAATATTAAACATCTTAGAGTGCATTTTTTTCCCCGGTTGGAAAAACGAGGTCTTTGTTTGTTGCTATCACGTGATCACCACATTCTCGCTCGTTTGTCAGTGTTAATGGGCGTATATTGCCCATCCAATTTAAAGCTGAAATATTACCACAAGGGGACATGTGGCTTTTTAATCTTTTTTCCCCCTCCTAATTCACTGGCAAGTCGCGAGTCGTGAGGCTCTCTGCGCTTCCTCTTGTGCTTTAAGTTGGCACCTCGCACTCCGCTCATCAAGACAAAGATTGTGAATGATTGACGAGAGAGCTCACTGCATTGAATTAATTCTACTGTTAAATAAACGCATGGCTCAACAAATCTAATTGGCAAACATGTATGTCACTCAGCCTCCTGCAGTTATTCACCAAACCTTTATGTCGATTCGTAAGAGCCGCATGAAACTGGGCAAAGAGCCGCATGAAACCAGGAAAAGAGGCGCGAGTTGGCCAGAACCGTACTAGATTTAAGTGCAGCCTTTGATACTGGAGACCACACTATTCTTTTAAATAGACTCAAACACCTGGTCGGCCTCTCTGGTACTATGCACAACTAGTTAACCTCCAATGTCACAGAAATAACATTCATGGTATCAGGGGCGTCACTACGTTTGAAGAACAGTGGGGGCTTAGCCCCCAGGAGGTTCCTGTGAAATTTTTGCACTTGCAAGATCTTTTCGATCACAACTTTTTGGCACCGTATTAGAATTACACAGCAAACACTGAATGCATCTAAATGATTGAAAGTGGAACTGTAAGAAAGCTTTAGTCATCTTTAGTAAGCTTGAGATGGCCCACACACATAAGGACAGTGTTGTTGCGTGGAAAAGCTAGCAGGCAACTTGCAAACAGGGAAACATTGCACAGATGATAGCAGTGTAAACAAACTTGCACAGCTCTACAGAGGTTCTGGAGAGGAGAAACGTTCTTGCCTGGAAAGCAGGCTCTGGATGCCTGTACTCAACCTCTTTGATTCAGAATTTTTGCACTTGCAAGATTAGAATTACACAGCAAATACTGAAGAAATCGAAATTATTGAAAAGCAATATCGTTAGTTTCCTGTTATTACTGTAATGGTACTTTAAGGCATTTGGACCACAGGTGTCAAACTCAAGGCCCACAGGCCACACCTGGCCAGTAGGGATGGGTGATATGGACCATCACTATAACCTGCTATTTATGGTGAAAACGATAAAAGTGAAGATAAAAAAACACCCATAGAACTCCACCTTTTTGACTATGAGTCTGTCAGTGCATCTAGTCTTCATAGCCCCCAAAACACTACATCAAAATAACACTAAGGCTGTTAACCAACATCAACTAACTTTAAGTAGCACACCTATACTGCAAAGCTGTCGTAGTGTGATTTGTTTATTACACGGCATGGAAGTTATTTTTCTGTCAGCAAAATTATAGACAATATTATTGTGAATTTTATATTACAAATCAATCAGATAGTGTTATGATGCGACTTCCAAGTGAACTCTCCCGCACACCTATCGCATAATAGTGAATAATGATGACGCTTATCATAAAAAAATAATGTTTTAGGAACTCACGTCAATCAATGTTCCACCATTGATCGGCAACACACTAATTCAGAGACGACTTCGAGGCAAATGTTCCCAAAACTGCAGGAGACATCTTCCATAAAATCATTCTCAGCGGTTCAGAAAATGTTGACTTTGATTGCACAGAATCTTTGAAATTGCCACAAATGCGCCAGTAGTGAGATGACGAGAATCAAAGCACGTTTACTTCCACGTTTACTTCCGTAAACACTGGAACGTGGAACCTGGAACACAGGACGTGCGACGTCTTGACACCATGTCTGTGTTCGGGTAAGTTTGCAGTCACATTTGAATCTGGAAATTTTTTCTTTGGAATGTCAACGACTACACAAAAAGTTCAGTTCTGACAAATAAAAAGTATGAATTGTACATCCTACCCTGCAGTTTTGTGGACACACTGAAGTAGCCTTAACGCTGCTGCTGTCTGGCTCGACCTTCCTAAAGTAACCGTGAAAACATATTCCTGATTTTAAGGTTGTGTGAATTTTGTGTAATCTGCAACCACGGGGTACACGTAAGATCAATTACTAGGGGTGCTTGCATTCACTGATGGTTTGGGTTGGTTTGGTTTGCATTTCCTTTGGAAATCGAGGTCCCAGAGTCTGGAGGAAGACAGGAGAGGCACAGGATCCACGTTGCCTGAAATCTAGTGTAAAGTTTCCACCATCAGTGATGGTTTGGGGTGCCATGTCATCTGCTGGTGTCGGTCCACTCTGTTTCCTGAGATCCAGGGTCAACGCAGCCGTCTACCAGCAAGTTTTAGAGCACTTCATGCTTCCTGCTGCTGACCTGCTCTATGGAGATGGAGATTTCAAGTTCCAACAGGACTTGGCGCCTGCACACAGCGCAAAATCTACCCGTGCCTGGTTTACGGACCATGGTATTTCTGTTCTAAATTGGCCCGCCAACTCCCCTGACCTTAGCCCCATAGAAAATCTGTGGGGTATTGTGAAAAGGAAGATGCAGAATGCCAGACCCAAAAACGCAGAAGAGTTGAAGGCCACTATCAGAGCAACCTGGGCTCTCATAACACCTGAGCAGTGCCAGAAACTCATCGACTCCATGCCACGCCGCATTAACGCAGTAATTGAGGCAAAAGGAGCTCCAACCAAGTATTGAGTATTGTACATGCTCATATTTTTCATTTTCATACTTTTCAGTTGGCCAACATTTCTAAAAATCCCTTTTTTGTATTAGCCTTAAGTAATATTCTAATTTTGTGACACACGGAATTTTGGATTTTCATTTGTTGCCACTTCAAATCATCAAAATTAAATGAAATAAACATTTGAATGCATCAGTCTGTGTGCAATGAATAAATATAATGTACAAGTTACACCTTTTGAATGCAATTACTGAAATAAATCAAGTTTTTCAAAATATTCTAATTTACTGGCTTTTACCTGTATATATATTTTTTTCCATAAATGTAAAATATCAATATGGCCCCCACATGCTTAACTTTTTAGTGTGCGGCCCCGAATAAAATGATTTGAACACCCCTGTTACGGTTCAAACACCCGCCGCCTCTCACTATTCAATCAACACACCTGACGCTGATGAGAGCTACCCTGCTTTCTTAAGCCAGTGTGTCCTGCGTTCCAGTGCCAGAACGTAGCTACATGTACTAGTACAGTAAGCCTTACGTCTCTCTTACACATGTGCTTCCTCGCTCTTTGTTTTTCCCCTCCTTTGTGCTCATCGTGTCTTATCCTGTGTCGTCATCCAGCAGCCCCTCGTCATTCCCTGGTTTCGAACTTTGTGTCAACCAGAGGCCTCGCTCCAGCCCCTGACCACCTGCTTGTCCCCGGACCTCCGAACCTGCCTTGCCCTTTCTGGACCTCTGCATCAATCTCAACACGCTCCTTCAACACCATCCGGTAACACTCCACATATAATCGCTTCACATAGTAACACGCTCAGTGACGTGCGGTGAGGTTCATGGCTGGTGAGGCACTGACTTCATCACAGTCAGATTTACAAACATATGAACCCTAAAGAGTATCTTATTCACCATTTGATTGGCAGCAGTTAACGGGTTATGTTTAAAAGCTCATACCAGCATTCTTCCCTGCTTGGCACTTAGCATCAAGGGTTGGAATTGGGGGTTAAATCACCAAAAATGATTCCCGGGCGCGGCGCCGCTGCTGCCCACTGCTCCCCTCACCTCCCAGGGGGTGAACAAGGGGATGGGTCAAATGCAGACGACAAATGTCATTACACCTAGTGTGTGTGTGACAATCATTGCTACTTTAACTTAACTTTACACATACAAACTGTAGCACACAAAAAAGCACATTTAATTTAAAAAAAACGTTATTATGGTCTTACCTTTACTTATAAATGAAGTCCACAACTAAAGCCCTCACTTAAACTTTCCACGTGCAAGATTGAATCTATTTAAAAAAGTGTAACCGAGGGTTTATAAATGTCGCCTATACTGTATGAAACTACAAAATAACAGACACGGAGGCTCCAGTTTACACGAGGACCACTTTATTTACCTTCTTTCAAAAACCTCCGCTCCACTCCGTGTCACATCACTTCCGCTCTTAGCGCCTTCAAAATAAGAGCTCAAGGCATATACTGTATAACAGCGCATAACAGGAACTTAACATCACAAAGAGAAAAGCCCATGAAAATAGGTTACAAAAGTTATTTAATAAGAAGCCAAAAAGTGCAAAAACAATAATGTTCGTGTTGGAGGAGTTGTGAATTAGATACACCTGCAGTCTGCAGGTGTACCTAATGTTGTGGCCCTGCAGTCATTCACAACTCCTCCAACACAAACATTATTGTCTTTGCACTTTTTGGCTTCTTATGAAATAACTTTTTTAAATAGATTCAATCTTGCACGTGGAAAGTTTAAGTGTGGGCTTTAGTTGATATAACAATTCTAAGGCGGGGGTGCAGGAGGCGGGGTTACTGGAGCCTCAGCCAGTGCGTCTTTTGCAGCCGTTTTATGATCGCTCAGCACAAGAAATACGTTACACACATACAGTTGTTGACAAAATACACTGTACATTATATACTTCAGCTAACTAAACTATGGAAATGTATAATATAGTTCATATAGCAATACAGTCTCACTGCACAGCAGGCCAGCAGTTAGCCGAGTCCGGAATCCATGTTGAGGCACTGAGTGACGTGCCTCAACTGGCTGCTGTTCACCGCACCGTCTCTTCTCAGTATTTGAATGGCAAATGTGAAAATTCAGCGATTTTGAATAAAAATAATCTAAAACTGGTGAATTTAAATGGAAAATAACTATAGTATAATCACTGGATACATATAACAATTTAATTAATTTTTTTTCTTTTTACATTTTTTTTCTTTCTAGTGACTGCACGTCACTGAACACGCTATATATTTGGATTAATCACACACGTCATTCTTGCATATTAATTACCACGGTGCAAGCTAAACGACGTCCCTGCCTCCGTGCCGTCTCCTTCTTTGCTGTACCGTTACAACCCCTGCTTTAAGTTGTCCATACGTGTGAATGCGATTGTGAATGCTAGTTTGTTTGTGCCCTGTGATCAACTGGCAGTCCAAAGTCAGCTGGGATAGGCTCCTTACCCACGACCCTATATTGAGGACACAGGATACAGAAAATGATTGGATGATTACTTGCAGGAGTCAATGTCATTAACTGTGACAACAGTAGTTTTTATTTTGTGCAGCCTCGCTCCAAATCTACTGCACATCGTGGGTCTGCAGCCAAGTGGTTGAGGCGTTAGTGTTGGTAAAAAACAATACACATTTCCTTGAAAAATGTGTATTGTATTCTAAAAGAAGAGCAATGGGTCAAGGAGGCTCCGTACCGTGTTTCTGCCGTGGTTTTATCTTTTAGCTATCTTACCGGGGCCACTGCATGAACCAATTTTGGCGCTCTTGCTTGGCAACATAGCCACCTCAGGGTTCGATAAGATGAGGATGGGCTGGTCCATGTCGACAGCAGCCTGATGTAAAAGGAAAGGCCAGGATTACAAAGAGAGGAGGGCTTGAGGAAACACGAAGGGGCCTGGCCATGAAACTGCCAGTACAGCATGTCCTTTTAAGAGTAACTCATCCCTTCAACCACCTAAGCTCCTTTTGAATAACTTACCATAAAAAGAGGTCTCTAATCGACTTACCCATCAAAAGGGGGGTTCATTACAAGGGCCTGTGAATGAGACAGAATGAGGTGTTCCTCCAGATTACAACTTTTCAACTTGGACTTTGAGGATTACAGGTTGTACAATAGGCTTGTATTTAGTCAATCAGAGGGGGTTCTGCACTGATAAATATTCAAATAAATCCAAATAGGAGCTTGATAAAAACATCATAATTAATTTCCCAAGATGTCAAAAAGGGCCTCTTTAATACAAATAGTATAACTGAATATATGAGCTGAGATATTAAACTTGACTGAGATTAAAGTTTCTCTGTCACTCTTACATCTGATTTACATCCAAGAGCAGAACAGTGGCGAGCGGTGAGGTTCAATGCATGTGAGACACTTTGGAGTTTAAAAAAAAAACAATTTCATATATGCTCTCATCAACGTTAATATAGGCTGCTCATGAAGACGATAACAAAAAAGAGAATAATTCACCTCCAAAAAAATATCAAATACTTTTTACTTTTCAAACAAGTAGCTATCAGTGCTTCATATTGGTGCAAAATGAATGCAGCCTCATAACCTCGTTAGCGCCAAAACCACGATAACACTTCCTCATTTTGCACCAATGACGGGTGAGCAAGGTTGGGTTTACGAAACTCTTATTTTATAAGCGCAACATAAACAAGTTGTTTTTTTGCACTTCCTCTGTGTTCTGTATCGCAACAATAATTATGACACTTTCTTGTGGATTTCGGTTTTTATTTTTGAAATGTATTACTTCAATTTTTTTACAATAATATGCATTTATTTCATTTTTTTGATTACCATTAAGCACCGGCACTATTTTTAAAGTACCACTTTGCTGCTTGTATCGGTTCAATTGTAAATGATACGAAGTGTGTGCTCAGTGGATTAGTAACGTCAAATGATCATTTTTTTTTAAATCAGATTAATCACACTTCAATTTGGATTAATCATGATTAATCAGAGAAAATATTTGCTTGCAGAATTCAAATTAACTTTTAAAAGACCTTATTTTGACACAAATTTAGTTTACTTCTAAGAGTGACATACAAACATCCATCCATCCATCCATCTTCTTCCGCTTATCCGAGGTCGGGTCGCGGGGGCAGCAGCCTAAGCAGGGAAGCCCAGACTTCCCTCTCCCCAGCCACTTCGTCCAGCTCCTCCCGGGGGATCCCGAGGCGTTCCCAGGCCAGCCGGGAGACATAGTCTTCCCAACGTGTCCTGGGTCTTCCCCGTGGCCTCCTACCAGTCGGACGTGCCCTAAACACCTCCCGAGGGAGGCGATCGGGTGGCATCCTGACCAGATGCCCGAACCACCTCATCTGGCTCCTCTCGATGTGGAGGAGCAGCGGCTTTACTTTGACCTCCCCCCGGATGACAGAGCTTCTCACCCTATCTCTAAGGGAGAGCCCTGCCACCCGGCGGAGGAAACTCATTTCGGCTGCTTGTACCCGTGATCTTGTCCTTTCGGTCATAACCCAAAGCTCATGACCATAGGTGAGGATGGGAACGTAGATCGACCGGTAAATTGAGAGCTTTGCCTTCCGGCTCAGCTCTTTCTTCACCACAACGGATCGATACAGCGTCCGCATTACTGAAGATGCCGCACCGATCCGCCTGTCGATCTCACGATCCACTCTTCCCTCACTCGTGAACAAGACTCCGAGGTACTTGAACTCCTCCACTTGGGACAAGGTCTCCTCCCCAACCCAAAGATCGCATTCCACCCTTTTCCGGGCGAGAACCATGGACTCGGACTTGGAGGTGCTGACATACAAACATGTTTTACTTAACTTAAAGTCATTGATTTGTAATAAGTGTGCATTTTGCAAGTATTTGCAATTATATTGTAAATAAGGTACAGATGTACACTAACAGATAATGTAAAGATAATGGAGTAAACACACCCATAAACAACTCAACTTTGTGCACCGTTTACATCTGCATTTACTCTACCTTTAACCAGGTGCTTAAACAAACATGCTTATTTACATTTTCAGGTAGCAGTATTGATCTATTTTTTGTTGTTGTTTGTTGTGATTATTTACTAAGGTCAAATGGGCTCCGGTATATGAAATAAATTCAGCATCAGCCAGTAGTTGAAACTTGTTTCTTTTGTTTGTACAGTACAGTTTGTTTATCCTTGTAATTGTGCTGCTTGAAGGTAGTTTGTATGACGGATCATCCGTGGCGATATCAATCAATCAATCAATCAATGTTTATTTATATAGCCCTAAATCACAAGTGTCTCAAAGGGCTGCACAAGACACAACGACATCCTCGGTACAGAGCCCACATAAGGGCAAGGAAAAACTCACCCCAGTGGGACGTCGATGGGAATGACTATGAGAAACCTTGGAGAGGACCACATATGTGGGTAACCCCCCCCCTGTAGGGAGACCGAATGCAATGGATGTCGAGTGGGTCTAACATAATATTGTGAGAGTCCAGTCCACAGTGGATCCAGCACAACAGTAAGAGTCCAGTCCACAGTGGGGTCAGCAGGAAACCATCCCGAGCGGAGGCGGGTACACTCTGCCAGCATTGTTTGTTGTCCTGTGCTTGATGTAGCATTTTTGCCAGCAGCATCCTCAAGTGCGTGTTTTGCTCTAAGATGGTGTTTTAAACTTGATGTGCGCCAATGGAAAGAAAATTTGTGGCTGCAATACCAACAAAGTACCTTAGCTGTATCTGAAGTTCCATCAGAGTTTGGTCTGATGCGAAATTGTCTGCCGAGCACACCGCTCGGACTCTCACCACTCATGTTTACACTGGCGTGAGACCTTATAACTGACCGTGTAACAACATGTGCCGCCTTTCGGGTTAACGTGCAGTCAAAACAAATAGTGCGATAAATCTTATTTAATTTATGTTAACAGTGCAATAGCCCTAGATTTATCACAATGGCGCAACGTTGGAAGCATATCATCAAGACATGTGTTGACATATTTCAAATCGCAGACGAGGTGCAACAACACTGAACCCATCTGCAAGTGAGACAGACGCAAAAAGCTATTAGAGAAAACAGAGATAAAGGCTGCTTTGACATAAGTACCTTTTGGTCTGTTATTATCTAAATCTGGGTTGTTTTTCTCCTTAGTGCAGTTTGTTTATTAGCACAGTTTGTTTATTAATATTAATTCCTGCAAACTCAAATGCAGAAATGGCACACAAATTCTACTATCGTTGAGTTGTTGTTCAGTGCCGAAATGGTGGCCAGTAAGGGTTAGAGAATATTGTAAATTGTAAACACTTTTACATTGTGTTAAACCAATCTCAGAAAATAGGACTACAAAAATGCGAAACAAATTAAAGTTACACATACCCGAAAGGGAATGTATCAATTCCCGGATTGACAGTTTGGTCAATTCATCTTTTTATTCATGTCCGCAGATTCACCCAGGTATTAGGTTAACATGCCGCTAAGATGAAAAACTGTTGTCTGTTGCAAGAAAATAAGATTTGAAAAAAACTTATTAAAGACTGGGTGGAAATCTATTCTTGTTAAGTTCCACTCTTCTATTCCAAAAAGGACCCACGGACAACTTACGATTTCCAATTGATCAACTTTTATTTTTTCCAACTTGAAGCTTTGTTGGTTTAATTTCAGTTGATCTTCAAAATCATCAGCAGGTTGTAAACCTTTAAACCACAGAAACATAAATGTTAATCTAATTACAGAGGTATTTTCAAACAATGTTTTACAAATACTTTTAAACCTCTGAATAATGTTTTAAACTTTCTACATGTTTTAACTTTTATCAAGAGTTAAACATGAATTTATCCTTTAAACCTCTGAATAATGTTCTAAACTTTCTACATATTGTTTTAACTTTAAACCATAAGCTTTGACTTTAAACCATTTAACATTTTAACTTCACTTTAAACTTTTACTTGTGCTTTAAACTGGTCAAACACAGTATGCAATCAATGCTCAAAGTGCAATGCAGTAATTCAACTTGAAGCCAACAGTTTAAACAAACAAATTAAGATAGTTCAATTAGCAAATTAACAAGCTTGCAGGTTCAAGTTAAGCATATCAAACAAAGCATTTCGATCGTCATCAAATGAAGCATATTCACAGACCATTGGTGTGTTTGGAGAAGCTTGTTGAGTGGATCTTGCGGTTGTGGCTGCTTGCTGTTCTTTCTTCCATGTAGGTTGTTTGGTGAATGAGTCTGATTGAACCTCCTTCCTTTTCAGGTGCCTTCAATCAGTAATTTTGGCGGCGACTTTACCTTCGGCATTCTGGGAATTGTAGTTTTAAATGATTTTTGACCATGTAGGGCATGGATTACTGACATTTTTGAGTTTTTAACTCCCCAATTATAGCTGTAATAGAACCTCTGAGGCAGAACGAGACAAGATAATCTAGTAGGAGATATGGACCGCCCAAATCAACTGGCTAATAGAAAGCAGCTTAACCCGGTCAGATTTTTTTTTCAACAAATTAGGGTTCACACATGAAACCCTTTTGGAGGACTCATACACATATGTATTTATGTAGACTGATTAGGTGTAACAACACATATAGACATAATCAGAGCCGAATTTAGCCCAAATTAGTGCAAAACAATTGGTGCGATTGTTTTATTTCAAATTAAACCTCATATCAACTGTCAAAGTCTGACCACCTTCGAGCAGACAAAAGGCACTAGACTACACATAGACTTGCTGTAATCCTGCTCTTCCTCTCCCCAACTATAATATGGTTGCGTATCTGTTGACCGCAGTACAGATTGAGAGGAATCTGCAGTTGAGGAGAGGGCAATCAGAGGGCGCGTAATTGAAAACACACCGAGAGAACCATGCAGCTACCAGAAGAAGGTGTGTGAGAAACAGTTTGGATTGCGAAAGGCACAAACTCACCCAGTAGACGGACATTATTTTCAAGTATTCAGTAGCTGACATAGACTTTACAGGTAAGCAAAAACTATGCAGGCCTATAATTACCATACAGTCCTATATAATTACCAGTATGACATATGACTTAATACATTCATTGTTTCTTTTGCGGAACACACGGATCAAATATCACGTCTGGGAGAGCGTAGACTTCTGAGACGTGCCGTGTTGACTGACCCACCCATGTTTGACCGTTGTCAGCCAACTGACCGACATGGTCATCACACATTGCTCCAAAAATAGGAGCAAGTAAAGATCTTCTGAAGTTGGGTGATAAACTCTTTTATAACCCATTTGGGACAATTTGTTAAGTCTGGCTTGAAAAATAGTGATGTTTTATGATGTGTCAAAACCATGGTTTGGTAGGTGTCCTGTCTAGTTATAGTGAAATATCATTTGAGCTCAAATAAACACGTTTATGGAGGTTCGGAAACATTGTGAATTGAGGGAAAGTTACTACTTCCACAGTGTTACACCCTTTTCATCACGGGTCTTAACAGACAACCACAATGACGTCACCTGCGATTGCAGACATAAAGCTTAAGGCTAGAAACAGGAAGCGAACTGCGATATATCCCATTACAGCACCAGGGTTTTTTCAAAAACAGTCTCGACACATAGTTGGAAACTGGAGTACAACAGCTCCTGTCTGCCGTCTCACTGACGTCATTGTCTCCGCTAAGGTCTGGTTGACTACGACCACCAGAAAGGATCTGTCACGAGCAGACTAACCTGACTATATTTAGGAGAGATGTGCGCCAATACATTACCTCATCGTGTTCGAAACGTCTAATCATCCTCACCTTGAACACATTTCGCAACTGCTTATTGTCTTATCAATACCACCTGTGGCTCAATGTCAGAAGGGTAACAGTAAGAGTTCGGTTCTGTTCAGAAAGGTGCAAGGCTACACAAATATTACCCTTGAGGTTTAGTATTAGAATTCAGTGCGACATATTGTACCTGTTCCAAAATGTGAAAGATATTACCAAATCAACTGTTAGCACTATAAAGTATTACCGTATGTTATAGAGTAGCACCAGAGTGATTCAGTAGGACCGTGTACTGCTCAGTGAACTATGACTGTCAGGCATGGTACATAAAGGAGTTTTAAATATTGCCATAAGAAAAAGTGGAAATACTAGTTATCCAGGGCTTGGGCCGTGGTATAAACACTACACAAGTGTTTAGGGCCACAACCTTTAAGGGAGGTGTGTCACATGATCATTGCCTCAGCTTTTGTAAAGATTTGAAGATGTGATTATTTCATTTAAGTTAAGTACATCATCCTAAAAGTTTAGATAAAATCAATGTTGCTGTCAAAGATCATTAATATTGTTGTTTGAATCAAATTAGGAATGTGTAACACAGCCTACACCCAAACGCAAAGTGGTTCATTCCTTCATGTAGCGCCAAACCCCGCATGGAACCCTTTCACTGTTCACTCAACACAGACGTCATAATGTCTTCAAAGTTCACCTTTATGCATTCACGCACAGCACCAGCATATGAGAACCAGGATGAGGTGATAGAAGAAAGGTAAACACATGACAAATCTATTTGTGGGAGCATCGGACAAAGTTGTGTTCAACTTTTGCATCTCAAAGCACGTAATTGACGTGCGTTTAAGGAACTTTGACTTAAGTTCGAACCAGAGGCATCACTAGTTTTTAAAGACAGGGGAGGCTAAGACCCAGAGAACACTGCATCCAGAAAGTATTCACAGTGCCTCACTGTTTCCACACTTTGTTATGTTACAGCCTTATTCCAAAATGGAATACATTCATGTGTTGAGGTTTGAGGGACCCCAAAATAATCTTACATTAATCTCTACTTTACAATCTGAAGTAAAGAGGAACTTAACATCCAATGTTTATAATCATTATTAAGTGAATATTGACACATGTGACTATTTTGTCAAATAAAAACAAAATATATATATATTTTTAAATAAAACAACAACAGATATTTTAGAGGGCTTTAAGGATATTTAAGGAGACTAAAAGGCCAAAGTCAATAATTCGTTTTTTTAGTGCATGTAGACATACTGAGCTTGTCTACAATATGTGTGGGGGTCCTTAACAGTGACGTGCGGTGAGGTTGTTGGCTGGTGCGGCACTGACTTCATCACAGTCAGATTTACAAACATATGAACCCTAAAGAGTATCTTATTCACCATTTGATTGGCAGCAGTTAACGGGTTATGTTTAAAAGCTCATACCAGCATTCTTCCCTGCTTGGCACTCAGCATCAAGGGTTGGAATTGGGGGTCAAATCACCAAAAATGATTCCCGGGTGCGGCGCCACTGCTGCCCACTGCTCCCCCTCACCTCCCAGGGGGTGATCAAGGGGATGGGTCAAATGCAGAGGACAAATTTCACCACACCTAGTGTGTGTGTGACAATCATTGGTACTTTAACTTAACTTTAACTTTACACATACAAACTGTAGCACACAAAAAAGCACATATAATTAAAAAAAACGTATTATGGTCTTACCTTTACTTATAAGTGTGGGAACAGTGGTGTTCGTGTTGGAGGAGTTGTGAATGAATGAAATATGAAATCCGTGCTGCAGTCTACAGGTGTACCTAATGTTGTGTCCCTGCAGTCGTTCACGGCTCCTCCGGCGGGAGCAATGTTGTTTTTGCACGTTTTGGCTTCTTGTTAAGTGACTTTTTTTGGGTGGATTCGGTCTTGCACGTGGAGGGTTTGGGTGTGGGCTTTGGTTGGTGTGGCGCTCCCGTCGGGGGGTGCATTCTGCACCTGTATTAACCGGCACCTGGAGGCGGGATTACTGCGAGCCTCACACAGTGCGTCTTCGCAGCAGTTTTATGATTGCTCAGCACAAGAAATACGTTACACACATACAGTTGTTGACAAAATACACTGTACATTATATACCTCAGCTAACTAAACTATAGAAATGTATAATATAGTTCATATAGCAATACGGTCTCACTGCACAGCAGGCCAGCAGTTAGCCGAGTCCGCAATCCATGTTGAGGCACAACTGAGTGACGTGCCTCAACTGGCTGCTGATCACCGCACCGTCTCTTCTCAGTATTTGAACGGCAAATGTGAAAATTCAGCGATTTTGAATAAAAATAATCTAAAACTGGTGAAGTTAAATGGAAAATAACTTTATAGTATAATCACTGAATACATATAACTATTTAATTAATTTTTTTTCTTTTTACATGTTTTTTTCTTTCCATGATGGCAGGTGAGGCCCCGCCTCACCTGCCTCTAGTGACCGCACATCACTGGTCCTTAATATTAACGATATAATAAAATAAGTGAAATTTATGACCAAAATGGGGCCACAAACACAATCTTGTTTAGGGTCACACAAAACCTAGGCCGTGCCCGGCCTAGCCGCTTCTTGCTCTGTCACTGATAAGAATATAATGGCACAATTTCCAGTGGCTCTCGTGGTGCACAGCATACATGCTTATCTTTTAAGACAGTGGTATTGGTTTCCAGTGGCGGGCCGTGCGTTTCCCACCTAGGCCTTCAGTGATGTCTGACTTCAATAATTACCTCTCAAAATTCCATAATTGATGTCACCACATGACCATTGCTGGAGAAATACTATACAGGAACACATTTACGCCACACTGCGCAGTGAACACATCAACAGTGTACAAAACGGGTTATTTTCTGGCGCATTAAAAAAACAATTAAAACGCATCAGCAATTAAAACTAGAGATGCAGCACTAACTCTTCCGGGACACTACAATATACACCCCCCCGCTACACCCTAAACCTTCCCCCCCACTTCAACCCAGCCCCTCTCCTAACCCCGCCCACCTCATGCTCTCTCAGGTAGAGCATGTCCCAAATTCCAAGCTGCTGTTTTGAGGCATGTTAAAAAAAAATAATGCACTTTGTGACTTCAATAATAAATATGGCAGTGCCATGTTGGCATTTTTTCCATAACTTGAGTTGATTTAGTTTGGAAAACCTTGTTACATTGTTTAATGCATCCAGCGGGGCATCACAACAAAATTAGGCATAATAATGTGTTAATTACACGATTGTATATATCGGTAACGGTTGATATCGGAATCGGTAATTAAGAGTTGGACAATATCGAAATATCGGATATCAGCAATAAAGCCATTATCGGACATCTCTAATTAAAACATATCTTATGTGGTACTGTCAAAATTAAAATTAAATATTTGAACTCACAATTTATAGGACCTTTTCGACGCCGTATAAGCCAGTGGTACCCCTCTTCATCGGCTTATTCGAGTGGAAATGGCGAGCAATTACGCATTTCCTCGCCAGAACAGCTGAGCTAGCTTTCGGGGTTGGCCGACATCGTCTCACAAGATGTAGTTTCTCTTTAAATATCCTTCTTGAAAATGGCCTTGCAAATATATATCTGCCACCTAATCAACGTTTTGTTCTCCTTCTCTGCCATTCCGATCTGGCTATGGTGCAACACTTCCCGCTTCCTGCTAAAGTGAAACTTGCAATTGGATACTCACTTTGGAATGACAAGTGAGTATCCAATCACAGTCTCGTTAACATCAGTCTACTTAGATAGGCTACTGTCAACAACGTGGGATCTGATTGGCTATCGCAACTGTCTCTCAACTCTATGTGTTCTCAAATTCATCCGCTAACGGTCCCGATGAGTATCCAATCACAGGACGCGTACATGTTACGTTCAACCTCCGGCCATCTAGAAGGCCTTACTGACAACAACTCTTGATCTGATTGGCTATCACGACTGTCTGGCACGGTATGTCACTTACAATGCACGGACGCCCACATTGTTTTTTTGTAGTTGTTTTTTGTCCTGTCCAGCTACTCAGGCAAATTATATTGTTGATGTAGATGCCTGTATCGGCTGTACACATTTACTTTACAAAAGAGAAGTGTGGGATACTTCTCTTGTTGCCTTATTTGTATTTGACTTTATTGAATGGATTTATATTATTATTTGGTGCAGCCGGGCCGGAGCAGGAGGGGATAGAAAGAGAAAAAAGGGAAGACAGAGGGGGAAATTGCGGGGATAAGACAGAGAGACAACAACAACAGCAAACACAACAATAACAATAGAACAACATCAGCAAATAGGATATGTACAAATGTGATAGTAAAAGTGATAGCAAAGAAGCAGATAGTGAAATAAATAATAATACAGAAATGACAATAAGCATTATTACATTGCAAATGGAGCAATACAAATACCAATAGAAATAGCACTATTTATAATGAATACAAACAATAATTACCTCTATTATCAACAAAGCATTTGTTGAAATGCAACGATACATATATGTAATGGTAACTTGAAATACAAAAGAAAGCAGATACATGGAGGGGAATGAAGAGAAGCCAACTATATTAACCTTGTAGATTGTTATAGTAACTATAGCAATAATAATAATAATAATAATATGCCCACATTGTTGATTCTGAAGGCCCCTGGCAGATTTCGTACAGCATGACAACATAAGCTAGCTGAATTCTGATTGGATACAAACTAAAACTAAAAACAACAGCACTGGAACGAGCACACTATGACATGAAGCGAATATTAATATTTTTAAATATTTAGGGGAAGTAAATTTAAAAATTTTTTAATCTTAAATTATGATCATGAATTCTGGTTATGTTAGGCCAGCTTAGAAGGCCTTGCTGGCCCTGACGACACACCACTGCTGGTTTCATATCCCTGTCGGAGTTGAGGTGATAAGGTTTATTAAATAAAATTGTTATTTTGCACTCAACATTTATATACTTGAGCAATGTATTTCCCATTAATACAATTTAGTACAAATCATGTAACACATTGAATTTAGGTTAGCTTAAAAAAAAAAGTATAGACATCGTTTCACTAAACGTTGGGGGCAGCATGGCTCCAAATACATTTCTTTCTAGGGGTGTGTATGGTTTTGGTATGTATCTTTGTAACACAATGTGCTTCTATTTGGGACCATCCTGAAGCCTCTAGGTCCACAGGGGTCGGGAACCTTTTCAGCTGAGAGAGCCATGAAAGCCAAATATCTTAAAATGCATTTCTGTGAGAGCCATGTAATATTTTTTAACACTGAATACAACTAAATGCGTGCATTTTTAAGTAAGACCAACATTTTTAGAGTATAATAAGCATTTTATTATTTTTAATAACATTGTTATTCTGAAGCTAACCAATACTAATTAAAATACTTCTTATCATCAATGCGACTTCTTGAACAGGTGCGGTAGAAAACGGATGGAAGGATTAAAATGCATGAGAATGTTTTATATTTTGAACATTATTTTTAACACTGATTACCAGCGGAATTATTCATTACTTATCCTGTTAAGCAATGTTAGGTAAGATTTATCTGGGAGCCAGATGCGGTCATCAAAAGGCCACATCTGGCTCGAGAGCCATAGGTTGCCTACCCCTGCTCTAGGAAATAGTTAGTACTAATAGTGGAACAACAACACAAGGTTTCTGTCACATACCTCTGAATTAAGCTTCTGGTATTTAACCCACAACAATGAAAAGCTATCAGGGCTGGTAGATAATTCCAATAATAAAAAAAAAAATGCCACATTGCGATTGAATCCTATACTCTGTGTATCCCATTTCAAATGAGCGCTTGAATGCAATTCAACGTCTGGATTGTTTGATTGTTTTGGGCTGTCTGGACTGTGAGTCATGTGGCAGTGCTCTTCGGGACACAGGCCAAACTCATAGCATATGTTGGAAGGGAATGACAGGAGTTCATCGCGTATGTGTTTTTGAAGTGCACACACACACACACACACACACACACACACACACACACACTGAGAAATGCCCTTTGTTTGAACGGTAGGATTTTTTTGGCAAGCATTCACACACACATTCATGAATAATGAATGTATTTGTGTTCACGTCAGCACACTGACACACACTTCATCTGTCTGGGTGTTACAGTATATATTTGAATCGTATGAGAAAATGTACATGTCACAATGTTGCAGACGTCTGCCAAACACAACCATTCAAGGTAGTCTCCCCCTCCCCCCTCTCTCCCTACATTCCCACATTTTTGTGAAAATAAATATCTTGAACATCTGGACACGTCCGTGGTGGCGGGTTAACAAACTTGGCCTGGTGACATGATGAAAACATATTCCTGCCAGCGTTATCTTTTACCGCCATGCTGACTGGTGCTGTGGTATTTTTCTGTATTTCCCCCCCCCCAATTATACTCTTGTTTTTTCCCCGCTTCCCCTGCCGCCTTTCTTCCTCTTGCCCCCTGTTTTGATTCAGGATGTGCCAGTTGGGGTAGTAAGGATGGAGCTACCCAGACCCTGGAGGGGTATTGGAGCCGTCACAACACTGTTCTCCACCTCTTCGTGCGTGGGCATTGTCAACGTAGGATAATCGTTAAAGCAAGGCCTGAATGAGGGAGGACAAAAGGTCAGGGGGGGTCACTTTGGCATCTTAACATGAAAGGAGCTCCCCGTTTCAATGAGGATTAACCGAAAAATGCCATTGATTGTAACACTAAAAGTGCTGCCAGCTTCTTATAAATGTGAAGCAAACACAATACCTCCTCCGGTGGAGAACATACTTTTTTTAATATTAAAGATCATATCAAATCTATAATAGTCTTTCACTGTTCAGGAAATTGAGAAGATTCATTTGAATATAAAAATATGGGTGCTGAAAGAAAATATGTTCATAAACAAACCGCAATTCTTTTTTTTTTTTTTATTCTGAATTGATTAATAGATTTAAAATTGGAAAAAAAATAAATGTTATGATTAATCTGAGCTGTATGACGAGGTGATAAGGTGTAACTCACCAATTCAGTTTACAAATATTGTAGCATAACACAATACCTCAACGCACTCCGTTGGTTCCACAATTGCGCTCTTAACTCTCAAATCTCAAATTTAAATGAACTGAAATCAATTTAATCAGTGATTGCCCCCCAAAACACCAAAAGTGTAACATGTAACATGCATTTTAGAACGAAAAACAAACTTTAACACAAGAAATATTGGTAACACTTTATTATGGGGAACATATTCACCATTAATTAGCGACTTAATTTAGAGTAATTTGGCCACTAGGGGAACATATAAGGGTTAGGGTTAGGGTTACTAATAAGCAATAATTCTGAGGTTATTGAAGGAATACTTTTAGTTAATGGCTTACTGGTTGTATAATAATGCAGAGTAAGGCATTAATAAGTACTTAATAATGACTAATTAAGAGCCAATATGTTACTAATTTGCATGTTAACAAGCAACTAACTATTGGTGAATATGTGTTTCCCATACTAAAGTGTTACCAAAAGTTGTTACTCTTTTTTTAAGAATACGATTTTACAAATATGTTTTACTTACACTCCTTAGCGTATACGTCATATGTCATCAGCCAAGAGGGGCTTTTGTAACCTGTAAATTGTTTTTGAAAAAGGTTTTTTTTTTTTGTAATTTTGAGAGTGAAGTAAAGTGAAGTGAATTATATTTATATAGCACTTTTCTCTAGTGACTCAAAGCGCTTTACATTGTGAAATCCAATATCTAAGTTACATTTTTAAACCAGTGTGGGTGGCACTGGGAGCAGGTGGGTAAAATGTCTTGCCCAAGGACACAACGGCAGTGACTAGGTTGGCAGAAGCGGGGATCGAACCCGTAACCCTCAAGTTGCTGGCACGGCCACTCTACCAACCGAGCTATTGAATCGAGAATCGTGTTGAATCAAGAATCAATTCTGAATTGAATCGTCAGCCCAAGAGTCGGAATCAATCGAATTGTGAGTTGATGGAAGATTTGCATCCCTAATTAAAACTAGTGCTGTCAAATGATAATTCTTATTAAAATCAGATTAATCACATTTTTTAACTTGAGTCAATCATGATTAATCATAGGTTATTTATTACTCGATATAATGTAATAAGTGAATTGTGAATAATATAATATAATTTAAATTAAGATAAAAAAAACAACAATATTTAGACACGAACGCAATTCTATTGTCAGAATGTCATACATAAAAAAAATAAAAAAATAATGATGTTTTATGTGATTGCACGTCAAAACATGGGTTAATGTGTGTGCCTCACAAAATTAAAGTCCTGGGTTCTTGGGTACTTTCTGTGTGGAGTTTGCATGTTCTCCCCGTGACTGGGTGGGTTCCCTACGGGTACTCCGGCTTCCTCCCACCTCCAAAGACATGCACCTGGGGATAGGTTGATTGGCAACACTAAATTGGCCCTAGTGTGTGAATGTCAGTGTGAATGTTGTCTGTCTATCTGTGTTGGCCCTGTGATAAGGTGGCGACTTGTCCAGGGTGTACCCCGCCTTCCACTCGAGTGCAGCTGGGATAGGCTCCAGCACCCCCGCGACCCCGAAAGGGACAAGCGGTAGAAAATGGATGGATGATTGCACGTCATGTACTTACTTGATTGGAAAATGGCTGATTTTTCGGCAGCCTTGTCAAAACACAAAAAGTGCGATGAATTGAGGCTTATTTTTTCGTTAACATTTTGTCTAGAGACGGCCGATAATATCGGCCTGCTGATATTATCGGCCGATAAATGCATTAAAATTTAATATCGGAAAATTATCGGTATCGGTTTCAAAAAGTAAAATTAATGACTTTTTAAAACGCCGCTGTACGGAGCGGTATATATCCGGTAAAACGCGGACATTGCGTCTCCCAATCAGCGGCCCCTACCCTCTCCCCTCTCCCACACACAACACAGGAGTTGCAGCACGACTGCAGCATGAGAGGTTTACTGGCGACTCTTGATGACCTCATCAAACCGCCGTGAGCGGAGCATAACAACATAAGAGTGTGTTGTTGCCGGTGCTGTAGCCTGGCTAACAAGCGAGCTCCCTCGGTGACTGACTAACGACACCATGTCTATGGTTTGGGATTATTTTTAAGTGTGTCTGATGGATAAAAAACTGGCAATTTGCGATGACTGCAAAAAGTTGGTTGTACGAGGAGGAACCAAGACGTCTTCCTTCATTACGAGCAATTTGATCTACCACCTCTTCAAGAATCATAAGGAGATACACGATGAATACAAGCGGAAGATGGATGAAAAGCAAACACCGAAAAAAAGTAGTACCAAACAGTTGTCGCTTAAAGACTCCGCCGAGAAAAAACAAAAATACAACAAAAAACACCCCAGGGCGAAAGCCCATGTTGTGGTCAGGGACAACGCACACATTATGGCAAAATTTACGATGGAGTTTGGTGTGGCTAGTCTGCCCTGCATGGCGCACACTTTGCAGCTTGCAGTGAACAGCGGTGCCCTGTCTCAACGCAGCATTTCAGAAGCTCTGGCTGACTGCTAGGCCACTTCAAGCACTCCCCACTAGCTTGCAGCACTTTTGTGTTACTCTTACAAATACATTAGAGCAGGGCAGATTGAGCCCAGTTTATAATTTCCTGTTATACAGCATACCAGGCAGTCTTGCACTAAAGGAAGACTATGTTATTGTTTACTTTATTACTCTAGTATACTCTGGACTGTAGCTGTGTGCCTTCATTGTTTTTCTAGCTGTTGTTTTGAGGCATGTTTAAAAAAAATAAAAAATAATGCACTTTGTGAAAGTCAAAGTATAGTATTTCCCATAGTTGTAGTGGGTATCGGGATTATCTCAGTGAGACCATGTCCCAAATTCCAAGCTGCTGTTTTGAGGCATGTTAAAAAAAATAATGTACTTTGTGACTTCAATAATAAATATGGCAGTGCCATGTTGGCACTTTTTTCCATAACTTGAGTTGAAGTTGTTCTCTTATTTTGGAAAACCTTGTTACATTGTTTAATGCATCCAGCGGGGCATCACAACAAAATTTGGCATAATAATGTGTTAATTCCACAACTGTATACTGTATATTGGTATCGGTTGATATCGGAATCGGCAAAAAAGCCATTATCGGACATCTCTAATTACGTCCCTTTGTGATTTTATGAATTTGTATTCAGTGTTTTTTTCTATTCCTAACAATCAAAAGCACAACAAATCTAACAAAATATATGCTAAAATAAATGTAACATTTTTGAACGTTGTCATAATTTTACTATTCCCCTTAGAATCTTTTACGTGCCTTTTTTTGATGCCTAATATTGCAGCAGTTCTCCCCAAAAATGACAACGATAAAGTGCAGGCTGGTTTTTAAGTGTTGCAATAAAATTGCGGGAGTAAGTAAAAGTCGTAATAAATTGTTGTGATTTTCCCTCTTAAATGATAATATGGAAGAAATAGTTAAAGAACAAATGTAAAAAAATAAAAAAAGACTGAGAGAAGCATTTTACCAACATGGCACTGAAAAATATGCAACATGGGCTTTATTCGTCACAACAAAATACGTGTGTATTACTGCAAGGAAAATACTATAGCCTTAAATGAGAAAATAACAAAACACTTCACAGTTGAACATAGTTTATGCTGAAGACCTAAAGAACATTACTAAAATAATTAAACTTTGTATACCAGCTGTACACTGACTACTCTAAAGTAAATCCAAGCTTAATTTATTGTATTCTCCCTTGAAAAGATGTACTGTAGTAAAAATGGTTGAAGGTTGTACTCCCTTTTGAGAGATATTGTGTATGTAATTATACCTATTAAAGTTATTTGCAATACATAATGTATTCAAAAAGTGTAAATGTAGGCTTAGTGTATTTAAAACATTTATTAATCAACATGTTTACAAATGTGACCAATTTGCACACATGTGTGCATAGTTTGTAAAGCAATTACCACCAAAGACTGCTTTATTATTATTATTATTATTATTATTATTATTATTATTATTATTATCATCATCATCATCATCATCATCATCATCATCATCATCATCATCATTATTATTATTATTATTATTATTATTATTATTATTATTATTATTATTATTATTATTATTATTATTATTATTATTATTATTATTATATTATTATACCTTATTAACTGGTGTCTGCTCACTGCATATCATACAGTGTAAAGTCAATTTTAGACTGTTGCTTATGTTCCAACACATTGTACGTATTTTTCTTTAAGAAAATTAAGTAACAAGCTTTGAGTTTTGTTGGTAAATGAATGAATTAATGTATTTCTGTCATTGCAAACAAGGAATTGAAAATGTGGGATGATGGAGGAGGACATTTGATGTGGTGTCCAAAGTGTTTGCGGCCCGCAGCATTTTGTCGAAATAAAAGCAAACAGAAAACATAATTAATTTTTAAATAAAAAAGCAGCAAAAAGATGAAAAAAAGCTGAAATTTTAAGAGCAATATGTAATGATAAAATATGCTTTGAAAACTACAGTATAACACGAAGGTGCCACAAAGTTTTGTCTTTGAATATATATAATGACTTAATTTTTGCAGAGTTCTTTTAAGAAACAAAGAATTGGAAAAAAATTTGACACGCGTTTTTTGATAGGCGAAGATATCGATGGCTGAAAATGTTGAAGCCGCGCATAATTCATACGGTTTGTTTGAATTTGCGTGGATTGGCACAAAATCTTGGAGGGACTGATTCATGTGAGTTTTCTTACAAATCACATGAGTTAACTCGTAAAAGCCCAATTTCAAATTAAAGCTTTTTTTTTTTTTTACTGACCATTAAAGCGCTAGTTAAAGGTCAAAGGTCTTCTCTCATCTCACACATAAACACATTAATACACGCACAAAGACAAACACACTATACAGCAATACAGACATCATTCAGCGGGAAGTTAAATGAGGTCAGTCTGTACAGCGCTAATGGTCAAACTTTGCCCCCTGACCCCTGAGGTGTCTTTCATCAGACTTGTGTGTGTGTGCGTGGGTGTGTGTGTGTGTGGGTGTGTGTGTGTGATGTGTGTGTGTGTGAGAGCGCGTGTGAGGGAATTAAAGTGTCTGTGTGGCCAAAGACAGATTAAGGCTCCGCAGCAGAGCTCATTTAGAGGTTAATGTGTCAGTGAATGCTGTGAATGCAGTGAATGCGCGGCTATGAGGTGAGGGCCCTGAAACTAGGCCAGGATGGAGCGGAGCTTTGCACACTTGTGTCACCAGAGATGATGAAGTTGGATTGAAGTTTCAGAGAGGAAATGGGATGAGCAAATGAAAGGTGATGAATGGGAAGTGATGGACTATAGCAGATTTATATGCAAATGCCTTTGTGACCTTTAGGCTTTGTTCCTCTCGGTTCCAGTCATTGCAGTTCTTTACAGCGCGGGGCTGGGATCGCCGCTTGACTGGGTTGGCACCCGCTTTGTGTGATGGGCAGCGTTGATGACTACATTCCTCGCCGGCACTTAAGCTTTATGTCGTCATACTTCTAGTTGGTCATTATAACACAGATCTTCCATGTCACATTGTCCCAGCATAAACTTCAAACACGTTCCTCTGACCCAGGTCAATCATGCAGAACCAAGGCTTATTCAGGTCCATTCCTTGAGCTCCAGCATCTATGACATGTTTTCTCACTCTGAGTGCAATGACAACTCATCTAATCGGAGAGAGTTGCTCTAACCAGGGGGATGTAGTTTTAATGAATGCACCTTTTGAATGTTTGAACCTCTTTAATATCTAAGAAGTCAAATGAAGTGTAAAGGATGTTGGTTCAACTTACTGTGTTATGATTTACATCAGTTTTAAAGGGGAACTTCACTTCCTTTGGAGTTTTGCCTATCGTTCACCATCATTATGAGAGACAGGATGACTGATTTTTTTTTTTTTTAATGCATTCTAAACATTAAATACATGCGATCAAAAGTCCGCTTACAATGGAGCCAATGGGAGCCGCTCAATTCTGCCTATCTCAATCAGTCGTCCTAAGCCGAGCTTCCATCTTAGTCTTCAATCCTTTCGGTTCTCCATACACCTGACCAGCTCCGAAGAACTTTCAGCTCCCACATCTTTCTTCAGGATGTCTACGTACATCGATCGATGCCCCTGCGTTGGTTCCATAGGACCAGCCTGCTGGCCGGGAGCTCCCAGCCTAATCCTCCTTGCTGCTACTTTCTTGCTGAGTCTTGGCAGTTGCCCCTACAGGTCCTCGTTGGTGATGTGGCTATTCTGGTCCACAGAGCGTTGCCATTTCATGTTGTAATTGGTGAGTGGTCCATGTGGAAGTTATAAGTGATTACCTCAGTCTTCTTTGCATTCAATCTGAGGCCAGCCTTGGCATATTCCACCTCCACTTTGTTCAGGAGTTGCTGTGCCTGCTCCATGCGGTCAGACATCAGGTAGATGTCATCTGCATAGTTGAGGTCTGCCAGGGCTACAGCAGGGTTTCTTCTAGACTTCCTTGGTGTAATTGTGAAGCCAAGCTTCTGCTCACGCCCCTTGATGGCTTTCCTGAGTGCGTAGTTTAGTGCTACGATAAAGAGGAAGGGGGCAAGAGTGTCTACCTGCTGCACCCCTGCTAGAATTTCGATCCTCGCTGATGTCATCTGGGGTTACCAACTTGGCTCTTGTGCCCTCAAACATGGCCTCTATGGCCCGGAGTAGATTCGGGGGGACCCGTAAGCCTTGAGGATTTTCAGCATTATGGCTTTGTCTATTGAATCAAATGCCTTTTTTAAGTCAATGAAACACAGGACTGTTGTCAAGTTGTTCTTCTTCACCTCCTCAATAATTCTCCTTGAGACCATGATCTGGCCTACAGTGGTCCGTCCCTTTCTGAAGCCATTTTGGTTGTCCCTCAGGTCAGGGTCAATGGCGTCCCTAATCCGTTTTCATATCATGCGGTTGTACATCTTCGCTATGACACAGGTCAGGCTAATGCCACGATAGTTAGACAGATGGCTTAGACAGATCTCCAGATTTGGGAACCGAGATGATGTTAGAGAGGGACCATATGTTGGGCTTGATGTTATCTACCAGAGCCTGGTTGCAGATATCCAGTAGGATGTTGTCAAGATCACAGTTTTTAGGGACTTCTGGGGGGATACAGTCTGGTCCAGCACTTTTTCCTTGCTTCAGGGTGGACTTCACTGTGGCAAACTCCGTAGCTGGCTATTGTCAATTCCAAGATTTGTGAGGACTGCAGGTATCTCTTCTTCAGCTCTGTCCACCGTTGGGTGGGTGCCCAGGAGATCCCGGAAGTGGGTGAACCAGGAGGTCACTCTCTCTTCTGGGCCAGCTGTCCCTCTCTTGCCCTCTTGCGCACACTCTTCTCGTTTATGATCTTTCATAACACCTTGCATTTCTGTTCGCCATGTTCTGCCTCAACCCATTCCAACTTCTCCAACATTGTCGTAGGTGTTGAACAGCTGTTGTTTGGCTCTGTTCAGCTCCTCCCAGCTTTTTGGTCCCCTCTCTCTCACAGTTTATGCGTGCCTCTGCCACGTGCGCCCGTGCTCGGACAACTTCTGGGTGTTTGGAACTTGTGGAGGCTCTGAGTCTCCCCTTTGTCGGCACCCATTTACTGGTTGCCTCTTCATTAGCAGAGAGGAACCGCTCATAGGTTGTTGGCTCCCCATCCTCAGCCAGCAGAAGTAGGCGGGCTCTCACCTCCACTGTGTAGTTGGCCTGTAGTTTAGGGCTTCCCGCAAAGGCCTCACAGTCGGGCCGGGTATTTGGGGCGCTCTTAGGGACCCTCAAGCTCAAGTGCAGCCTTGTAGCGAGCACACGATGATCAGAGCCTACAGAGTTGAATACCTGTATATAGTCGTGTTGGCGGCGCATACTGGTGGTTTGGTCTGTGATCGTCCATCTCTTGCCCATCCTCTTACGGAACAGGGTGTTGGCAGCCAGGAGGGCAGCTAGTTGTTCTCCGTTGCGGTTGGTGTTGTCGTGGTATGTGAAGGGTGTGTCTTCTGGTCCAAGTCTCGCATTGAAGTCACCTAGTATTATTAGGAAGTTGTGAGCAGACACATGGTGGATCGCTGTTCCTAGGTCATCGTAGAACCTTTCCATTTCATCATTTTGTGCCACGTTGGTGGGAGAGCACACACTCATGACCGTTGTTACTGGGTTTCCCTCGAAATCGGTACTTAGGAACCTGTTGGTGTGTGGTTGCACCCTACGGAAGGTCTTTGTGCTCGGGGGCTTACTATGAGTCTCATGCCACCCGTTGCTGCTTGGGCATCATTATGCCATGCAGATGAGGTGATGAACGTGCACCCCCCCCCCACTCTGCGATAATTAATTGGCTGGTCCGTGTGCACTCTCCTATGCTTCTGGGCTGCCAGGATCTCCACTACCCTTTCCTCGGCACAGTGTGTCAGTTCTTCCAACCTTGCCTCTTCCCTCACTGTGTTTGCGTTGTAGGTTGCCATAATAAATAGCATGTACGAGGACACATGTACAGGTATTGGCTGTGAAGAGGCTATGTACCGGCTGAGAAGACTTACGCACTCCACTCCTCGTTTCACTCTCAGACACAGAGGGCTATCCGGAGGCAGCAGCTGAGAGCAGAAAGTTACAAGCAGAAGCGACATGCAGCATGCACTACCTACAAGCACCATTACACCAACACTACTGCACAGAAAGCATCACACACCCCTGTTGCAAGCAATTACACAAACCCTTAAAGCCCTTAAAAAACATCCAACTACCTCCATTGATGATTTATATACTTGTACATACTGTAAGTATATATATGTAATGTAGCAACAGACATATTTATAATAACATTTAATATATATGTATTTTGATAATTTTAAGCATACGTGGCACATTAATTTCAAAAGCGCATCACAATGTTTGCGTTTTTTACTTCATCACTGATTATTAATTACCGCAGTCTTCATGAGAGCCAACAAACATAATAAAAAATAACTTACTGTACACGGTCTGCTGTCATCAGGAGGCCGACTGCTAGGATGTTCATATATTACCATTTAGATGAAAAATGTCCCATAATCCTTGCAAAGAGGTCGGGGGGATATAATACTTGTCGTATTATATCCTCATCCGATTACTTTCCAGGTGAGAGGCATGATTTATGATCTACAATAAACTTCCAAGGAGCAGGGAAGCGAGGAAACAGCAACATATACAAACATAGGGACCCACGGTAGTGATCACGTTGCCGCTATAAAGAGTTTGTCTGCATTAGCGCTTATAATAACAATACCACAAATACAGGGTTAATATTCAAGTCAGGAAATATAAATACGTATTGTTCGAACTTTTTGAAAGGTTATTTATTGGATTTTATGGGCGAAAGAGAGGAGCTCCCATTGGCTCCGCTATAAGCAGATTTTTATTTACATTTAATATTTAAAATGCATTAAAAAAAATCCCTCCGTCAAGTCTTTCATAATGATTGTGAACGATAGGGAAAACTCCAAAGAATGTGCAGTTTCCCTTTAAACCCTTTCGGATATCTTAATTATCTCCACATCGTTATACCACTTGGCTTCATTATGTAAGAAGGCCACCCCAACTTTCTGACGTGTTGTATTTGCAATTAGCACTACAAAGAATTTCACAAAGAACAGTCCTAGATTGTTTTCTTCAAAATTTCCATGCAAATCAGAGGGAAATCTGGAAATTCTTTGCAAAGCCTGTTGAACTAACGGCTCCAGGGAGCCCTACGCACATGTGTGTCACTGATTAATACTGCAGGCTTTCCCAAAAAATGTGAGGTTGAGGAAAAACGAAAACACCAACTATCAAAAAAAAAACACAGATTTCCCATCATCATCATCTTCTCTGCAGCAGGCCAACAGGGGAAGTTCTGGGAAATAAGTTGAGCAGTAAAGCGTGTGATTCAAGGGCCAAACACCACTTCAAATAGTGTAGAGACGCATCACATCCCCAATGAATGGCTTCCTTAAACACATGGTGTGGAACATGACAACATGACAGATAAAGCACCCCACATGTTCATGTGGAGCAAAGATGACCATGGAATAGTGGAAGATGTGGCCCCTTTCTTTGCTCCCTGTGTCGGGGCCCCCGGAATACTTGGCACAAGTGTGGGCCTGGTTAGGGGACTGAGGTGGATTGAAGTCCCAACATATGTTACTCATCATCACAAAAAACATGGTGACTATCATTTCATTACTAACATGCAGCACAGTGCATGATATACTGTATTATTACATGCATGCTATGTGCTATTATGGGGATGTGGTTACATTACGGTGCCATTCATTTACATGTATCTTGATCTATCTTGACATGCCAGATGGTTTGTGTCACAAATCCATTAATAACTGCTGCTTGGAAAGGGCGGGCACTTTATAAAAAAAATAAAAAAAAGACTAAAAAAAGAAAACGGAATTGGACAAAGTTTGTGTCTGTCTAACTATTCTAAGCCAATCAAATCAGGATGAGATTTTGTTTTCTCTGAGGTCCTTTTGAAGCGTTGCGATTGTAAATTCACCATGATGCTTCAGTTATCAACAGCATATGGCTCATCTTTCGGTAAAACACCCCAGCTTCTTGTATTGTAAAACTGTTAACAGAATGGATTTGATGTTCATTCAGTCGTTGGACGATCCATCCATCCATCCATCTTCTTCCGCTTATCCGAGGTCGGGTCGCGGGGGCAGCAGCCTAAGCAGGGAAGTCCAGACTTCCCTCTCCCCAGCCACTTCGTCCAGCTCCTCCCGGGGGACCCCGAGGCGTTCCCAGGCCAGCCGGGAGACATAGTCTTCCAACGTGTCCTGGGTCTTCCCCGCGGCCTCCTACCGGTCGGACGTGCCCTAAACACCTCCCTAGGGAGGCGTTCGGGTGGCATCCTGACCAGATGCCCGAACCACCTCATCTGGCTCCTCTCGATGTGGAGGAGCAGCGGCTTTACTTTGAGCTCCTCCCGGATGGCAGAGCTTCTCACCCTATCTCTAAGGGAGAGCCCCGCCACCCGACGGAGGAAACTAATTTCGGCCGCTTGTACCCGTGATCTTGTCCTTTCGGTCATAACCCAAAGCTCATGACCATAGGTGAGGATGGGAACGTAGATCGACCGGTAAATTGAGAGCTTTGCCTTCCGGCTCAGCTCCTTTTTCACCACAACGGATCGATACAGCGTCCGCATTACTGAAGACGCCGCACCAATCCGCCTGTCGATCTCACGATCCACTCTTCCCCCACTCGTGAACAAGACTCCAAGGTACTTGAACTCCTCCACTTGGGGCAAAATCTCCTCCCCAACCCGGAGATGGCACTCCACCCTTTTCCGGGCGAGAACCATGGACTCGGACTTGGAGGTGCTGATTCTCATCCCAGTCGCTTCACACTCGGCTGCGAACCGATCCAGTGAGAGCTGAAGATCCTGGCCAGATGAAGCCATCAGGACCACATCATCTGCAAAAAGCAGAGACCTAATCCTGCAGCCACCAAACCAGATCCCCTCAACGCCTTGACTGCGCCTAGAAATTCTGTCCATAAAAGTTATGAACAGAATCGGTGACAAAGGACAGCCTTGGCGGAGTCCAACCCTCACTGGAAACGTGTCCGACTTACTGCCGGCAATGCGGACCAAGCTCTGGCACTGAGCATACAGGGAGCGGACTGCCACAATCAGACAGTCCGATACCCCATACTCTCTGAGCACTCCCCACAGGACTTCCCGAGGGACACGGTCGAATGCCTTCTCCAAGTCCACAAAACACATGTAGACTGGTTGGGCAAACTCCCATGCACCCTCAAGGACCCTGCCGAGAGTATAGAGCTGGTCCACAGTTCCACGACCAGGACGAAAACCACACTGTTCCTCCTGAATCCGAGGTTCGACTATCCGGCGTAGCCTCCTCTCCAGTACACTTGAATAGACCTTACCAGGAAGGCTGAGGAGTGTGATCCCACGATAGTTAGAACACACCCTCCGGTTCCCCTTCTTTAAGAGAGGAACCACCACCCCGGTCTGCCAATCCAGAGGCACCGCCCCCGATGTCCACGCGATGCTGCAGAGTCTTGTCAACCAAGACAGCCCCACAGCATCCAGAGCCTTAAGGAACTCCGGGCGGGTCTCATCTACCCCTGGGGCCTTGCCACCGAGGAGCTTTTTAACTACCTCAGCAACCTCAGCCCCAGAAATAGGAGAGCCCACCACAGACTCCCCAGGCACTGCTTCCTCAGAGGAAGACGTGTTGGTGGGATTGAGGAGGTCTTCGAAGTATTCCCTCCACCGATCCACAACATCCGCAGTCGAGGTCAGCAGAACACCATCCTCGCCATACACGGTGTTGATAGTGCACTGCTTCCCCTTCCTGAGGCGGCGGATGGTGGTCCAGAATTGCTTCGAAGCCGTCCGGAAGTCGTTTTCCATGGCTTCCCCGAACTCCTCCCATGTCCAAGTTTTTGCCTCTTCGACCGCTGAAGCCGCACACCGCTTGGCCTGTCGGTACCTGTCCGCTGCCTCAGGAGTCCTATGAGCCAAAAGAACCCGATAGGACTCCTTCTTCAGCTTGACGGCATCCCTCACCGCCGGTGTCCACCAACGGGTTCTAGGATTACCGCCACGACAAGCACCAACTACCTTGCGGCCACAGCTCCAATCAGCCGCCTCGACAATAGAGGCGCGGAACATGGTCCATTCGGACTCAATGTCCAGCACCTCCCTCGTGACATGTTCAAAGTTCTTCCGGAGGTGGGAATTGAAACTCTCTCTGACAGGAGACTCTGCCAGACGTTCCCAGCAAACCCTCACAATGCGTTTGGGCCTGCCAGGTCTGTCCGGCATCCTCCCCCACCATCGCAGCCAACTCACCACCAAGTGGTGATCAGTAGAAAGCTCCGCCCCTCTCTTCACCCGAGTGTCCAAAACATGAGGCCGCAAATCCGATGACACAACTACAAAGTCGATCATGGAACTGCGGCCTAGGGTGTCCTGGTGCCAAGTGCACATATGGACACCCTTATGTTTGAACATGGTGTTCGTTATGGACAATCTGTGACGGGCACAAAAGTCCAATAACAAAACACCGCTCGGGTTCAGATCCGGGCAGCCATTCTTCCCAATCACGCCTCTCCAGGTTTCACTGTCGTTGCCAACATGAGCATTGAAGTCCCCCAGTAGAACGAGGGAATCACCCGGGGGCGCACTCTCAAGTACTCCCTCGAGTGAATCCAAAAAGGGTGGGTACTCTGAGCTGCGGTTTGGCGCGTAAGCGCAAATCACAGTCAAGACCCGTTCCCCCACCCGAAGGCGGAGGGAAGCTACCCTCTCGTCCACCGGGTTGAACTTCAACGTACAGGCTCTGAGCCGGGGGGAAACAAGAATTGCCACCCCAGCTCGTCGCCTCTCACTGCCGGCAATGCCAGAGTGGAAGAGAGTCCAGCCCCTCTCGAGAGAACTGGTTCCAGAGCCCTTGCTGTGCGTCGAAGTGAGTCCGACTATATCTAGCCGGAACTTCTCCACCTCGCGCACTAGCTCAGGCTCCTTCCCCCCCAGCGAGGTGACGTTCCACGTCCCAAGAGCTAGCTTCTGTAGCCGAGGATCGGACCGCCAAGTGCCCTGCCTTCGGCTGCCGCCCAGCTCACATTGCACCCGACCTCTATGACCCCTGCTATGGGTGGTGAGCCCATTGGAGGGGGGACCCACGTTGCCTCTTCGGGCTGTGCCCGGCCGGGCCCCATGGGGGCAGGCCCGACCACCAGGCGCTCGCCATCGTGCCCCACCTCCGGGCCTGGCTCCAGAGGGGGGCCCCGGTGACCCGCGTCCGGGCGACGGAAATCTGGGTCCTTGTTTTTTATATTTCATGGAGGTCTTCGAGCTGCTCTTTGTCTGATCCCTCACCTAGGACCAGTTTGTCTTGGGAGACAATTGGGAGACGATCGACTTGCCAATTATTATAGCAACACCAGGAATTGGTCACCATGGCACTTAGCATGTGTTCATGTCAGTCTTTACATTTTAATTAGCATTAGCTCCAGCTGAGATATTCAAAGGGGCCGTGATATTAATTTAATCTATATTTCAAATTATTCCCTGTGATCGAGACGATATATATTGGATACGTGTTGGTGTAAATTTTACCCCAAACTCACATCGATACCCCGTTTTTTGAGTCTGTCTGCAAATGAAACCACGCCCCACCCTCTCCAAAAATATCATCATTTATCTTTTGAAAATGCACACTTTTTGAATGCTTACATCATACCGCTATTTGGTTTTAATCCAGACACGGGTGAAAATAAACTTTATCAACAATGTGTCGATTCCCACGGGCACAACATTAGGTGTATCTGCTAGCCCCCCGATCAATTCAGACCTGCATAAAAAAGCTTCTTTAAGTGGCATTTGTCACTTCATGTCGCACGTCATGCCAAGACTAAATAAAAATAATATTTTTTCTTACCTTATAAAGCAGAGGGGGCTGATGGGTAGGTTGTGAGTTCAAACCCCGGCCGAGTCTTACCAAAGACTATGAAAATGGGACCCATTAAATCCCTGCTTGACACTCAGCATCAAGCGTTGGAATTGGGGGTTAAATCACCAAAAATGATTCCCGGGGGCAGCCACCGCTGCTGCTCACTGCTCCCCTCACCTCCCAGGGGGTGATCAAGGGTGATGGGTCAAATGCAGATAATCATTTTGCCACACCTAGTGTGTGTGTGACAATCATTGGTACTTTAACTTTTTAGTTCATGTCTAAATAAGTACATCCACCTCACAACATAGCCAAATTGCAAAACTTCACAAACAAAGGCATCCAAAACTTTTTCAAGATTCAAGATTCAAGATTATTATTGTCCATTCTTTAACATGTACAAGACACATAATAATTGAAATTTCATTTTCGGCACAGTCCCACCAAGAGCAGACATTTGTTTACAGGGAGACAAGACGGGACCGCCAACGGATCAGCCACTTACGGCGCTCCTTAAAAAAGGTGGGAAAAAGGTGATATTGGGAAAGGGGGGAAGAGTAAAAAAAATATCAGTCTAAGGCTGGACCCTCGGGAGGGGGTCCAGACTGAGTCCAAGGGAAAAAAACTCACATAGCATAGCACACATAACCAGATGTCTAAATAAGTACATCCACCTCACAACATAGCCAAATTGCAAAACTTCACTAACAAAGGCAACCAAAACTGCTTGCAAGCTTACGTCAAAAGTCTATATGCACGCCATGATATTCTCACATATAAATTATTGTTTCACAACTTGGACACACACAACAGAAACTGTACTAAAACCTATCAAGTATCTCTTCAAAAGGGCAGTTAAAATCCTTGACAGGAAACCAATGCACTTCCACAGTTGTATTATTCTAAAAAAAAACTTAACATTCTTGATCTGGATAGCTACCAGATCTTTATGGATGTTTGTCTCATCTACAAAATTTTAAATGCGCTTGCACCCCTACCACTAGATTAAGTCATTCAGAGGAGAAACAGTGAAGGACGGAGAACTAGGGCCTTGTGATTGCAAATACCAAAACATAGAACAAAATTCGGTCAAATGGTCACCTCTGTAAGAGGAACGCAATCCTGGAATTAGTTGCCAACACACATTAGAGACTGTGATAACTATCCACTTTTCCAATAAAAACTTAAACACTGGCTAAAAATAAATCAGACATGCACCCATTAAACCAGCGCATTTGAAGCTGTGAGTGAATTGTCTGTCCTAGTCTATTGTCTTGTAATTGTGTATTGCAACTGCTTGTCTTGTCTGTTTTATGATGTCTTATTTATTAAATTTTTATTTCTGTCGTCAGGGTTTTAAAGTCTTATGGGCCTCCCTGTGTTATTTTAGAAACCGGCCTTGGGACTACGGCTGAAAATGAGCATTTAAGCTAAGTCTGGCGCATTTACACTGTTTAGTCAAGTGTTGATTAATGTGCACTGTCTCAATTAAATAAATGAAATACAAAAAAAAAAAAAAAAAGCATGGACCTTGTTATTTAACGCTTTGGCATTTATAACACGAGTATCCAACACTGGAACAACATTAAATTAATCATTGGTCCGTTTTAAGGACTCATTCATAAAAATACTTTTATTTGTGCCTTGTAAATATAGCTTTGAGCATATTCAGGTCTCCAAAATTCAGAATGTATTTAATGGTGGAAAAGTACAAAAGTAGACTCAGAAACTTGTACTTGGAACGAGAGCTTTATTGGAATGGCAGGTAAGAAGTCAAACTGGTTCATGGTGGACATTGAACTCCAAAATTGCCTTTATCGGTTCAGTTCATTGTCTTTATGGACAACATTTCTGGGCACAGCCAAGGTGTAGAACAGGTTTCTTAAGCGTGCTCATGAGATAACATCAGCTTGACTGCTGATTTTAAGGAAGCTAACCAAACAATATTTGCTTCAACTCAGTATTTCTGTAACTTGTTAATTCAGGCATTATTGTCATGACCTGCAATGACAGGTCAGACTGTTTATTATTTTATTGTGTTTGTTGGGAACATGAATGCTCTTTTACCGGTGATATTTGTCACCTTGTCACCAAATTTGGAGAGAAATGCAGACATTTGCTCCAAAGTGTAGGTGAGTATCTTCGTTTTCCCTTGTGTCTTGCATGTACAGTATGGTATGGAGGAAGTGATACAAAATAATCTTTGAAGTCTTTAAAATAAGTGTAATAAAACGGAAATCTAAAAAATGTAAACGGAAAAAGAGGATTTTGGAATAAGATAAAACAAAATTTGGAAAAAAAACAAAACAGATTTTACAGTGTTCAATGAGGGTCCTCTTGGTCCCCAGTGCCATCTGACCCCATACTTCTATTTGATGATAATTGACCACAAATTAGTGTGTGAATGTGAGTGTGAATGTTGTCTGTCTATCTGTGTTGGCCCTGCGATGAGGTGGCTACTTGTCCAGGGTGTACCCCGCCTTCCGCCCGATTGTAGCTGAGATAGGCTCCATCGCCCCCCGCGACCCCAAAAGGGAATAAGCGGTAGAAAATGGATGGATGGATGACCACAAATAGCATAAAGATGATGATGTTAGAGTTTGAGTAAAGGTTCTAAATAAAGTACAATTGAAATATTGCTATTATTACTATCCTCTCTGAGCTGCCACCTTAACGTGGTAGAGGAGTTTGCGTGTCCCAATGATCCTAGGAGCTATGTTGTCCGGGGGCTTGATGCCCCCTGGTAGGGTCTCCCAAGGCAAACTGGTCCTAGGTGAGGGATCAGACAAAGAGCAGCTCGAAGACCTCTATGAAGAAAACGATTAAGGAACCCAGATTTCCCTTGCCCGGACGCGGGTCACCGGGGCCCCCCTCTGGAGCCAGGCCCGGAGGTGGGGCACGATGGCGAGCGCCTGGTGGCCGGGCCTGTCCCCATGGGGCCCGGCCGGGCACAGCCCGAAGAGGTAACGTGGGTCCCCCCTCCAATGGGCTCACCACCCATAGCAGGGGTCATAGAGGTCGGGTGCGATGTGAGCTGGGCGGCAGCCGAGGGCAGGGCACTTGGCGGTCCGATCCTCGGCTACAGAAGCTAGCTCTTGGGACGTGGAACGTCACCTCGCTGGGGGGGAAGGAGCCTGAGCTAGTGCGCGAGGTGGAGAAGTTCCGACTAGATATAGTCGGACTCACTTCGACGCACAGCAAGGGCTCTGGAACCAGTTCTCTCGAGAGGGGCTGGACTCTCTTCCACTCTGGCGTTGCCGGCAGTGAGAGGCGACGGGCTGGGGTGGCAATTCTTGTTGCCCCCCCGGCTCAGAGCCTGTACGTTGGAGTTCAACCCGGTGGACGAGAGGGTAGTTTCTCTCCGCCTTCGGGTGGGGGAACGGGTCCTGACTGTGGTTTGCGCTTACGCGCCAAACCGCAGCTCAGAGTACCCACCCTTTTTGGATTCACTCGAGGGAGTACTTGAGAGTGCTCCCCCGGGTGATTCCCTCGTTCTACTGGGGGACTTCAATGCTCATGTTGGCAGCGACAGTGAAACCTGGAGAGGCGTGACTGGGAAGAGTGGCTGCCCGGATCTGAACCCGAGCGGTGTTTTGTTATTGGACTTTTGTGCCCGTCACAGATTGTCCATAACGAACACCATGTTCAAACATAAGGGTGTCCATATGTGCACTTGGCACCAGGACACCCTAGGCCGCAGTTCCATGATCGACTTTGTAGTTGTGTCATCGGATTTTCGGCCTCATGTTTTGGACACTCGGGTGAAGAGAGGGGCGGAGCTTTCTACCGATCACCACCTGGTGGTGAGTTGGCTGCGATGGTGGGGGAGGATGCCGGACAGACCTGGCAGGCCCAAACGCATTGTGAGGGTCTGCTGGGAACGTCTGGCAGAGTCTCCTGTCAGAGAGAGTTTCAATTCCCACCTCCGGAAGAACTTTGAACATGTCACGAGGGAGGTGCTGGACATTGAGTCCGAATGGACCATGTTCCGCGCCTCTATTGTCGAGGCGGCTGATTGGAGCTGTGGCCGCAAGGTAGTTGGTGCTTGTCGTGGCGGTAATCCTAGAACCCGTTGGTGGACACCGGCGGTGAGGGATGCCGTCAAGCTGAAGAAGGAGTCCTATCGAGTTCTTTTGGCTCATAGGACTCCTGAGGCAGCGGACAGGTACCGACAGGCCAAGCGGTGTGCGGCTTCAGCGGTCGCAGAGGCAAAAACTCGGACATGGGAGGAGTTAGGTGATGCCATGGAAAACGACTTCCGGACGGCTTCGAAGCAATTCTGGACCACCATCCGCCGCCTCAGGAAGGGGAAGCAGTGCACTATCAATACCGTGTATGGCGAGGATGGTGTTCTGCTGACCTCGACTGCGGATGTTGTGGATCGGTGGAGGGAATACTTCGAAGACCTCCTCAATCCCACCAACACGTCTTCCTATGAGGAAGCAGTGCCTGGGGAGTCTGTGGTGGGCTCTCCTATTTCTGGGGCTGAGGTTGCTGAGGTAGTTAAAAAGCTCCTCGGTGGCAAGGCCCCGGGAGTAGATGAGATCCGCCCGGAGTTCCTTAAGGCTCTGGATGCTGTGGGGCTGTCTTGGTTGACAAGACTCTGCAGCATCGCGTGGACATCGGGGGCGGTACCACTGCATTGGCAGACCGGGGTGGTGGTTCCTCTCTTTAAGAAGGGGAACCGGAGGGTGTGTTCTAACTATCGGCCTTCCCGGTAAGGTCTATTCAGGTGTACTGGAGAGGAGGCTACGCCGGATAGTCGAACCTCGGATTCAGGAGGAACAGTGTGGTGTTCGTCCTGGTCGTGGAACTGTGGACCAGCTCTATACTCTCGGCAGGGTCCTTGAGGGTGCATGGGAGTTTGCCCAACCAGTCTACATGTGTTTTGTGGACTTGGAGAAGGCATTCGACCGTGTCCCTCGGGAAGTCCTGTGGGGAGTGCTCAGAGAGTATGGGGTATCGGACTGTCTGATTGTGGCAGTCCGCTCCCTGTATGATCAGTGCCAGAGCTTGGTCCGCATTGCCGGTAGTAAGTCGGACACGTTTCCAGTGAGGGTTGGACTCCGCCAAGGCTGCCCTTTGTCACCGATTCTGTTCATAACTTTTATGGACAGAATTACTAGGCGCAGTCAAGGCGTTGAGGGGATCTGGTTTGGTGGCTGCAGGATTAGGTCTCTACTTTTTGCAGATGATGTGGTCCTGATGGCTTCATCTGGCCAGGACCTTCAGCTCTCACTGGATCGGTTCGCAGCTGAGTGTGAAGCGACTGGGATGAGAATCAGCACCTCCAAATCCGAGTCCATGGTTCTCGCCCGGAAAAGGGTGGAGTGCCATCTCCGGGTTGGGGAGGAGATCTTGCCCCAAGTGGAGGAGTTCAAGTACCTCGGAGTCTTGTTCACGAGTGAGGGAAGAGTGAATCGTGAGATCGACAGGCGGATCGGTGCGGCGTCTTCAGTAATGCGGACGCTGCATCGGTCCGTTGTGGTGAAGAAGGAGCTGAGCCGGAAGGCAAAGCTCTCAATTTACCGGTCGATCTACGTTCCCATCCTCACCTATGGTCATGAGCTTTGGGTTATGACTGAAAGGACAAGATCACGGGTACAAGCGGCCGAAATGAGTTTCCTCCGCCGGGTGGCGGGGCTCTCCCTTAGAGATAGGGTGAGAAGCTCTGCCATCCGGGAGGAGCTCAAAGTAAAGCCGCTGCTCCTACATATCGAGAGGAGCCAGATGAGGTGGTTCGGGCATCTGGTCAGGATGCCACCCGAACGCCTCCCTAGGGAGGTGTTTAGGGCACGTCCGACCGGTAGGAGGCCGCGGGGAAGACCCAGGACACGTTGGGAAGACTATGTCTCCCGGCTGGCCTGGGAACGCCTCGGGGTCCCACAGGAAGAGCTGGACGAAGTGGCTGGGGAGAGGGAAGTCTGGGCTTCCCTGCTTAGGCTGCTGCCCCCGCGACCCGACCTCGGATAAGCGGAAGAAGATGGATCGATGGATGGCTATTATTATAAATAAGACACAAATAGCTCGCATGTCCCTTCATTTTGTCAATGTTGCTCTTATAGTAATTAAAGGGGAACATTATCACCAGACCTATGTAAGCGTCAATATATACCTTGATGTTGCAGAAAAAAGACCATATAATTTTTTAACCAATTTCCGAACTCTAAAAGGGTGAATTTTGGCGAATTAAACGCCTTTCTAATATTCGCTCTCGGAGCGATGACGTCACGTTGTGTCGTCACATCGGGAAGCAATCCGCCATTTTCTCAAACACCGAGTCAAATCAGCTCTGTTATTTTCCGTTTTTTCGACTGTTTTCCGTACCTTGGAGACATCATGCCTTGTCGGTGTATTGTCGGAGGGTGTAAC
Organism: Nerophis lumbriciformis; assembly: GCF_033978685.3. Classification (NCBI taxonomy): domain Eukaryota; kingdom Metazoa; phylum Chordata; class Actinopteri; order Syngnathiformes; family Syngnathidae; genus Nerophis; species Nerophis lumbriciformis. Next base: position 21,881,021 of record NC_084557.2, read on the forward strand.
AACACGAACAGGGACGGATTCAAGTTGCACCAGTGGCCCAAAGATGCGAAAGTGGCAAGAAATTGGACGTTTGTTCCGCACACTTTACCGACGAAAGCTATGCTACGACAGAGATGGCAAGAATGTGTGGATATCCTGCGACACTCAAAGCAGATGCATTTCCAACGATAAAGTCAAAGAAATCTGCCGCCAGACCCCCATTGAATCTGCCGGAGTGTGTGAGCAATTCAGGGACAAAGGACCTCGATAGCACAGCAAGCAATGGCGGCAGTTTGTTCCCGCAGACGAGCGAGCTAAACCCCCTGGATGTCTTGGCTCACACCGTCCCTTATGTCACCAAAGATGATCAAGAGAAGAATATCGACCCTAGCTTCCCTGGACTGCTGACATCAACTCCAAAACTGGACAGATCAGCTTTCAGGAAAAGAGCGCGGATGAGGGTATGTCTACAGAATATATTGATTGATGAAAATTGGGCTGTCTGCACTCTCAAAGTGCATGTTGTTGCCAAATGTATTTCATATGCTGTAAACCTAGTTCATAATTGTTAATTTCCTTTAATGCCAAACAAACACATACCAATCGTTGGTTAGAAGGCGATCGCCGAATTCGTCCTCGCTTTCTCCCGTTTCGCTGGCTGTCGTGTCGTTTCCGTCGGTTTCGCTTGCATACGGTTCAAACCGATATGGCTCAATAGCTTCAGTTTCTTCTTCAATTTCGTTTTCGCTACCTGCCTCCACACTACAACCATCCGTTTCAATACATGCGTAATCTGTTGAATTGCTTAAGCCGCTGAAATCCGAGTCTGAATCCGAGCTAATGTCGCTATAGCTTGCTGTTCTATGCGCCATGTTTGTTTGAGTTGGCATCACTATGTGACGTCACAGGAAAATGGACGGGTGTATATAACGATGGTTAAAATCAGGCACTTTGAAGCTTTTTTTAGGGATATTGCGTGATGGCTAACATTTTGAAAAAAACTTCGAAAATTAAAATAAGCCTTCTGAAATTGTGATAATGTTCCCCTTTAAAGGTGGAAAAACCTGGTGCACTCTCACAAATAGAGGTACGAGACGAGAACTTTTCTGTACATTTTTAAAGACTGTTCTCTCGAAGTACAATATTTATTGTCTTTAAGAAGCCAGGGTTGTACATTTATACTACACTCACAGTTTGTTATAACACGGTCCAATATGACGCAATGTTCTATTTAACGTGTTCGTTTTTTACCGCCCACCAGAGTCAATCGCGTTGTTTTTCACCAAATATCGCATATTTACAACCTTATTGTCATGACTGGGAAGGACAGGTCGTGTCCTGTGGAATCAACATAAGAGCACTGACAGGAAATAAACACCAACCAAGCAGCCATTTGTTTCTTCCAGACAGCCCACCAACTCTCTGCGGTGTTCCTATTTGGCTCAATGATTCTGTCATGATTTGTTGGTGGTGAACCCCAAGATGCAGGGATGGCAGGCATAGCGCAGGAAAACATGACTTTAATGTCAAAAGGAAATGCAGGGAAAACAGATTCCAGGAAACAGGAAAACAGGATACCAGGATACCAGGAAACCAATCATCGCGCACCGACTGGAGGCATAAATAGCAGGCAGCTGATTGACAACAGGTGTGGCCAGGCTGCCAATCAGCAGCAAGTGAGGGGAAACAGCGCTTAGGGAGACAAGCTGGAAATGAAACCAAAATAAGAGCACTGACAGGAAATAAACACCAGCTAAGGAAACACGACCCAACGTGAATGTGACAGATCGTCACAATAATAGGGTAACAGCTTAAAATTTAATATCAGAACTAATTTTTTAAAATGTACTGCTGGATTGAAGATGGCTGCGATCAGAAGTCTCTGAGACGAGAGCTAGGCCAATCATCCCAAAATGAGCCGATTAAACGCCTGAAACTATGTGCTTCTAAATAAATACAAGGCTGGAATTCCACGCTGATGAATCTATTTCAGATTTGTAATCATATATTGATTCATACTATTATAACATGACGACAAAGTGAGTCTGATGATATTACAAAGGACTTAAAAGATATCAGAAGCTCCATTGCAAAAAACAATGAGAAATTACAAAACCTCGACTTATTGAAGAAACTATCCGAGGATGTGGAGGAGCTTAAACAATCTATGGACTTTCAAAGTGCACTTGTGGACGTGTTCAAGCAGGAAAATGCTACGCTACGAGCAGAAGTGAACAGCCTCAGACCGCAAACTTCTGACATCGAAAATACAAATATAAAAGTCACGCAAGATATTTTGGATTTACAATGTAGGAGTATGCGGAACAATGTCATCATTCACGGAGTTCCAGAGGAAAAGTGGGAAACTTACCACAAAACAGAAGAGTTGGTCCAAACTTTTTTAACATCCCATCTCAAGATGGACGGTGCAACAGAGAGGAACATTGGCTTTGGACGTGTTCATCGCATTGGGAAAAAACGACATTCTGGGGGAGAGAAGGTATGTCGCCCAATTGTTGCACAGTTTGTTGACCCAAAGAAAAAATCCATGGTAATGGAGTGTGGAAAAGAACTCAAGGGAACGACCTTCTCCATTAGTGACCAGTTTCCAGCCGAGATACTCAAGAGAAGACGGCTGTTGTTTCCAATAATGAATGAGGCTAAAAAGAACAACAAACGAACCTGTCTAATTGTGGACAAACTCTACATCGAAGGTACTCTTTTTAGAAATGCCAGAATTACATACTGGTTGAGTGGCGGTGTTGATATAATCCAAACGGACTGAAAAGAACATATTGCAACCGCACCAAAACAATGCCGCAAGATGATGACGTCATGCATACACAGGTAGTCATGGACACTTTTAGCACCGCCAGAAACCTCGATGAAGTTATTTCAGGTACATTTTTCTTCATTTCTGTCCAAACATTTTTTTAGGGGGATGTATTACTAGCCTGGTTCTGTGTTTCCTTTTTATACCACTACTTGATTGATTGGTGAAATTTGTTTAGTTTTTTGTTGTTGTTATCTCTTAGCTTTTTCTCTCTCTTCTACTGTTTTACTTTTTAGCTTTCTCCTTCTCTTATGATTTTGTTTCCCTTATCATTTGTTTTCTCTAATTTATTTTACTTTCTTTAAGCATGTTTGTTTTACTATTTAAATTATAAAATTTTGTGGTAAAGGGCAATGGAAGGGGGGAGGTAGGGGGATTGACAAGAAAAAATAGCCCAGTTAAAATATACATTGAGAGGACACATTTACTAAATGTTATGTTTGATAATTTTTGTCAAATAAGGAAGAAAACCAACATAACAACATAAGATATTGCAATGACTAGAAAATGTTTGAGAATTATATCATGGAATGTAAAAGGTGCAAATGGACAGGTGAAACAAAGAAAAATTCTGAAGCATTCTAAACAATATTTCTACTGATATTGCTTTTCTACAGGAAACCCATTTGAAAACTGAACATTTAAAATATCTGAAAAATAGATGGGTTGGTGAGAGAGTTGGTGTTGGACTGTCTTCCAAAGGATCTGGTGTTGCTATTATGTTTAACAAAAATATTAACTATATCATAAATAGTATATTTTTAGATCCAGAGGGTATATATATGATTATTAATTGCCATATAGATAATAACAATATCACACTGTCAGGACTTGGACTTTGGCGTGGTTTGTTTTCCCATGGTGCAAATGATTTGGACCAGACATGACGTGAAGTTAAATACATGATTTAATTTTAACACTCAAAAAAAGAACAAACAAAAGGCACTCACAGTGGAGACACAAAACTTAATGCAGGGAACACAAACTTGGACTATGCATAACTATGAACATGGCAAAACAAAAGACACTAACTATGGCATAAATAAACACAACTTACTTGCGGAAGCAAAGAGCAGCATGAATGTGATGTCGCCAGGCCGACCAACAGAAAATGAAAAGCTTAAATAACACAGACATGATTAACAACAGGTGCGTGAGTGCAAATGTGAAAACGTGAGACAGGTGCGTGACATGACGATGTGAACCAGGTGAAACTAATGGTTACTATGGTGACAAAGGGAGTGAAGACAAGAACTAAAAAGTGTCCAAAAACCAAGCAAAACATAACTAAACAAAACATGATCACAGACATGACACACACTGGTAAACTTATATGCACCCAATGATGATAAACCTTCTTTCTTTGGTGACATGCAGCTCAAATGGGCAGATTATGTTGATTCTGATATTATTATGGGTGGAGATCTAAATTTAACTATAAATCCAAATATTGATAAAACTGGTAAGATTGTTAAACCCAAGAAATCAGTTTTTTCTCTTCTGAAATGAATGCAAACTCTTAACCTAATAGATATTTGGAGAACCTCAAATCCATATGAGAAGGATTTCACTCTTTATTCAAACATACATCAGTCATTTTCAAGAATATATATGTTCTTTGTTCCTAAAGCAATTGTAGAAAATGTGCAGGCTAAAATTCACTCAATAATTATTTCTGATCATAGTCCAATTCAAATCATCTTTCCTCCAGTCGCTTTCCAATTCAAACAATGGAAAATTAATATTTCTTTATTAGAAAGTGAGGAAAACAAATTACAAATTAAAAAATGTATTTCAGATTTTATTACAAATAACCAGGATTCTGTCTCTGACATCTCCACAATTTGGGAAGCACTTAAGTGTTGTGTAAGAGGAGAACTTATTAGGACGGCAAGCTTTAAGAATAAAAAACAATGTGCTGAAGAAAATGAATTATTGAATGGAATCAAACAATTGCAGGACACATTGTCCAAACAGTATAATCATGAAACATGGATCAACCTTTGCAAACAAAGAATGGAATATGATAATATAATAAAGCAGAAGGTTGAATATAAAATTAATAAGGCAAAATTAAAGTTTCATGAATACGGCGAGCAAGCTGGAAAGCTCCTTGCGTTAAGATTAAAGATGCTGATGACTATAAATCATATGTCTAATATTAAACTATCAGATGGTAGTATTTCTGTTGATCCCAAGCAAATCAATGAAACATTTAGAACATTTTATACAAATCTATACAAGCCCGAGAAAGATTGTAGCATAGAAGCTAAGCAGTCATATTTAAACGCAATACAACTGCCATCCTTATCAGAGCATGACAAAAAATCACTGGAGGAACCTATACAATTAATGGAAATTCAAAAAGCTATAAATTCATTTGCAAAAAATAAATCTCCTGGCCCTGATGGCTACAATACAGAATTGTATCAAATATTCAGTGAAGATTTGTCTCCTCTATTATTACAAATGTACCAATCATCATTTAATAAACAATTGTTTTCTCCAACCTTCAATTTTTCTCATATCTCATTGATACATAAAAAGGATAAAGACTCGTTGTTTTGCAGTAATTATCGTCCTTTATCCCTAGCCAATATGGACAATAAAATCTTGGCAAAAATCTTAGCCACACGATTATCAAATGTAATAGGAAAATGAATTCATACTGACCAAACTGGCTTCATGGTAGGTCGACAATCTTCAGACAATACAAGAACATTGTTTAATGTTATTTACTATGCTAGAAGTCCCCCTTATCCCACAGTAGTATGTACTGTTGATGCGGAGAAGGCATTCGACCGCATAAACTGGTTATTTATGTTTTGCACATTACGTAAATTTGGATTTGGAGATAAGTTTATACAATGGATTAAGATGCTTTATACAAGGCCCATGGTATCAGTCAAAACCAATAATCATATTTCATAACCTTTTTGCGTTAAAAAGAGGAGTAAAACAGGGATGTCCTGCATCTGGATTATTATTTAATTTGGTTATTGAACCTTTAGCTGCAAAAATAAGAAGTGAAAATAATATTCATGATATACAAATTGGCTCTCAGTATAATAAGCTATCGATGTATTGTGACGACATAATTCTCTACCTGTCACATGTTAACTCCTCTCTTCACTATATCAATAATGTCATCACTGAATACTGCTGTTTATCAGGGTATAAAGCCAATTGGGACAAAAGTGAAATATTACCACTTAATAAACACTGCAAGAAATCACACGTTCAGAACTCCAAAATTAAATGGAAAGAGGCAGAAATCATATATCTAGGACTACATATTACACCAAACCTTTATACAAGCAGAGATCTAAATCTTAAACATTTAAAAAATAAGATAGAATCCAAAATGGAACGCTGGTCACATCTCCAAATATCACTTTGGGGTCGGGTGAACATAGTAAAAATGAGTATACTGCCAGCAGTTAATTATATACTGAAAATGATGCCTGTCCTAATTAATAAAAGTTGGTTTAAGAAAATACATACAATGATATCACATTTTATATGGCCAGATGTTCATACTTAAGGTTGTTGTCATGATCTGTGGTCTGGATCATGTTTTGTTTAGTTATGTTCTGTTAGTTTTGGACTTCTTTAGTTCCGTCTGCGCTTCCTTGTTTGTTTTTGTCACCATGGCGACTCATTAGTTTCACCTGTCATTTGTTGTTTGGATCACACCTGTCGTTAATTATTATTAACTAATTATTAACTATTATTTAAGCCTGCCTTTTCCGGTCACTCGGTGTGGCTTCATTGTTTGCTTCATGCAACCTGTCAGCTTAAGTTTTGCCTTCTCTCTAGTTGATGCTAAATGTTAGCTTCTATGTTTCCTGCGCTAGGTTTTTGCCTTAGCTTCCAGTGTGTTAGGCACGCTTGGCTTTGTTTGCCTATTTTGTAAGTTGCATGATTTATGATAAATGAATCATTTCCTACCTTCACGCCTTGATCCGGAGCCGTCAGCATTGCATTCCGGGAGAACGAACCGCAGCATGCTGCATCCCGATCGTGACAGAATGAAGCCACCAATCAGTTCTCTCGCACCTGACAGCCAGGAGATGGAGACGCGCCGGCGAAGACGGAAGCCAGCCAGAAAGGCTTCGCCTTGCCGTCAGGACGCGCCGTTCCCCCAAACTCCTCCTCCGGAACACAGCACGCCACATGCAGCCCAGTCTTCCTCGACGGCGTTGTATGGTAATCCCCTCAGTCATTTTGCCAAGCAGTTCACCGTTTGGGCTGTCAGTCAGCTGGAGACCCACGCTGATGACATCACGCCGCCGCCTTGTGATGACGTCACCCCGACCACTGGTGATGACGTCAGAGACCAAGATTTTTTTTCTAATTCTGTTAACTTTTTTTATCAGCCGCCTCCAAAGGACTTTTATGGCAGAATTAGACATTTCCAGAATATTTTTTTACAGACCCGCTCACCGGGTCTGTCCTTGTCCTCCAGGACTCAAGCTCCGCTCCTGGTCACTGTAGCCCCGCCCACGACATACACTTTTTCCTCCTGTCCTCCCACACAATCTCGGGGGGAGGGAATACATTTTGGACAATTTAAAGGGGAGGATTTTAACCACCTCCTGACCAAAAAACCACCCACTCTTAAAGACTGTTCCAGACCGCAAGGAGCGCGTCTGGTGTCCGCTTTTTGAGGGCTGGTGCCGGGAGCTGTGCTAGTGGGGTAGCTCAGCCAGGCAGAAACCTTTGGCCCGTCCACCACCACCAGTCCGTCGGCATACCAAGCCGCAACCCCCAGCTAGGCCACCTCCACCAAGCTCATGGCTAACCTCAGCCCGGGTGGGCCTGCAGACGCCACCATCATCTCCAGTGGGCCTGCAGACGCCATCCTCCTCAGCACCTGAAGTTCCTGTTCCTGCACCCCAGCTGGCAACAGATCCTGTTCCTGCACCCCGGCTGGCACCAGTTCCTGTTCCTGCACCTAACAATTATTTGTTTAAGGCGTTATCCGGCTTAATGTAGACAGGGCCTGAAAGATGGCTTATATGATCAGTAGCTGGATCAGTGTTGCACTGGCAGTATATGGACAATGATAAAGAAAGTGTCAAATCACAAATCCATCAGGCTCGCACGAGCACGTTTTTTAATAATGACTTGTTATGAACACAGTTGGACTCCCTCCATGTATTAAAAACATGGCAAGACTGAGTCATATGTCCAACACTGGTGCTTACGCAAGTCGTAGCAAAGTATCTTGTAGAGGCAATTCAAGGGAAGAGTAAAGACATTCTTTCATCAAGTAAAGCAATCAGTGATGCTTCATTTCATAAAAGCATGTTGCCCGTTTGTAATAAACGGCCTCTATGTTAGCATGGATCCAATCTTAATGTCAGAGGCTTTTGTTTACAAGATAGCAATTTTGCTTGCACCAGATCTGAACAATTCCTGTCGCCGCAGCCTCTATCTTCTCAAAAGATGCTGATTGGGGCCAGTCGTTCACAATTGAATGTAAAAGTCCGCCTGATGTTTGTATGTGATTACACTCTCCTTGCACACACACACACTCCAAGAGGAATGGATACCATTCAAGCACCTTTGAAAGATCCCTGAACTATTTGTTTCATTCTCTCCCCTTTGTTCTTCATAATGACTTGGCCTGCTGTTATCTGTCTTCCTAAGTTTGCAGTTGTATTTTTTTTACCTGCAGATGAATGGTTGATACAGCTCTGTCACGAACCAACAAAGAAATGTGCGTTATCTTCTTCTATACCTTGTAGTTGAGTGGAGGATACTCCTACTGTAAAGGCAGAATTTACGGCCGAGCTGTTGTATTGGACTCATACACATGCACTCCCACACTCCCACACCGATCCCCACAGGACAAACAGCTTTTGTTGCAGTCATGCAAGGATCGGAGTGGCAAAAAGAGGCTTTATTGGGAAAGGGCTGTGGTGTTTTCGTGCTCCAAAATCACCCAGGCTCATTAGGGAAGACATTTACGAGCTGGAGAAGAGAACACGGCACAACAGCACTTCACAACACTGACCTATTTAAGGGTTGACTTGATGATGAAATGATCGATAAAACAGATTACAGCCCGTCACCAGAGAACGGTCCATGCGTTGTGGGGAATGTGACAACAAATCAACTTCTGAAGTTTGAGCTGGTGAAAAGGCCTTTCTTATGCTGACAACATTGGCACTTATTTCATATAGTTCTGGACCTAAAAATTATGTCTACGGGTACAATTTCCTGCTCCAGCACGCCCCGCGACCCCGAAAGGGACAAGCGGTAGAAAATGAATGGATGGATGGATAGAATATAAAACATGTTTTCAGTTATTTCACCTTTTTTTGTTAAGTACATAACTCCACATGTGTTCATTCATAGTTGTGATGCCTTCAGTGACAATCTACAATGTAAATAGTCATGAAAATAAAGAAAACACATTGAATAAGAAGGTGTGTCCAAACCTTTGGCCTGTACTGTATATATAACTTGATCATCTGCAGGCTATGGGTCCTTTAAATGGATGATTTAGATGTCACAGAGAGAATAAAAGTAGCATCATTCAGACACATCAAACACGCTCGCTCGGACAAATATGCTGCTTGTACTGAGTGTGTCTTCCTGCAGTCTTTGATTTATCTACTTCCTTCCTACGGTACGTATGTGAGCAGTAGCTCCCCTAAACACGAATCTTCAGTCCTCGGTGATGGCTTCCATGTGTGTATCTGCAGTGAAATGTACCTTTTCCACAACGGAGGAAGGGCAACCCGACACTGTGGCATCCCCCAAAATGCCTCCTCCTGTGAAAAAGCCGCCATTGAAAAAGAAAACATAACCACTTTGGTGAGGTTATGCAATTTCATCATAGGTTTGCCCAGTGTAAAGCTCAATGCAGCTGTTTGTTATATAGTCCCCATTCCTGTAAATGAAAAGAAAATGAAAAAAAACCTCAAAAATGTTGTTATTGTCAACAAACTTATTCAAAGGTGTTGTCAGTTCTAGTGTTTTGCCTTGTCGGGGTTGTTCCAAGTCCACTTCTCTAAATGTTTTTAGGGCAGATTCAATTGGGTACCAAAGTACTTCTAAGACATGGCAAATAATAATGTTTTTGCTGCTGGAATTCCCAGCATGCCTCGGTGCACTTTGAAGTTACGCCATTAGTTGTTCCTTTAGAATCCTAGCAGCAGTTAGTGTGATTATGTTATATGTAAAGTTCAATGATTGAAAGTTATTTATTTTTATGACGTATTCCTGTTTCTACGGTGTGGCAAGCTTGTTAGTGAGTACCATTTGTAGTTGTTGATTGGCTATAGCTTGAACCAATAAAGCGCATTTTCCTCCAGCAAAGCTGAAGTGCCTCTGGTTCAAGATTGCCACGATAAGACAGTGAGACCCATACTTGCCAACCTTGAGACCTCCGATTTCGGGAGGTGGGGGGTGGGGGTGGGAGGGGCGTGGTCGGGGTTGTGGTTGGGGGCGGGGGCATGGTTAAGAGGGGAGGAGTATATTGACAGCTAGAATTCACCAAGTATTTCATACATACGGTTTATATATATATATATATATATATATATATATATATCTACATCCTGAAAATATGCAAACAAAACTGTGTTTAGATAATTGATACTTCAAACTTGCATAAATAAATCTTAAGGAATGAAATGCTAAAGTTTTTGATAAACAAGCAATTATTTTAATAATTACATATGGTCATTTTAAATGAATTATTATGATCATTTAAAATTAATTATTTCAAAAATGTTTATTTTATTAATGTTGTAAATACCCACTTAATAAATCTAGAAAGGGTGGTCTTAAAGAGGTAGGCATTATTCGGAGGTCTCAAGAAGGTAAGAAATACAAGACTGTGTGCGTGTGTGTGTGTGTGTGTGTGTGTGTGTGTGTGTGTGTGTGTGTGTGTGTGTGTGTGTGTGTGTGTGTGTGTGTGTGTGTGTCTGTCTGTAAGCGTCCATGCACTTGTGGCCATCCACGGCCGTGGTCAGGTGCAAATATGAGGGACACACCTTAAGTTGAGGTGGCGACTTGTCCAGGGTGTAACCCGCCTTCCGCCCGATTGTAGCTGAGATAGGCTCCAGCGCCCCCCGCGACCCCGAAGGGAATAAGCGGTAGAAAATGGATGGATGGATGTTTATTTTAATGCATAATTCTATGACTGAATGTAATAACAAGTCAGAAAAAATACAAATAAAAATACAATTAATTTTGATGTTTTTAGCAAAATATAGTAAAAATGTATTTTTTTATTTTTTTTTTAATTAATAACTATATTTATATTTAGGTAAGATAAACATAATAATACAATTTATCCCTAGTCTGGATGATTTAGTTCTTGTCACCGTGTTGTCCTCCCGTCGTGAAAAAAGGCTGTCCTCACTCAGGTCCGCATGGAGCTGGAGGGGGCGTGGCCTCCAGCTCCGGCTGAAAATCGGGAGATTTTCGGGAGAATATTTGTCCCGGGAGGTTTTCGGGAGAGGCGCTGAATTTCGGGAGTTTCCCGGAGAATTCGGGCGGGTTGGCAAGTATGGTGAGACCTCTATAGTCACAAGACAAACAATTCCACTTTGAACCTGAATTTTCAGGAAAATATTCATCTGAAGTCATGTGAAGCATCATACATACATTTTGCATGACCACAGCTCTGTGGGCAACCCGCAGTTTTATGAAAGCAGACAAAAGGGTAAAAAAAAGGGTATAAAAAAAACACGCTAAGACACCCAGAGAGGACCTAAAATGGGACCTTGAGAAACTATAATTAAAGAAGTTACTGACTGCATCTGAAGTAAGCACACTACAGCAACACCTTACGAGAAAAATATGTAACTGACAAAAAGGAGAGGACTTAAAGGGGTGTCTTGAGGAACGCCTCAGTTACGTAAATCACAAGTTTGGACCCCAGTCTTCTATGTTTGCTAGCAAGGTTAAAATGTCAATGCAAGGATAAGTCAATGTGTTTACAGTGGTCCAAGATTCTCTGTACAAAAGGAGCACTCTTTTTAGGAATTTTCTGCATTGTTTGAACTGATCTCAGGGGCTGGTATGGCGCAATCTCTAGGCCACCAGTTAAATAAACCTGTCTTGCACATTTAAAAAACAGTGTCTGCATGCACACAATAAAATATTTTACCCCCATTGGACATGTAACATGCCGTGCCACAGTGCACCTTGGCCATGCTAAAGTCCGCCATACGTTCTGGTGGGACTCGCTGAAAATCAGACCTTTAGACCAGTTTGCTCAGTCGAAAGGCCTCCCTTATTGCGCAATTGTAATGATCCTTCCGCAAGTTCACCTATATAGTCAAGTTTCTTCTTGGCGCTGAAGCTGATCTAAGGACTTCACTAAACCATCCAATCTTTGCTGTATTTATTTATTCATCTGAGTGTTGTGAGGTGGACAAGTGGCTAATGAGATGTCTTTAGTTGTGAGGATCCCCAATGCAGGCTAGCATACAAAAAAATGTTCAGCCCATAGTCGACTGTTTGTTAATTATGGGAGAAATCCGATAGAACGATGAAAATCCTTAATCAAAGACAACTTTATATTATATTTGAGATTTTTGGGGGTGATATAAATATTTGAAACAGAGCATTTCATCTTAAATTGTCCCTACATTGATGTACAGTCTTACGCTAGGACATGTGCCAGGGCGGCTTGATCTGTTGACTCATCCAGCTGTAGAGCGTAAAATCCACTCGCTGTTTCAAAACATCCTCTGACATGTCAGTGAAGCACCGACAAACAGTGTTGTTTGATGAAGACATGGTCTGTGCAGTTTTTCTGGCCTTAATCGTTCCTCGAAACAAATCCTGTTTTCTGGAGAGGATTTTTCGAATGAGCGTGTTTGGATACTTAATGTCCATGCAACAGTGAATGTTTCACCAAGATATGCAATGCAAGTTTTGGACATAAACTGTGGCCGAAATCCATCCATCCATCCATTTCCTACTGCTTGTCCCTTTTGGGGTCGTGGGGGCGCTGGAACCTATCTCAGCTGCATTTGGGCGGAAGGCAGGGTACACCCTGGACAAGTCGTCACCTCTGTTATGGGTCACGGGCCCAAGGGCCCACAGGCTTTCCCCATCAGCTGAGGTTGCGTCTCCGCGCGGCTGCGATGACTCTGCAATCAACGCAACTGCCCGTGATGAGTAACCTGCCTTCATAAGCCAGCGTGTCTTGAGATCTAGTGCCAGAACGTAGCTTCTTGTACCCGTACAGTAAGCCAAATACGTCTCCAGCCTTCTCGCATGTGCTATCTTTCTCTCTGTGTTCCCTCCCCGTCGTGTTCATTGCCTCTCGTGTTGTGTCGTTCTCCAGCTTCCCGTCACCCTTCCTTGTCGTCGAGCAGTGTGTCTTGTCTCCCTGGATCCCCTCTGGACTTCCTCTAGCCTCTCTGGACTTCGACCTCACGCCTGCCCACCGACCATGACACCTCGCTCCAGTCCTTGACCCTCCGCCCGTCTATCGACTTCCAAGCCTGCTTTGCCCCCTTTGGACTTCCGCCTCAAACTCAACACGCACCATCAACACCCGCTGGTAACAACTCTCATATAGTTCACTGACATAGTCGCACTATATATATATATATATATATATATATATGTATATATATTTGGATTACACACACACCTCACGCACATATTCTGCTGTCAATAAATACGGTGACAGCTAAAGACGTCACTGTCTCACCGCCGTCTTCTTCTCCCGCTGCACCGTCACAACCTCATCGCAGGGCCAACACAGATAGACAGACAACATTCACACTCACACTCACACACTAGGGCCAATTTAGTGTTACCAATCAACCTATCCCCAGGTGCAAATCTTCGGGGGTGGGAGGAACCCGGAGTACCCGGAGGGAACCCACGCAGTCACAGGGAGAACATGCAAACTCCACACAGAAAGACCCCTGGATCGAACCCAGGACTTTGGTATTGTGAGGTACACGCACTAACCCCTGTACTAGCGCAAAAAGCATCACCAAAAACAGCACACACCCTGGGGTTCACCTGTTCCACCTGCTACCATCGGGCAGGCGCTACAGGTGCATCAGAGCCAGAACAAACAGGCTCAGAGACAGCTTCTTTCCCAGAGCTGTCACCATCTTGAACTCTAACTTATAATAAATAATTTACTCCTATACAATATCCTACCCTAATACCCTACTGTGCAATATTACCCTTCGAGTGCAATACGTCCGACACTGATTGTTATTTATTACTCCGGGACTCTTGTCTTGTTCTGTATATTGTACAGTATTTTGTATTTCTATAGTGTTTTGTATATTGTACAGGATTGCTTATTATTTGTATTGGATAGCAGTCTGTTTATTTCAATTGTTAGTTTTTTTCTTTATTACCTCTTGTGTAATTTATTTTTACCCCATATTTGTTCCCACTACCACACCTTAAGTTGGAGTCCTTAATCTCGTTATATGCAAATATAATGACAATAAAGTCAATTATATTCTATTCTATTCTATTCTGTACCACCGTGCTGCCCTGGCTGAAATCCACCAGTACAAAACGTACCCATTTTGAGTGGTTAGCTGCACGATGGAATGAGCGACAGACAGCCACAGGTAAACAGCTAAATGATGAAAAGAAAAGTAAGTGAACACATGCGAGTCAGTCAGAAAACAAATGACATAGGTCAGAAAATGTTCTAATTATTCTCAACACCACAAAATAAAACCAGCTGTTTAGCACACAATATAAATGAAATCTTCAAGATCAAACACACATTTTCACAACATGCACACAGAACAATGAACATCTTAGTGTTTTTCTCTTAGTGCCTAAACCAGGGGTCGGCAACCCAAAACGTTGAAAGAGCCATATTGGACCAAAAATACAAAAAAACTAATCTGTCTGGAGCCGCAAAAAATTAAAAGCCATATATAAGTCTTATAATGAAGGCAACACATGACGTAAGTGTCTATACTAGATATAATAGCCTACTATCAAAATTACTTTAAAAGCCGTATATAAGTCTTATAATTAAGGCAACACATGATGTAAGTGTCTATATTAGCTACAATAGCCTATTATCAAAATGACTATGTGTCGCAGGCCTAAGCAAATCTTCGTTGACAGAAATGTTACAATTTTATATCTATTCTACACTATTTTACAACATTAAAAACCATTAGTTAATCAGAGGCTACTCAGAAGGTGAAATAACTCCTGAAAATTACTGGCTTTTAATGGCCAAAGGTGTGTGTCTAAGTTAAGGCTGTCTTCTTTTAATAGATTTATTACAATCTTTGGCAAGCAAGGTCATGTTTGCTGTGGTCTGGAACAACATGGCACACAAACAACTATCAGAAATGCAGCCAATATTACATACAGATAATGCGTCAAAACTAAATTATATACAAAGAGGATAAAAGCAAAGGATATTAAATGAGCTCAAATATACCTATAAACGAGGAATAATGATGCAATATGTACATACAGCTAGCCTAAATAGCATGTTAGCATTGATTAGCTTGCAGTCATGCACTGACCAAATATGCCTGATTAGCACTCAACAAAGTGCACCTTTGTGCATTCACGCACAGCATGAAACGTTTGGTGGACAAAATGAGACAAAGAATGAGTGGAAGATTTCACATGTAAACAAACTGTTGCGTCACAGTCCACACTATGGTGAGTTCAAGAACCGCCGAAATGAGTAGGACAAAACAATGTTCGCCAAATACTCTCATCAGTGAAGCATACACACAAACATATCAAACAGTGGGTTTTCTAACATACTAAAACAAAAAAACAATTTCCCCCCCATCTTTTTCCATATTCAATCCTTTTTCAAAAATGCTCCAAGGAGCTACTAGGGTGGCACTAAAGAGCTGCATGTGGCTCGAGAGCCGCGGGTTGCTGACCACGAGCCTATACCATACCTTTCTGTTTTTCCCCCAAAATACCATATTTTTGACCTTATTTCCTCCGTGTCTTCTGTGTGTTCCCATATATATATTTTTATACTTTTTATTTTTTTTTACAAAACGTACCATAAAAAAAATTTGGTCCAATACTGCCAGCAGCTGGAGAAAATCACCTTCTGTTTTTTTCAGCTTTGGCAACACCCAGTAACTTGGATTTTAGAAGTGGGGGGACACACAACTGGGTTGCGTACATGAAGCATGGTTTGAAAGGATCATATGTATGTTTTGAAGTTGATGTTTATCCTATGTGTCTCGGCTGGGAATCGAACCATGTGCACAGGAGTAAAAGACTGATACTTAATCGCAAACAACCAACAGTGTATATGTAAAGTATTGCTTCACTTTTTCCACGTTTTGTTATGTTACAGCCTCAATCCAAAAGGGAAACAATTAATTTTTGTCCTGAAAATTCTACAGACAATACCTCATAATGAAAATGTGAAGATTGTATTATTTTTATTTTGCAAATTTATTAAAACTAATAAACTAAACTAACACATATAAAATCGGTGCTCACATCAAACTTGAGCTGGTCAACAAAAAAGATCCCCAAATATTTATATGATGAAACAATGTCAACTTTTTTGTTATGTATGATGCACTCCGTAGAAATTTCCTTCTTACGTCTAAAATCAAAAATGAATTATTTGGTTTTAGATACATTTAAATCCAAAAAGTTACAGTCACACCAGGAGATCAAATCTGTCAATAATAGCAGTCTAGTCTGATCTTCAGCTTTACTCCTCTTATGTAGTAATCTCACCAGTGGTGTGCCGTCAGGGCCAGCTCTCTGCTGGCCTAACGTAACCAGAAATCATGATCATAATTAAAGCTGCAGTTATTTTTGTATTTACTTTCCCTAAATATCTAAAAGTATTCATATTTTCTTCATGTCATATTATGCTCCTTCCAGTGCTGTTGTTTTTAGTTTTAGTTTGTATCCAATCAGAATTCAGCTAGCTTATGTTACCACGCTGTACGGAATCTGCCAGATGCCTTCAGAATCAATAATGCAGGCGTCCGTGCACTGTAAGTGAACGGGGACATACAGGTGATAGACAGTTGCGATAGCCAATCAGATCACGAGTTGTTGTCAGTAAGGCCTTCTAGCTGGCCTAACGTTGAACGTGACATTTACACGTCTTGTGATTGGATACTTACCGGGATCGTTAGCGGATGAATTTGAGAACACATAGAGTTGAGAGACAGTTACGATAGCCAATCAGATCACAAGTTGTTGACAGTAGCAGTTGTAAATGTCAGGTTTAAGCACCATACCATCTATTAAACAGAACAAGAAGCAAGGAATCAGGCAGAGACAGAGCTAAATTTTGCTCATGAGGAGAACGCATGGATCTGCACACTCTGATACAGTCTCACCCAACGCTCTGAGGGACAGCCCACGCGCCCCCCTTTTTATTCAGTTCATGAGTTCCCTAGTTACATCGCTGAGGCTGTTTCGAAAGGAAGGGGTCACACATTATGCAAGCAGCTCAGTACGCACAATACGTGATTATTCAGAACGGAAATGTGCTGGGGGCCTTGTGATTGTGCCCTGTCTCTGCTTTGTCTGCCTGCTGTTATGCCTTATCTTCGTTGAGGTGCTGGTTCCGTCCTTGGCTGTTAGCAGGCTGAAAGACAGAAACATCTGCGGCGAGGCAACTCCTCACATTGCAGTGGAAGATAACAAGTTGTGTGCCTTTGCACGAAAAGCAAAAGTACAGCTTGAGCACAATAGATAATAACTAGAGCAACGGCCTTTAAGCATGTGAGTTGTGTGATAACTTTTATACAATTATTCTAACATTAAACTCTTGTTGTTAAAGTGTGTCATGCTTGTCATTTAATTAACATTGTTACATGTACATTTGTCGCCATCATGTGGTCAGGGCAGTTAATATATATTTGAGAAGTGTGTACTTTGAATCAAACTTTATTGACCGGAAGTTGCATAAGCCAAGCAGAGAAATTTACGGTATATGTTTTAATTGCTGATGCGTTATAATTGATTTTTAAATGCGCCAGAAAATAACCCGTTTTGTATACTGATGATGTGGTCCAATGCACAGTAGGGCAGTGGTTCTCAACCTTTTTTCAGTGATGTACCCCCTGTGAATTTTTTTTTAATTCAAGTACCCCCTAATCAGAGCAAAGCATTTTTGGTTGAAAAAAAGAGATAAAGAAGTAAAATACAGCACTATGTCATCAGTTTCTGATTTATTAAATTGTATAACAGTGAATATTGCTCATTTGTAGTGGTCTTTCTTGAACTATTTGGAAAAAAAGATAGGTTTTTATTACAGATGTCCGATAATATCGGCCTGCCGATAAATGCGTTAAAATGTAATATCGAAAATTATTGGTATCGTTTTTTTATTTTTTATTATCGGTATGGTTTTTTATTTATTTTTTTGCTTTTTTTATTAAATCAACATAAAAAACACAAGATACACTTACAATTAGTACACCAACCCAAAAAACCTCCCTCCCCCATTTACACTCATTCACACAAAAGGGTTGTTTTTTTCTGTTATTAATATTCTGGTTCCTACATTATATATCAATATATATCAATACAGTCTGCAAGGGATACAGTCCGTAAGCACACATGATTGTGTGTGCTGCTGGTCCACTAATAGTACTAACCTTTAACAGTTAATTTTACTCATTTTCATTCATTACTAGTTTCTATGTAACTGTTTTTATATTGTTTTACTTTCTTTTTTATTCAAGAAAATGTTAATTTATTTATTTTATTTTATTTTATTTTTTTTAAAAGTACCTTATCTTCACCATACCTGGTTGTCCAAATTAGACATAATAATGTTTTAATTCCACGACTGTATATATCGGTTGATATCGGTATCGGTAATTAAAGAGTGGACAATATCGGAATATCGGATATCGGCAAAAAGCCATTATCGGACATCCCTAGTTTTTATTTATATTTACAAAGGATTTTTTAATTGTTGCTATTTTTAGAATATTTAAAAAAAATCTCACGTACCCCTTGGCATACCTTCAAGTACCCCCAGGGGTACGCGTACCCCCATTTGAGAACCACTGCTGTAGGGTGTAAATGTGTTCCTGTATAGTATTTATCCAGCAATGATCATGTGGTGACATCAATTATGGTATTTTAAGAGGCAATCATTGAAGTCGGAGATCACTGAAGGCCTAGGTGGGAAACGCACGGCCCGCCACTGAATCTCACAAACATATCATCTTCTCAAGAACAATCCAGTCTTTACAAATGAAGTTTGAATTTTAATAAGCGTGAGAATGTTTGCATAACCTCGCCATATGTCTGCCCAGCCCAGAAGCCGGGCGAATGTGTTCTTAGTTTTTCTCGTATCTGCGGTGTAACACCATCTCTTCCTCTTGTCTTGTTCCCACCTATCCAGTTCAGTCCAGTTATGTTTTGAAAGGGTGGTTGTATTCACTGTTATTGTACGATTTCACAGGACCTCTCCTCCCAGCCTTTGAAGCGAGGACGAGCCGAACGAAGCTGAGCAATCCCCGCAGTAAGCCTCTGTCCTGCTAGCAGAACCTTTCCCTTTCTCACACATGGTCACATTCTTCCTGCTTCTTCATGCAACTGGAACAAATTTATGTCAACTCAACAGACTCCGAGGGCACCTCGGAGGTACACACAAGACCGTTGACCCGAGGATATTTGTCCTGGTTGAGGCCTTTACAAAAACAAGACGACTGAGGATCTTAGCCCTGTGAAGTGGTTAGATTTCAGGTGCGGAGGAAAACAACAATTACCCAAGGCCTTATGGACATTAAGTGCTGAATTGAGAGCGGTACGGCGGTAGAGTTCTCAGAATAAATAAGCAAAGGCGGAATAGTATCTGTTATGGCGTGAACATCACTGAAAAGGATTTGTAGAAAGATAAAATAAACTTCATCTGACTTGGCCTTGACCTCTTTTAAAAAAAAAAAAATGCTACTGCTGGGTTAGAGGTGTTTGCGTCAGCTATAGGCTTTCTTTCTGCACTCAGCTTTCACAATATACACTTGGCCACATAGCGTAATTTCAAGTAAAGACAACATAACCTGAACTGCAAGTGTTTATCGAGCAGCGCTGCTGCGAGGGTGTATCGCTTCATGTTCCAGCAAAGTTAAAACACTTAAAACATAACTTCACCTTCCCGAGACACTGGTCCACCTCTGATTCACTCAGATCTCATATTCTTTTGGAAATACAGAAACAAAAACAAAAATATTTTGTCATCTGTATATATCATCCTGGCATTCAGGCGTTGACATATGCCATCAGTTCATTAAACAGCTCAGCACACTGCAAAAAAAGAGCTGAAAAAATATGGTATAAAAAGACTAGATGTCAGGCGTTTCTGGGTGTTGTTGATAAATGGCTTTCGCTTTGCATAGTAGAGTTTTAACTTGCACTTACAGATGTAGCGACAAACTGTAGTTACTGACAGTAGTTTTCTGAAGTGTTCCTGAGCCCATGTGGCGATATCCTTTACACACTGATGTCGCTTTTTGATGCAGTACCGCCTGAGAGATAGAAGGTTAAGTGCATTCAATGTTGATTTTGGGCCTTGCTGCTTACGTGGAGTGATTTCTCCAGATTCTCTGAACCTTTTGATGATATTACGGACCGTAGATGGTGAAATCTCTAAATTCCTTGCAATAGCTGGTTGAGTGTACAGATTGCAGATTTAGAACCGCTGCGGTGGAGCGTGGAGAGGAGTGGGACTGGAAGCGCACTGAAGAGCGCAGCGCGCATGAGAGCGCGCCGAGGAATGCGCCCGCGCCGTGACAGTTGCCTTGCTGCTCTATTTTTCAGTACATCTATTGATGTTCCAGGACGGAGCCATATGCCACTCACCTGCAGGCAGTGGCAATTAAGCCTTCTTAGGGAGGTTATATTATGATGTTTTGTTTTCTACATTTAAAACACTTCCTTATGGCAATGGTAATGGTGGTTCTTTGGTCAAAATGCTGCATAGATTATGTTTTACAGACCATCTTCAAGCCTCTTTCTCAATGTCAATCAATCAATGTTTATTTATATAGCCCTAAATCACAAGTGTCTCATAGGGCTGCACAAGCCACAACGACATCCTCGGTACAAAGCCCACATAAGGGCAAGGAAAAACTCACCCCAGTGGGACGTCGATGTGAATGACTATGAGAAACCTTGGAGAGGACCGCATATGTGGGTAACCCCCCCTCTAGGGGAGACCGAATGCAATGGATGTCGAGTGGGTCTGACATAATATTGTGAGAGTCCAGTCCATAGTGGATCCAACATAATAGTAAGAGTCCAGTCCATAGTGGGGCCAGCAGGACACCATCCCGAGCGGAGACGGGTCAGCAGTGCAGAGATGTTCCCAGCCGATGCACAGGCGAGCGGTCCACCCCGGGTCCCGACTCTGGACAGCCAGCACTTCATCCATGGCCACCAGACCTGTGCCCCCATCTCTTCAGGATGCGCCGTTTTGTGTCTTATTTACATGCCTCCACTTTGTCTGCATCTTCTCCCCGTCAGCCAGGTTGTAGTTTTTAGCGCTTCCATATTGAGTATTCTGACATTTTTTATTAGAAATGGCAACAGCGGAGGATGCATGTGCATGTACAAGTCTGTCAAACAGCAAGAGGATAGAGAAAAATAAGCTTATTGACTACAGCATCAGACTACAATGGCAGACTCGCACAAAGATCTGTGGATACATTTCAACCATTTATGGAGATATCCGCTGATGTCAAACTTGGGAAAAACGTCACAAATTGGGCAAATTCCAAACAGCTCGTTTGGAAAAAGGAAATATTGTTACAAACTCGCATGGCTGCAGTTGTAGTGACCCCAAGATGCTGGAACCAGGAGAACGACCAGCAGGTAAGATGATTTTAATGTATTTAAACAGAGAAGGAAGCAGTCGTGCAACGGTTCTAAAAACATAAGCAATCCTCGAGCGTTGAGGAGCACACGAGGCAGGCATAAATAGCCGCCTGATTATTATCTCCAGGTGTGGCAAGGCTGCCTAATCAGCAGCAGGTGAGGAGGAAACAGAGCTCAGGGAGACAAGCAGGACATTTAACCAAAATAAGAGCACTGATAGGAAATAAACACAAAACAAGGAAGCACAAACATAAATGAAGTGACAGATCGTCACGAATATTGCTTTATGAATATCTCCGCCATGACACCATGGTTTGATTTAGAATTTGTGTTACTTATCCAGATCCCAAATACAGAAAAAAGGGACCAATAGGTAAAAAAAAAAAGTTTGTTTTGTATAATAGGTACCCTTTAAACCTTCCTGCCTGTCACCCCAGGTTTAGATGATTGTACTTGTTAGACTCGCCTCTTGCTAACACCAGTTTATCCTGCTTGGTTTTTCTCCTACGTAGATTCCATTTTGGCCGAATTGCTCTTTTAACTTTTGTGAATACTGTGGTGCAGTGGCCTACTCTTTTTCCGCGGCAACTTCCTTTTTTATGTACCGTATTTTTTGGACTATAAGTCGCAGTTTTTTTCATAGTTTGGCCGTGCTCCAGTGCATTTTCGTCAGGTGCGACTTATACTCCGGTGCGACTTATACTCTGAAAAATATGGTACCTATTTTAGTGACTTTGCCCCGTTGTGATCTACTTTGTTTTTTTTCTGCATTTTCCCTACTGGATCCTCATTTGTCCCAAAGGAGTTGTCGTTGTCGTCTCTATCAAAGTCTGCAATGATTATCGGTAGCAAACACAGGGCACGCTCATGTTTGACAGAAATTGCACTCTGCTACGGGCTCTGTGAAATCACGGCGCCCAGGGAAAAAGTTACGGTAATGCTTAAAACGACCCAAATAATGCAAGTATTACTTATGTATATAAACAGGTGATCTAGAGATGCTATCTCACGATCCAAACATCCATTTTTCGTCTCGAATGTATAGCGTCAGGGATTTACAGCTATGAAAAAAATGTTGGCAATTTAAAAAAAATGTTTTCCCAGGATTGTTATTTTAAAGCAATGTTTTGCTTGTCCTAGTTGTAATTAACATCAGATATAATGGCCTCACAAAAGTTTGTTTGCTTTGTCGGACCAAAAAAGGTATTGTACCGTGTAAACAAACAAGTTACTTAGGAGCTGTGACGCCCTTAAATCCCCAAGATGCACAGCATCAGTGTTAATCACTTTACAAAGTCTAGACCGTTTTATCAACTGTGTGTGGTCATTGTACCGCTTTCACACCAAATGCAAATTACGGCCGTCAGGATCTAGTTGCCCTCATGTTGCCTCTTATTTGGTGTTTGAGGGCATCCAAGCGATTCTAGGAACCGGGGGATATCAGTGCAGGCCAATTGGCCCTGCACAGACTTGCACAGTTAACACAGCTTGCAAGAGCCTTGGCCTGGCTGCTGATATAATGTCGTGGCTCACTGGGTCACCATGAGTTCCTAATGACCCAAACAAATACTTCCTCTATCCCCGTGTGTTTCATCTGCCTGCCTTCGCTGCTTCTGATTCTATTTTCCCAGTTCGTGCGGTTGCATGTGCCAATGTTGATAGGGGACCTTCATGAGCAATTACCGACAATTATGGCGCTCAAGGTCGCTCCGTTAGCATGTGAATGTCTTTTAATTGGGTTTGTGCTAGCGCTCAAGCATGAGAAAAATGGAAAAAATAACCTCTTAATTGGAGTTTTATCTTAAACTAAATTGCCATCAACTCAATCTGAACAATTTCAACTTGATTGCTTTTGTTAGAAAGATTTAAAAGGCACAAATAACACACAGACTGCATTAAAATACTCCTGTAGTGATACAACCATGAAAATAACAACAACATAAAATGGACAAATCATTGTGTTCATTGTTTAAATAATTTAATCATTTTTGTGAATGTGTTGGAATGAGCAATTTTGTATTAAACTAGAACATTTTGATGGGCCTATTTTCTGTGCCCTGGACCTCTGGCCGGGGGTCGCCAGAAGCCGCCGTACTTATTAGATGTCTGAATCCGGGAATTTTAGGTGTAACTGTACAAAAACAGCCAACGAGCTAGCCTAAAACAATAGCATGTTTACATAAAAATGCTAACACATAGCATGTGTGCTAACGGTAGCATGAAAACAGTCAGTATGGTAATTATACCAAGTTATATGACTCAAAGGTGTATGGCGGCGTAAATAGAAAAACAAGTGTAAAATTTTATGAAAAAGGTAGCACGTTTAAGTTAGCTTTCTAGCATGCTATCGTTTGCATGCTAACAGTTAGCAAGTGTCACACATAGACATCTTATAAGTAGACGCAGCATTGGCTGCTGTGACGCGAGAAATTGGGCCGCCATCTTGAAGTGGTGATGAGGAGCCGGCGAGCAGCCTAAACTGACAGTTGACAGGTAGAAAACAAAGATACTGGTGTTCAGTGTTTTCCTGCTCAAATGAGCGGACTGTTGAAAATAGGAATCGGGGTATTACTTTTCACAAGTAAGATTTAACATTAACATACTATTGGTTGTATTTTGTGAAAATAATATTACCACAGAGTTGAGAAGGAGCAAATATTTTCAATAGTACTGAAATCGTAGTCGCTAGCAAACATGGAAAAAATAACCTCTTAATTGGAGTTTTGTCTTAAACTAAATTGCCATCTACTCAATCTGAACAATTTCAACTCGATTGCTTTTGTTAGAAAGATTTAAAAGGCACACATAACACACCTACTGCATTAAAATACTCCTGAAGAGATACAACCATGAAAATCAACAATAACAACATAAAACGGACAAATAATTGTGGTCATTGTTTAAATATTTTAATCATTTTTGTGAATATGTTGGAATCAGCAATGTTATATTAAATTATTGTTACAATGACTTAGGTTTATGACAA
This sequence comes from Nerophis lumbriciformis, assembly GCF_033978685.3. Lineage (NCBI taxonomy): Eukaryota > Metazoa > Chordata > Actinopteri > Syngnathiformes > Syngnathidae > Nerophis > Nerophis lumbriciformis. The sequence goes on from NC_084557.2 coordinate 21,905,644, forward strand.
TAGAGTCAGCAAACTGTTTGTTGTAAAAATCAAGACCAAATAAAAATGTGCTTTGGTGTCTCCGCGTACAAACGTTTCATCAACTCATTGCGTGCCTATTTTGTGTATTTATTTTTTTTTTTTTTTGTCATTTTAAAAAACGAATTCTAGTATTGATAGCTCAAAATAATTCCCCCCCAAAAAAGTCATATGTGGCTTGAAACATTCAGGAAGTATTCACAGTTTTGTTGACATTGCCCCCCCGCCCACGCCAAACAAGGTAAAGTTGATTTTATGTTTTATTCCTAATCATTTTCGCGACCTGGCTGTTTAAGTTAAAGGAGCCATATATAATAATTTAATGTCAAATCATCATTAAATGGCGCTAATATGTCAAAAGGCATTAATAAATCATGTTATTTTCGAATACCTTTATAACTGATAACGGTGGTTCAGCCAGGATATGCTCATTTTAAAATTAGATTTACAGCCCCAAAATATTGTAATTGTTTTCGGTCTCCCCTAGAGGGGGGGGGGGTCCTCTCCAAGGTTTCTCATAGTCATTCACATCGACGTCCCACTGGGGTGAGTTTTTCCTTGCCCTTATGTGGGCTCTGTACCGAGGATGTCGTTGTGGCTTGTGCAGCCCTTTGAGACACTTGTGATTTATGGCTATATAAATAAACATTGATTGACTGATGGATTGTTTTCATTTCGATGTCCCGCCCTCCACCGTTTGACCAATTAGAAAGTCCTTGAGTCTGTCACATCCAGGTTGTCAGTTACGCACCGCCTTCTTCGTCGAGCTAGTGCCACTGGTAAAGTTATTAAACATGTCAGACCTTGGTAAATCTAAAAGGCAACGTTATGATTCTCAACTTATTCATGACAAAACCAGGACCAAAACGAGGATTTGAATCGGGGATGCATTTGAAAGATGGAGACGATTGAAGGTGGAAAAGATTTCTTCATCTGACGCCAAACTTGCTAATTTCCTCCTTGATAGTTAAGTACGGCATTTTAGTTTTCTTCTTACTTGTAATAAATAGAAATGGACGTTTCATATGTAAACTATATTGTCCAATACAGTCTATGATCTTGTCTGACAAAGCTAGTATGTTCGTGCACCGAATGCTTAGTGTGATGCTGAGCTCCTAGTGTAATGCTTAGCATACTAGCCCGGTCAATGACACATCGAAATATATGCCCGTTAGCCTGTGTATTCAAACTGACAGTGCAAAATATATTTTCGACAAATAAAACCTATGTGGATATAGCTAGTGTCAGTCCGTATTTCATTCTCAATATGCTGATACGCTGAGGAAATGCGTTCCAACATTAGCATGGTTGATTCCCGTTTCTGGTACTGTATGTGCACCAGGCATATATGGGGTGGTATTTGTTTGGCACAGTATAATGCATTACAGGTAATGATTTTGTACTTTGTGTATTGACATGGTAGTAGGCTATATGATTTATGCGTAACGTATTTTTTGCATAACATGGGTTGGCTCAGAGAATATATTTTGATGGTGGTCCGTGCGGTCAAACTAGACATTTTAGCAGTGTAATGCCAACAATCTGTCCCGATTTTCGACTAAAATATTGCTGCATGACTTTACAAATACATTTAGCTAATCAACATCAGTAAAACGTGGCATAATTACTTAGTAAACCATCTTGCAAGAATAAACAAGAGAAACCTACAGAGCAGGACTCGTCGATTGCCATTTGAAGTTCCTTTGAGTAGCATTTGGATTCGGCTGTGTATCTGGCAACCTCAGTCATGGAGAGTGGGAGGAGACTACAGAATTTTGACCGTGATTGCAATACCATTTCTGGACACATTATTACATACAGTATGGCTCATTTAATAATAATAATGTATGAGATTTTATATCGCACTTTTCTATTATTAGATACTCAAAGCGCTCACAGAGAAGTGGGAACCCATCATTCATTCACACCTGGTGGTGGTAAGCTACATTTGTAGCCACAGCTGCCTTGGGGTACACGGACGGAAGCGAGGCTGCCATTTTGCGCCTACGGCCCCTCCGACCACCACCTATCATTCATCATTCATTAATCATTCATTCACCAGTGTGAGCTGCACCAGGGGCTAGGGTGAAGTGTCCTGCCCAAAGACACAACGGCAGCGATTTGGATGTCAAGAGGCGGGGAGCGAACCTGCAACTCTCAGGTTTCTGGCACGGCCGCTCTACCGACTACACGCCATACCGCCCCACCTTCAAGGTGTTTTGTTATTTCAAACTGTGAGTGCAGCGCAGTGCTAGTGACAGTGTGTGTGTTGGCAGGGCGGCTAAAAATGAGGACAGTTCCCCTAGTTGTTGTTTTGACTTCAATATTAAGTAGAAAGTCGATCCATCACCCCCTTGTTATGTTTGTTTGATATACAGTACTGTGTAGAGCTTCATACTGTGTTCAAATGTTTACAAAAATGTCAACGCATACCTTGTTTCTTATGGAAAAATCTGTTTCAATATACCAACTTTTCTATTTACAAACCCTGTTCAGGAAACAATTAAGTCCGTAAACTGAGGTTCTATTGTATGTATGTATATAAAAAAGATAAGAAGACAGCCAGTCTAAAGTCTTATTTTTGTAGTGTTTTCTTATCACCACTGCATACTGAATACATATCATCATGGAGTATCAGACCTGTTTGCAGGCATCAATGATCAGGGCTCTCCAGTCTCCAGTCCAGTCTCAGTCGCTCTATGTATGAGTTAGAGTTGTACGGTATACCGGTATTAGTACAGTACCGCGATACTAATGAATGATATTCAGTACTATACTGACTCTGAAAAATACCAGTCCTCCACCCACCCTCACTCCTGTCGTCTTCGCGTCGTGTCATTTCTGGTTTACAAGCAGACGAGCGTATTCGGTAGTGCACAATCACGGAGTACCTACAGACACAGTGTGTAGACAGAAAAGGGAGAACGGACGCATTTTGGCTTAAAAACTAACGATAAAGGTGAAGTTATAACACTGAAACGCCCTCAGGAAGAGGTGCTTTAAGACATGGCTAGCTAGCTAACGGCAGTGTTTTAGCTACTTATAAATCACTAATCCTCCTCTCCATGGCAAGTATCATTCCTGCAGGACAAGGAATAGCTAAACATGCTTCACTACACACCGCAGCTCACCGGCGTTAAAATGTAAACAAACGCCATTGGTGGATCTACACCCAACATCCACTGTAATGATAACAAGTACAAGAGTGTATCTAGTCGATACTACTATGATTACGTCAATATTATTATTATTTTTTTTTAATTATTATTATTTTTTTTAAATTTATATTATGTTTATAAATTCAGGAAATACGTCTCTGGACACATGAAGACTTTGAATATGACCAATATACAAACCGTATGATCCTGTAATGACTTGGTATCAGATTGATATCCAAATTTGTGGTATCATACAAAACTAATGTAAAGCATCCAAACAACAGAAGAATACATTATTATTACATTTTAACAGAAGTTTAGATAGAACATGTTAAAAGACAAAGGAAGCATATATTAACAGTAAATGAACAAGTAGATTAATCATCCATTTTTACAGTTTGTCCCTCATAATGTTGACAAAATAATAGAATGATAATTGACACAATATGTCACTGCATACATCAGCAGACTATAAAGGAGCCTTTGTTTGTTTACTTACTACTAAAAGACAAGTTGTCTAGTAAGTTCACTATTTTATTTAAGGACCAACTTGCAATAAGAAACAAATGTTTAATGTACCGTAAGATTAAAAAAAAAAAAAAAAGCCAATAATGCAATTTTTTGTGGTCCCCTTCATTTAGAAAAGGATCGAAAAGTACCGAAAAGTATCTAAATAATTTTGGTACCGCTACTGGTACCAAAATATTGGTATCGGGACAACACTAGTATGAGTTGTATATTATTGATGTTTCTGATCAAATTTCTTAGGCTGTTTAAATATGCTGTTCGTTGTTGACCTGGAGATTTCTTTCCTACTAGTTTTCCTGTTAACATCAGTTTTTCTATGCTGTCTTTTCTAATGATATGTCTTAGGAAGCCCCCGCGACCCCAAAGGGAATAAGCGGTAGGAAATGGATGGATGGATGGATGTCTTAGGAATTTCAGCTGCCTCTTTGGAATCGTCAATACACACAGAACACATTAAACCATTACATTTTCATCTGCTGCTTTGTGTAACGTGCCATTCTAATGTCTTAAATGTACCCAATACACTACCTAAAGATATTTAAATGAAACAGTGATGAATTAAAAAAAAAAAATCAGTTTGCTGAAAAATTTAAGCAGGAACCCACACAGAGAACAATGGCTTGCAAGTTACAATGAGTTATAAACGCTAACATCGACAGCAGGAGATGTCCATTGTGAGAGTACGAACAAGTATGCAAGCAGTTATTGTCTTTCTTTTTCTCATCTGCCTCCTCTGGATTCAAGTCAAGTTCTCTCCACACCCACTCTTAAAAATACAGATAGCCGCATGTGCAGTTGGACGTGGACTTTGTTGGACACATTCTCCCAGGAACTCGCTCACCTTAGCTGTCAAGCTAAATTCCAGCGCGGCGCACGCACAATGTCGGCTGCACATGCAGGCAGGATAGGGACATGCTCCGGTCCCATTTCCAGTCTCCTTCAATATTTCATCAGGAACCTTTCTCCTGTCCCCTGGAGCCCGGCGGCCTTCCCCTGCACGCCGCATCAATTCTTTATTCTTCCACTGCAGAGCAGCTGTCACTCCTCTTCCAAAAGGAAATAAAAAGAGGTTCGAAAAAAATCCTTGAGCATATTTTTTACTAAACTATTTGCCCTGATCATTTATCTCCTCGGGGCTTCCCGCTGCGTTCCTCTTCTTGCTGCCCTGTAAGTCCGATAAAGGGGTTAGATTTATGTTTAGCCTTCCAGCAATGAATAGTCTGGTCGTTAAAAAGCTACTTCAAGTCTGGTAGCTGGAGAAGGTTCAGACTTAGAACCAGAAATAAATTATAGAAGCGGTTATGTCACAAGATTTTACGTATTCTAATCTTATAGCTTTTTAGCAACAACACAAATATTTATCAGATGTACTGTACATATTTTAAAATCAGTTGGTATAAAGGGAGATACTGACACACCTGCACGATCCAATACGAAACCAGATCTCGATCAAGATGTCTGTCTTTAGACACACCTCAGAAGTGTGGTGATTCTGTCTGACCACAGAACTTTCCTTCAGAAAGTCTTATCGTTGTGGTGAAGAAGGAGCTGAGCCGGAAGGCAAAGCTCTCAATTTACCGGTCGATCTACGTTCCCATCCTCACCTATGGTCATGAGCTTTGGGTTCTGACCGAAAGGACAAGATCACGGGTGGCCAAAATGAGTTTCCTCCCCCGGGTGGCGGGTCTCTCCCTTAGAGATAGGGTGAGAAGCTCTGTCATCCGGGAGGAACTCAAAGTAAAGCCGCTGCTCCTCCAAATCGAGAGGAGCCAGATGAGGTGGTTCGGGCATCTGCTCAGGATGCCACCCAAACGGTGTTTAGGGCACGTACGACCGGCAGGAGCCCACGGGGAAGACCCAGGACACGTTAGGAAGACTATGTCTGGCCTGGGAGCGCCTCGGGATCCCTCGGGAGGAGCTGGATGAAGTGACCGTCAAGCATGGTGGTAGTATTATGCTCTGGGCCTGTTTTTCTGCCGATGGAACTGGTGCTTTACAGAGAGTAAATAGGACAATGAAAAAGGAGGATTACCTCCAAATTCTTCAGGACAACCTAAAATCATCAGCCCGGAGGTTGGGTCTTGGGTGCAGTTGGGTGTTCCAACAGGACAATGACCCCAAACCCACGTCAAAAGTGGTAAAGGAATGGCTAAATCAGGCTAGAATTGTCACATCTGGGTGAAGTCTTGTCTGGGTTTCGTGTTGTTTTGTCATTTTCGGTTTTATTTTGAAATGCTGACTCTCCCTCTCGTTTCAGATCACTTGCCTTTCCTCCTGTATCACTGGTCTGACGTCTTTCCTGATTGCCTGATTGTGCCTACCTGTGTCACCCTCCCTCATGTGTAGAAATGTCTAGTCCTCCTTCTGTCCTGTGCCAGAGTGTTTCGTATCTTCTTGTGCGTACCTCCAGCGTTCCTTTGCCACAGTCTTGTCTACAGCCATTGCCAAGTTTTTTTTGTACCTTTTGATCCACGTGAGATTCTTTGTTTGTAAACTGTTGGTCAGGTAAGATTAGCTTCCTATCATCGCCTCCTTTGGAACGCTTTTTGTTGTATTTGGTAGTTTTTGTTTTTAGCCCCTTTTTCCCTCTATAGCCGGAGCGTTTTGATTTGTCAATATTTTTGTTAGTTTAGTGGTCAGGTTAGATCTGTTTTGATAGCCTGTTTTGTTTCTCGTCTTTCGGACCCCTCCCCTTGTGAGAATAAACAACTGTTTCTTAAATCCTGCATCTGTGTTCAGAGTCCTATTCTAGTCGTGACAAGAATTAATTTTAGAATGGCCTTCCCAAAGTCCTGACTTAAACGTGTGGACAATGCTGAAGAAACAAGTCCATGTCAGAAAAACAACAAATTTAGCTGAACTGCCCCCATTTTGTTAAGAGGAGTGGTCAAAAATTCAACCAGAAGCTTGTGGATTATTTAAATAATTTGGTGTGATTCATTAATTTTTTTCACATATAGTTCATACGTTTTAAGGTCAACTCTGTCGAGCTGTGCAAGTTACACTGCTATCATTTGTGCAATGTTTCCCTGTTTGCAAGTTGCCTGCAAGCTTTTCCGTGCAACAACACTGTCCTTATGTGTTTGGGTCATCTCATGCTTACTAAAGATGACTAAAGCTTTTTTTACACTTCCACTTTAAACCATTTAGATGAATTCAGTGTTTGTTGTGTAATTCTAATACAGTGCCGAAAAGTTGTGAGCGAAAAGATCTTGCCAGGGCAAAAACATTTTTCAGCACAGGAACCTTCTCTAGGCCCCCCACCCTGTTCTTCAAACCTAGTGAGGCCTCGAGCTAATTTCACACGTAAAGCACTGCACATTTGGCGAGTGTGAGCACAATGGTACTTGCCAAAGGTGGAAATAATCCACAAAGTCAGGGAAATTGCTGTAAAACAGCAACATTTCCATTCACCGGTAACCTTTTGAGGTGTCGTCCATAAACTTTAGAACATTAGGATTTCTCTCTGGGACTCATCGAAGGCGGACGCTTTTCTTTCCCCTCTCCCATATCTCTCCTGCTTGCGCGCTGCTCTCTGAAATCTAAACAATGGAAATTAACATCTTGCCTCTCAACAAAATTAGCAAGATCTCTGGTGTGCAAGAACCTGCCTCTCCTGACCGAACGGTTTGCTGCTGGACACACCACGGACTGTTGGGAAAAACGGAGTGCCGCGTGCCTGTCAACCCTTTGTTGCTCTGGTGTATCGGCAAATTGAAAGATGCTGGCAGCCATTCAAAGTACCCAAAGTTGCCACAAGTGATTGGAGGACACCGGCAGAGCTAGGGGTACTCAAACCTTTGTATATTTGGACTAAATCGCAAAGTGGACAACATCTTGGAGACGCCGTCTCCTCTGCAAGGCAAAGTATGATGAATTTGAAGACCAGAAATATACAAGAGTGAAAAGATTACATTTGCTCAAACTTGGGATGTCCGATAATGGCTTTTTGCCGATATCCAATATTCCGATATTGTCCAACTCTTTAATTACCTATACTGATATCAACCGATACCGATATCAACCGATATATGCAGTCGTGGAATTAACACATTATTATGCCTAATTTGGACAACCAGGTATGGTGAAGATAAGGTACGTTTTAAAAATGTTTATAAAATAGGATAAATAAATTAAATACATTTTCTTGAATAAAAAATAAAGTAAAAGAACATAAAAACAGTTACATAGAAACTAGTAATTATTGAAAATGAGTAAAATTAGCTGTTAAAGGTTAGTACTATTAGTGGACCAGCAGGACGCACAATCATGTGTGCTTACGGACTGTATCCCTTGCAGACTGTATTGATATATATTGATATATAATGTAGGAACCAGATTATTAATAACAGAAAGAAACAACCCTATTGTGTGAATGAGTGTAAATGGGGGAGGGAGGTTTTTTAGGTTGGTGCACTAATTGTAAGTGTATCTTGTGTTTTTTATGTTGATTTAATAAAAACAAAACAAAAAAAAAACGATACCGATAGTCAAAAAAAACGATACCGATAATTTCCGATATTACATTTTAACGCATTTATCGGTCGATAATATCGGACATCCCTAGCTCAAACCCAAACATTCTAATCCGGATTGTTTTTGAAGAGACCAGGCAAGGTCGTTTCTTCGAGATTCCCCCTGGAGGACAGTACAGCGAAGACGCAGCAAACTCCTTCCCTATCTATCATGGTCATACACCTTTTTTGAGTTTTTGTTGGACTGACTGGCTGTGTTATCACATTTGTGACAGCACCAAACATAGCCATTCCGCAGGTTTACACACACATATGCACCCACGGAAAATACACGCCACACACACACACACGTACCCCAGCCCCCACATCCCACGCCATTTGACGCTTCACCCCCCGTGGTATGACGGAAAACAAAGCAGTGCCCCTAGTGGCAGCATCTTCGGCCGGATGTCTGCCCCCTCCCTCTCGTTGCAAGTCTGTAGTCTGTATATGTGCTTTGCGAGAGGTTTTTTCCTCGTTTCTAACTTATGCCCCGAAGGCCAGGATTTTGTTTGGGACTTGATTTTTTTTTCTCCTCCTCTTCGCACCATGTTTACCATTTTTCGTTCCTGTTCTGTCACCCTGTACAACAGACCTGGTCAAATTAAGGCCTGGGGGCCCGTTAAAAGCTTTTCAATCTGTCCCGCCGGACATTCCCAAATAATTTTTTTAGATCTTCAAGATGGAAACTGTAGCTGCCATTATGATGTGCAGTGATGTTTTCAAATGACTGTAAGTCTTGAACTATACAAAATATTTCAATGGTTGGAATCTGCGCTTTTGCATGACATACTAGTAACTATGGTAATCTAAGTCACAGCAGCTCAGACGAGGCACCAAGCAGTGTGGGTGGGGAGCGTTTCCACAGGGTGTTTCCAGAGCGGCCAGCCTGGAATGCGGGTGTCAGGGACAGACACAGAAGGAGATTTTTACAACAAAGTTCTAAAGCTTAGTGAAATATCAGATGTATCAGATTGTAGGTGGGGTTTCGCTGTGTTTGTGCATTTGTATTTCATTTTGCTTGATTGTAAAATATGTCGATCGAGACGGGGTGCGACGTTCATGTGTTGTCAATATTCAGTGTTTTATCGTTCATAGTTAATATTGTAAAGACTTAGACTTAGACTTCCTTTTTATTGTCATTCAAATTTGAATTTTACAGCACAGAAAAGAACGAAATTTCGTTACATAAGCTCATGGTAGTGCAGGATAAAAAAGCAATAAGGGGCATATATAAATAAATAAACATATATAAATAATATATAAATATATATATAAAATAAATAAATATATATAAATATATATGAATAAATAAATAGATTACTGTACAGATAAATATATTGCACTTTTTCACATACGTGCAGGTTTATGGATGTATGTTATATAGTCTTTTTTATTCCAGCGAGTTAATTCATTTTGGGGGGAGTTGAGGGGATCATTTAATTATGATGCGTTCAAGAGTCTTACGGCTTGAGGGAAGAAGCTGTTACAGAACCTGGAGGTTCTGCTTCGGAGGCTGCGGAACCTCTTTCTAGAGTCCAGCAGTGAAAACAGTCCTTGGTGGGGGTCAGAGGAGTCTTTGCAGATTTTCTGAGCCCTGGTCAGGCAGTGGCTTTTTGCGATCTCCTGGATAGGAGGAAGAGGAGTCCTGATGATCTTTTTCGCCGTTCTCACCACTCTCTGGAGAGACTTCCAGTCTGAGGCACTGCAGGCTCCAGTCCAGACAGAGATGATCAAGGGTGATGGGTCAAATGCAGAGAATAATTTCGCCACACCTAGTGTGTGTGTGACAATCATTGGTACTTTAACTTTAACTTTAACTTTAGATGCTGTTGGTCAGTAGGCTCTCTATAGTTCCTCTGTAGAATGTGGTGAGAATGGGGGGAGGGAGCTGTGCTCTTTTCATCTGACGCAAAAAGTGCATGCGCTGCTGAGCTCTTTTTAAATCCCACATTCTTTATTTTTATGTACATTCTGGGTGTCTCATTCAGTAAAAAAAAAAGTAAATTTCATTCCGTCTTTTAAGGCGGTCTGTCATAACGTTTTTAGCATTCAATCAGACATTATTGTGAGGTTTTGTATTAGTGTTCCTAAAAATAGGACCCAAAGACACATACTGATTTTCACAGCTTACATATATATATATATATATATATATATATATATATATATATATATATATATATATATGACCTAACATATATCCCACCCTACCCCGGTATTGAGCACTGTATAATGGATAAACCACAGAAACCGTGACTATATATATATATATATATATATATATATATATATATATATATATATATATATATATATATACACAGATAATTGCCCAGGCCTGCTGTACAATGTATGTGTCTGCTCTTGAACGAGTATGTGCTGAAAACCTAATTTCTTTGTATTTTTGAAGTGCAATGAAGATAAAGTGTTATCCTATGCTAACAAGAGTTCATTTTTCTTATGTACATGTCCCTTATTTGTCTCGTGCACGTGACGTCATATTTTATTGTGACCTTTGTATGTGATTCTAGAAGAACATTGTGGTCAAATTGCTAATTGCACAACCGGTTTGTTTTCCAATTTATTCGATGGCTTCCCTTGCCTCCATGCTCTCAACTTTTAGTGAAAAAACTTGCCAAATGTCGAACATACATAAACACCGCCAGGGATGTCAAATTTCAATAATGACTTTCTTTTCTCTTGTAAAACGCAACATCCCACCGTAGGAATCACACTGACTCGGCAGTTTTGGCTCCGTCCTCTCAGCTGGAAGAGCTGAAGTTTGGAGCGTGAAGGGGATTTGTGTGCAGTTACTTTACCACAAACACGAACACACACACACACACACACACACACACACACACACACACACACATGCGCACGCACAATAAAGTGTGTGACAGAGCAAAAGTGTTCCATCTTCAGGACTGTCTTGCAGCGCGGCCTCACTGCCATGCATGTTGGGACAACCTCAGGATTGTATGTGGGTGAGACTTAAAGGACCACTTAAAGTGTTAGAAACCACGTATTTAAGTGATAGGTTGTTTCGTTTACTGTCAGTGCAAGGGAACATTGTGACAAATATCTACCAGCGGTAAATTGCTTTATGGTTTTGAAAGCAGACAGTATGCTTTACGACACCTGAGTGTAACAAGCGTCAGCAGGAACATTTGACTCCCAATGCAATTTGCCTCGTTTCTAATTATTCCCGAGAATTGTTTTTTTTAATTTTTTTATTGCTTATTCGCAGGCCCTCGTTATTTTGTGGTGCTGGTGATGGAAGGGGTTAATGTACAGCTGTCTGTGTATGTTTTGACAGCATGCATTACACTATGTATTTTTGCACAGAGAACACGTGAGAACATTGGGAAGCTGTACTGTGTACAGTGCACACTCAAATTGAAAATAATTAAACACTGTTTATTTTGAGCACCAATTGACAAGGAGCAAGTAAATACATTCAGTACAATATAAGTATTATTGTGGGTTTAGTTTGCCTCAATAATAGGGATGAGAACTTGATTTTTCCAGTTACGATTCCACTTTCGATTCTGCTTAATGATTCAATTCCATAACGGTTCTCTTATCCATTCATATTTGGAAAAAAAGAGATAAAAAAAGTGGATTAGCCTCAATTTTGTTTCGTTTAGAGGTAACGTGACCTTAGAAAGCCTAAAGTAAGGTCACATACAGTCGTGGTCAAAAGTTTACATACACTTCATTTTAGGTTGTCCTGAAGAATTTGGAGGTAATCCTCGGTTTTCATTGTCCATTTTACTCTCTGTAAAGCACCAGTTACATTGGCAGCCCAGAGCATAATACTACCACCACCATGCTTGACGGTAGGTTTGGTGTTCCTAGAAATAAAGGCCTAACTTTTTCTCCTCCAAACATATTGCTGGGTATTGTGACCAAACAGCTCAATTTTTGTTTCATCTGACCACAGAACTTTCCTCCAGAAGGTTTTATCTTTGTCCATGTGATGTCAAATGAAACAAAAATTGAGCTGTTTGGCCACAATACTCAGCAATATGTTTGGAGGCGAAAAGTTAAGGCTTTTAATCCCAGGAACACCATCGCTACCGTCAAGCATGGTGGTGGTAGTATCATGCTCTGGGCCTGTTTTGCTGCCAATGGAACTGGTGCTTTACAGAGCGTAAATGGGACAATGAAAAAGGAGGATTACCTCCAAAATTCTTCAGGACAACCTAAAATCATCAGCCCGGAGATTGGGTCTTGGACGCAGTTGGATGTTCCAACAGGACAATGACCCCAAACACGTCAAAAGTGGTAAAGGAATGGCTAAATCAGGCTAAAATTAAGGTTTTAGAATGGCTTTCCCAAAGTCCTGATTTAAACGTGTGGACAATGCTGAAGAAACAAGTCCATGTCAGAAAACCAACACATTTAGCTAAACTGCACCAATTTTGTCAAGAGGAGTGGTCAAAAATTCAACCGGAAGCTTGTGGATGGCTACCAAAAGCGCCATATTGCAGTGGAACTTGCCAATATTAACATTGCTGTATGTATACTTTTGACCCAGCAGATTTGGTCACATTTTCAGTAGACTTATAATAAATTCATAAAAGAACCAAACTTCATGAATGTTTTTTGTGACAAACAAGTGTGTGCTCTAATCACTCTATCACAAAACAATAAGAGTTGTAGAAATTATTGGAAACTCAAGCCAGCCATGACATTATGTTCTTTACAATCGTATGTAAACTTTTGACCACAACTGTATGTAGCATAGAAGAAAAAAAAGAAGGTTATTTTAAACAAATAAATGTTTTAAATAAATATTATGTAGAATTTAGCAAAATAAATAATGTGGACATTACACAAGAATGTAACTTGACAATAACATGCTAAGAGGAAATGGGATAAAATTGCTATGGAATGAAAAGGAGTAGGATTAAATAAGGTGCTTCTTCCTACTCCTTTTCGGACGTGCTGTAATGAAACAACTAGAAATATGTGATGCGTTACATTGTATCGTATGCATGTTCGAAATAAACTGAAACTGAACTGAACTGAACTGAAGTGGAGATGTCAAGCTTTTATTGGTTATAATGTTGATGATTGTGGCCTAGAGTTTATGAAAACCTTAAATTGAAAATCTCAGACAATGTGGGGTTTCAAAACGTCTAAGCCAAGATCTTTAAAATGATAAAGTCTTGACATACCTCACTTTGCATGTAATGAGTTAATATCAAATATTAGTTTCACATTTGAAGTTAATTGCTGACATGTACGGATTTGTACACAATAGTCACATTTTTGGAGTTTCACCTGTAAAAAATAATGACTGAGAGAAAATCTGGTGGGAGGAAATCATGCAACTTTTCCCTGACTACAATAGAACATTTACCTACCGAAAATCAGGAGTGTCACTGTAGCAAATAAATGCAAGCTTTTGACCACAAACTCAGTCGCTGCTCTGTGACATTTGTCTAGCGGCAGACGTGAACTGCAGCGAGTCCTGCCTCCCACGGAACCAATCAGAATCTGTTTCTCGTCATGCTCATCTGAATGAGACGGCATTCATTTCAATTCAACAAATAATACCTGTTGTATTCAAATGACATGCTAGCATTACTGCTGCCTGGAGTGAGATCAGAGCGGTCCAAAAACGGGACTTTAATTTATAATCATTGCATTCTGTGTGTTCAAATGTTTCAGCATATGACTCGCATGTTCTCCTCTTGATGAAATAGCAGCCTTAATAATTATTACACGTTTTCTTGTGAAATGTTAGTGTTTGTTTTGACCGGACGTCTCCATTTTTAGATCTGACGTAATTACGCAGAACGCATGTTGCGTAATGACGTCATCCCAACCCGGAAGAGTCCATAAGAGAATCACCTGACAAAATGGTACCCGTTCTGAAAAATAACCGGTTTTCGATTCCCATCCTTACTCAATAATACAATGAAAACATTACACTAATACTATACTTCAACCACATAATTGATCAAATATAAACATTATTGCTTTATAGAGTTGGAATTTGTTTTATCTCATTATTTCTGCAGATGTGCCAGACAATCCAATGCTATTTGAGATATCCATTTTTTTTCTTTTGGTGCAAGTATTATGCAAAAGTTCAGATCATGATTTTTTATTGAAAAAACACTGTCTAATTTAAAGAATATGTCTCTTTCAGATACTTATGCAAACGCGTTGGGCTCTATCAGATGGAGACGGCCTTTGCTCTTGGTCATGTTTCACCGACTGTCTCCTCCAGACTTCCTTTCCTTTGAATCGCAAGAGCATGAGACACAGATATGCTGCCCCAAGGAGGACCCGATCACAGAGATGACGCATTGAGGGACGGCGAAAGATAAGAAAGCAGCTAAGATGAAAGTGTGAACGCTGCGTCACCAGGTCGTGCGTTATATCAGGCAACGTTTTGAGAAAACGCCCTGCGTTAAGATGAGACGACTGGATGGTGTCTTTCTCAGGGTGTGTAGTCTTTCTCATCCAAAGCTTTTGTCTATTTAGCGCTGATCTCTTTATGCACATTTCTAGTAACCTTTGAGGTCCACAGTCTGGAATATTATGTAACAGAGATGTACATTATACTATAGGCAACAATGATTAGTCGACAAAAAAATATTGTCAACAAATATTTGCTATTATCGACACGTCACTTAAAGGGGACCTATGATGAATGTCGTTTTTTCTGATTTACAAATGTTGGACAATGTTGAAAACGTGCGTTAAACAATGTTGAAATCTTATGTTTTTGCATTTTAGCGTGAGCATGGATGCCTATGTTTGCAGGGTTTTGCAGTCTGGCTAAGTCCTGACGTCACAGCGAGGTGGACATACTTATTTGGACATTAAGTGAGAGGACCTCCTCATTTGCTTCAGGCTACACAAAAACAGTTTAGATAAAGTACTTTTTTTCAAATATTCTTGGCAAGGGCAAAAAAAAACAGACGTGCGTCATGCAGTGACATAAATGCTGCTAAAAGCAACTTTTAAAAAAAATGCAGTCTGAATCCATTGGAGAGTGGGCTGGTGTACCTAATGTTGTGGCCGGGTGAATCTATATAATGTATATGAAGTTTATTTTCGACCATGTCTGGAAAAAAAAATCCTTGAAGATATATATTTAACAGTGTACATTTTCCAAAATTTAAAATCAATAATTTCAAAGAGGGTGGGACGTGGTTTCATTTGCAATCTGAAAACGACTGTGGAGCAAAATGTACATACCATTTACACCAAAGCATATCCAAAATTAATCATCTAAACCACAACAGAGTGTGTTAAATGTAAAATACAATTATCATAGGTCCTCTTTAGTAAGTTAAGAGTGTTGTGGACTCAAACTAGTCGACTAATAAAAAAATCGTTCGTTGCAGCCTACATTACACTTTCAGGGCCTGATTTACTAAGATCCAAATACCACGCGGTAAACAAGCGTATTTTTGTGTCATTCTCGCTATTTCCCGGTCCTAAATTGCTGTCAAAGTGTACCAGCTTATCAGAATACATACTCAGACTTCTTCTGTCCAGCTGAGATGAATGATTTATGATTGCCTCGCTGTAAGCGGACTTGTATTTACGTTTATTAATATTTAGAATGCATTAAAAAAAAAAAAAAGAACATCCGTCTTTATGTCTTAAGTACATTTTTTATTTATTTAATTCATAAAAATTCAAACAAAGGAATAAGATAAAAATAAATCAATAAACACAACATTAAAATAAAGTATGAATGAAAAGGAACAGAAAGAAGTTAAAAACGTATACTGTATATGCCCCCTATTTTCACAAATACAACAATTGACTTTCAGTTGACTACAAAGCCATATTTAATTTTACAAGTTTTAAACCAGTGGTCCGCTAGCATCCAAAATCCGTCCCGCGGGAAGTCCCAAGTTTAAGAAAAATAAGTATATTTTTTCTTTAAATTTTTGTATTGATTTTTTTTTTTAATCCGTCCTTTCTGATCCATTTTCTACTACTTGTTACTCTTGGTGTTTCCTAGCCGCTCAGGTAAATTATACTGCCTAAAAATGCATTTTTCTATCGATAACGTGACATCAAGTGCACACTCTTTCAGTCAATTAGTGCAAGGAATTTATATATATATATATATATATATATATATATATATATATATATATATATATATATATATATATATATATATGTATATTACATATATATATACAGCCCCCGGCCAAATTGTTTAAACCCAATGCGGCCCCGGAGTCAAAAGGTTTGTTACCCCTGATTTAAACCAATAATGAAGAAATAATTGTACTCAGTCATATCTTTTCACCATCATGATTTTTATTTTATTTTTAAAACAAAGAGATTTACATTGTTTTAATCCACTGTCAAGTTTGTTCCATAAAATAACTCCCTCTGATTGAAATATGTATTTCCATTATAACTGTTTTTAATGTAGATCTATTAAAGATCTCAGTTACTTTCAGATTATAATTATTTTCTCTTTTTAAAGTTAAAGTTAAAGTTAAAGTACCAATGATTGTCACACACACACTAGGTGTGGCGAGATTATTCTCTGCATTTGACCCATCACCCTTGATCACCCCCTGGGAGGTGAGGGGAGCAGTGGGCTGCAGCGGTGGCCACGCCCGGGAATCATTTTGGTGATTTAACCCCCAATTCCAACCCTTGATGCTGAGTGCCAAGCAGGGAGGTAATGGGTCCCATTTTTATAGTCTTTGGTATGACCCGGCCGGGGTTTGAACTCACAACCTACCGATCTCAGGGCGGACACTCTAACCACTAGGCCACTGATCTGATCTGTTTTAAATGTTGTTTGGTAGAATTGTTGCATGTGCTTTGTACATTATTTTTAGGATATTATACTCTGCCAGTTCATTTCAATTCTAATACATTTAACTGTTTGAATATTGGGTTTGTGGGTTCCCTTTATGCATTTCCAGTAATGATTCTTACGGTTCTTTTCTGCAGAAGGAAGATTGGATTTAAAAATGTTTTACAGGCACTACCTCACACTTCAACATAGTATTTAGATATGGAACAATCAGTGAGTTAGACACAATATGCAATGCTTTTTGATTGAGCTATTCCTTCACTTTGTGTAAAATAGTAATAGCAATTGTAGATACTTTAGCCTTTGTATCATTTATATGTGATTTCCATGACAAATGTTCATTGATCATAACACCCAAAAAACCTGATCTCTTGTGTTCTTTGAATCTCAACTCCTTTGACATATCCACACTCATCACGTTTCCTACTACTGCAAAAAAATCATACATTTTGTTTGCTTAGTATTCAAGGATAACCAAGTTGACTATGTTTGATCCCGTGTTAACCAGCGCCTGCACTTTCTAAGGAGGCTCAGGGTCCACGGTGTGGCAAGCAATATCATGATGTTGTTTTATAAGGCATCCGTTATGGCATCTCCACATGGTTTGGAAATCTGTCTGTCAAACTCAAAACCCAACTTCAAAACCTTACCAAGAGGGCTGGTAAAAAAAAATTGCCAAGCAGCCCCCTTGTTCCCTTCATGAAATAGTCGACAAGACCGAGAGGAAGCAGGGTCTTAAAATCACCCGTGACCCACACCACATACTTCATAGTGAAATTGGGTTGATGCCAAATGGTAACCGGTACAGAACAGCAACATACAAACTCAACAGGTATAGATGTTCCTTTGTCCCACTGACAATCAAAGCACTTAACAACAGAAAATTACTGTAATAACCGGATGCAATAATAAGGAGTGCAATATTGGGATAGGGCAATACGGGGGGTGTGCAATGTGTGATCTCATAACTAACTGATATACCTGCGCACTGTTCACTGTCGTCACTGTATTGTCGGATGAACTGTATGTATGTATGTATGTACCGTATTTTTCAGACTATAAGTCACAGTTTTTTTCATATTTTGGCCAGGGGTGCGACTTATACTCAAGAGCGACTTATATATGTTTTTTTCCTTCTTTATTATGCATTTTCGGCAGGTGCGACTTATACTCCGGTGCGACTTATACTCCGAAAAATACGGTATGTATAAATGTAAAACACTGTGTCTTGATGTCCAAGACAAATTTCTCCTCGGAGACAATATAGCTAATTATTATTATTATTAATCTATTTACGTCAAACTATCTTTTAATCTTGATTAATTCATTTTCAACCACCTCGAACACATCTGTAAAATGTTGTCCTGAATAAAATAAGGTTGTGTCGTCCACAAATAAAATACAGTTAAACAGTTTGGAAACCATGGTAATATCATTGACGTACATGAGAAACAGTATTGGTCAAAGGACTGATCCTTGTGGTACTCTACAACTCTTTCATAATGATTGTGAACGATAGGCAAATTTTAAAACAAAGTGCAGTTCCCCTTTAACAGATGCAATCTACTTTGTGCGGGTTTGGTGATCAGCTTTGCATGTGCTATCAAGCAAAGCCTGTTTCAGTACACGCAAAGCTTTAGTAAATCAGGCGTCAGTGTCAATCGGTCACCGTGTTTTTCTCTGGGCTCTGAAGGAGTCAAATGGTTTCCCTTCAGCCTCAGTGGTTACAGTCTATCTGGTATTTTAACTCACCAAGTGACAAGGCCCCATGATAAAATGTACTGCACTTGTGCATAAAACATACCAGCGGTGGCTGCCGACTGCCGTGACAAGGAAGTGTCGGTTCAGTGTCAAATCATCACAGAGAGTAAAACCTCGGCTCCTAAAACAGATACAGGGATCCGCAATGAGAGATGGGACATAGCAAAAGCAAGCTGAAATTAAAAATGTGAAGCATTTTAGAGGATTGGTTTCCTGAACCCTTCACCTCATACCCTGCACAGCCCTCCAAGACTGGGGCCACTTTCTGGCATGTGGACAGGCCTGAAGGAAGTCAACAGTGGGGGGAGAAAAGATGAGAGCAGGGTACCTTCCTCGCTCGCTCAGTTATTATTCTTTCTTAAACACTTTTTAGCACTGCTCAGCCTCTCTGGTGGTTTTCATTGAGAAATAAATCAACTCGGTTATGCTAGGACCCCTAATCAAAACCAGACGCCTCGCAGCTTTTAATTGATGCAAGATGGACCTCCATGTTGTACACAACTGGCTTAATGTGACAACGTATCCCATCACTACAATAGTGTTTCCCTACGGCGCGGGGAGAAAAACATCCCCTCAATGAGGGAAATCTTGGGGGCTTGTTTTTATCCCTCTGCTTTCAGGGGCCTGTTGTTGTTGAAACCACTCCAGACGGCTATTTACTACGTCGGCCACTCCTTCCGCATGACATTATTTGCATGGCGCTCCAGCCTTCCTTGTCAGATAAAGTTATGAGCATTTGTGCTGGTGTCTGTTGCAGGCTGTTTGGGAAGTGGGAGGACATGGTGTGACCGTGTCCACCAGCTGACTGGGCAGGGGAGCTTGCTTTTTTCGCCGAAAGAAAACAAGAGTCTGAATGAAAATGACAAGTTCCGAGCTGAGGATGTTTTTTCAGCCACTTCCAGTTCTTGCCATAACCCCACCGTGAAGATAGTGTTTCATTCAGCTTTCAGTCTTTATATAACCACTCATTTTATTTCATTCGTCTCTCACGTGTTGACAGGCCGGCTGAAACGTCAACAACAAATATCGCACAGGGAGAGATAATCTACCTGCTTCTTTCTTGGTCCCTACCCCCTTCGCCCTAATCCCTTTGGGAGTGTTTGGATTTCTTCGAAAAACAATATTAATAATTTGGAAATGTGGCTTCTCTGACTCCTGCTGTGAGCTTTTCTTTTCTTTTTTTCCTATCTCATTTCCTCCTATAAGTTGCCTTGAAGTGGGTCTTGTAGTGTTGTTTTTAAAGGTGAGCGAGACCTCTGTGAGTTATTACCCAGTCTTGCCATAGAAGACCTCAGAAACCAGCACACATGGAGACCATTTGTCTCTGCTTTCTTTGTAGGTGGAACCCATGTATGTGCACAAAAATCGATTATTGGTTGCTAAGAATTTGATTGTGCGGATTGGTTTGTTGAAGCAACTGAGGCGAAAGTACAACTTTGTTGCAAACGTCTGAGGTGCTGGTCAGTCAAAACTCCCTGAGGCAGCAATATTCTCACTTCATAACAGGAGATCAGAACATTCTTGGGGATGAATTATTAATGTTGGCCATGGTCAGCTTAGTGCATAAATTTACTCCACATTGACTATAAAGTGGAACTCATTTCAGTCGGCATCACTGATCAACATAATCAATAAAAGCCATCGCTTGCCTGGGACTTTTTGATAATCAAGGATTTTTGAAACTCCAGCAGTTTTTTGACATTGTTTTCCTCCATGTGTGCAAATGCATGCAAAAAGGGAATAAAAGTCTACCGCAAAAGAAGACAGGACGTGTGGCCGTATGTGTCAAAACGTGGACTATGGAGTGATTGTTTTCCCGAGATGCAAGTGAACTTGGATCGGACATGGCTTGAAGGTGGGTACATGATTTATTTTAAACACTAACAAACTACAAAACAGAAGCAAACAAAAGGCGCGCACAATGGCGGAGGTAAAAAACTTGGTGAATGAAAACAAAACTTGCACAAAGGCTGAAACTGTGAACACGAAATAAAAACACTTACTGTGGCATGGGACTGTGACCATGACTTGATATGAGAGGATAGCAGGGTTAGAAAAGATATGACACCAGGACGAACAACAGAAAATGAAAAGCTTAAATAACACAGACATTATTAACAACAGGTGCGTGACTCAAAACAGGTGCGTGACATGACAGGTGAAAACTAATGGGTTGCTATGCTGACAAACAAGAGTGCACAATGAGTCCAAACGTGGAACAGGTGAAACTAATGGGTAACCATGGAAACAAGACAAGGGAGTGAAAAGCCAGAAACTAAAGAGTCCAATAACTAAACAAAACAAAACATGACTAAAACAAAACATGATTACACAGACATGACAGTATGGTTGCTGAGTTTAAATGTAAAAGTTGGTTCCAATCCTGTTAAAGTTAAAGTTAAAAGTACTACTGATAGTCACACACACACTCAGTGTGGTGAAATTACCCTCTGCATTTTCCACCCCCTGGGAGGTGAGGGGAGCAGTGAGCAGCAGCGGTGGCCGCGCTCGGGAATCCTTTTGGTGATTTAACCCCCACTTCCAACCCTTGATGCTGTTAGCAGGTAAACTCAAATGTATTGGTACATTATGTTGTTTAATTTTTTTAATTTACTTAGAATGTTTAGAATTGCTTAGAATTTTTTTCTTTCTTTAGTGCACCTGAAAAAGTGGCAGCACATCACAGTAGCTCCTTTGACTTCCTTCATTTTACTTTATTTTTGTCATTATTCTCAACTTTTCTTGCATTTTTTTAATCACTTATCTTTTGGAACTATTTCCCTTGTGAATCAAGAAAGTTTGTCTAAGTCAAAGTCTAAGTCTAATAAAATTATGAACTAATCCTTAGTTTATTAGGTTTTTAGTACATATGCTTTAAAACTGGCAGGTTAAAAACAAAAAACAAAAAAAAATTGTGATATTAATCCAGATCAGTTGATTTTTTTTTTTTTTGTTATAATTTTTTGGCCATATCGTTTAGCCCTGGGATGTGATAATCACCTCGGAATAATCA
The DNA here is from genome assembly GCF_033978685.3 of Nerophis lumbriciformis. Classification (NCBI taxonomy): domain Eukaryota; kingdom Metazoa; phylum Chordata; class Actinopteri; order Syngnathiformes; family Syngnathidae; genus Nerophis; species Nerophis lumbriciformis. Next base: position 21,927,463 of record NC_084557.2, read on the forward strand.
ATCAATCAATCAATCAATGTTTATTTATATAGCCCTAAATCACAAGTGTCTCAAAGGGCTGCACAAGCAACAACGACATCCTCGGTACAGAACCCAAATAAGGGCAAGGAAAAACTCACCCCAGTGGGACATCAATGTGAATGACTATGAGAAACCTTGGAGAAGACCGCATATGCGGGTAAACCCCCCCCCTCTAGGGGAGACCGAATGCAATGGATGTCGAGTGGGTCTGACATAATATTGTGAGAGTCCAGTCCATAGTGGATCAAACATAAAAGTAAGAGTCCAGTCCATAGTGGGGCCAGCAGGACACCATCCCGAGCGGAGACGAGTCAGCAGCGCAGAGATGTTCCCAGCCGATGCACAGGCGAGCGGTCCACCCCGGGTCCCGACTCTGGACAGCCAGCACTTCATCCATGGCCACCGGACCTGTGTCCCCCCCTCCACAAGGGAGAGGGGAGCAGAGGAGAAAAGAAAAGAAATGGCAGATCAACTGGTCTAAAAGGGGGGTCTATTTAAAGGCTAGAATATACAAATGAGTTTTAAGATGGGACTTAAATGCTTCTACTGAGGTAGCATCTCTAATTAAATAATGACAAATAAAGAAGCAATAATAATAAAATAATAAAGCTAATAATAAATGCATTTGTTCACATCTTTATTTACACCAATTACATATAGTACCGATAAGAGTTCTGATGAATACCGGTATCAATAAGAAATATCGATATTGGTATCAGTATCGATAAAATTCTAACGATGTATATCCCTAACTCTAAAAAAACAAAATAAACATAATTCATTGCGTAAAATTTTTAAATGGTTGGAAACGGTGCCAAAAGATAAAATAATGACAAACACTTGTTGTCAATTTGTGTAACTTCCTGCCGTAACTGCCAAAAAACAACAACCTGTCATCTCAAAAGCAGCCAATCTATAACTTGCATCAATATGCACACACTCGGCTCAGCTTCTAAAATGTTCATGTTCACACAAACAGTCGGACAACTCCAACACCACACATAAACAGTTACTGCCAGGTCGTTACATTATAATGTGGTTCACACACAGCCAATCAATGTCATTAACAGCGTGTTATGTGTGCCAGTTAGCTTATGGTTAACAGTACAACGGAGTTAAGAGTAAGTAAGTAAGTACATTGTATTTATAAAGCGCTTTTCACAGATAAAATCACAAAGCGCTGTACAAAACAAAGGACAAGACCAGGGATCTTGTGCTTGGAGGACATCATTATTATAATGAAAACAGGAGATCTTAGTTGTTGAAAAAAGTGAGCTAAGTTAGCTAATCAAAGATCCTCAAAAAGTTTGATAAGTGAGAGATCAAACATGCTGGCATCAATTGGCATGGTTGAAAGCTGTTATCATTTGAAGTACTTATAAGTCGAGAAAGCATCCATGCTCAACGTCGCTATCCATCTTGTAAACACCGCCGCGTATAGGCTGCTACAGTAAGCAAGAGAATCAAATCTCATTGCGTCCATTTGCGTTCTTGAAACCTTTTGTACCTGATTTTATTTCATACATCTTTGAATTTTATTTCACAGTTTTTTTTCAAGTTGGCTTCTAGTAAAGTACCCCAACTACTTTATAGTCCACACCTTCCTACCACTGACATCAGGCCATCGGCCACAAAAAGGAAACAGGAAATGAAGACGGCGACTTTTGTACTGTTTTTTTTATAAAGTTTGGTCAATACCATTTGGAACAAGTATGCAGAAGAAGGACCAATCAGAAGCCTGCTCGTTTCAACCTGGTGTACTCCATTTGTCACTTCTGTCAAAAAATATTTTTACACAAACATTTAGAATTCTCTTTCTCCCTTCCTCTCTCTCCTTATTACCTGCAAATGATCAGACAAAAACCAAAGTCTGAATGAAATAAATAACTAATGAAAATCCAATTACCGTATTTTTCGGACTATAAGTCGACGTTTTTTTCATAGTTTGGGTGTGGGTGCGACGTGTACTGCGGAGCGACTTATGTGTGAAATTATTAACACATTACCGTAAAATATCAAATAATATGGCAGCCATCGTCACACACACGCCAGCAATCGTCACTCGCAAGCCAACCAATAAGAATTTGGCGGGGGCGGGTCATGGCAGAAGTGCATTGTGGGTTTTGGAATGCTAACTGCTATATGCTATACGCTACTGCCGGAGCTATTAAAATGGATCACAGCAACATTGGCGGTAACTTGTAAAAACTGAGAAGGACTGAACTAAAATGGAACCGAAAAGGAAATCATATACTGCAGATTACAAGCTGAAATATGCAGCAGAAAACGGCGATCGAGCAGCAGAAAGAATGGACGCTAGCGGCGCATACCAGGAGCAACACCGAGGAGGAAGATTTCATCGGATTTAGCGATCGGGAGTGACAGATTGTTTGGTAAACGTATAGCTTGTTCTACATGTTATAGTTATTTGAATGACTCTTACCATGATGTGTTGCGTTAACATACCAGGCACGTTCTCAGTTGGTTATTTGTGCGTCATATAACGTACACTTATTCAGCCTGTTCACTATTCTTTATTTATTTTAAATTGACTTTCAAATGTCTATTCTTGGTGTTGGATTTTATCAAATAAATTTCCCCCAAAAATGCGACTTATACTCCAGTGCGACATATATGTTTTTTTTCTTCCTTATTGTGCATTTTCGGCCGGTGCGACGTAAACTCCGGAGCGACTTATAGCCCGAAAAATACGGTAATTGCCTTCCAGATACCCAGAGTATGAATAAACACACATTTTATAGAGAAACAATATAGTTTTACATTCAAAAATAGATAAATGAACATTTAACATCACCTTTACCGTTATTAAAGACAATGAAGAACAAGGAGGTGGGTGAGACCTTTGCACTTTGGTACAAGTTATTTCTTGAATTCTCATCTTGTTTTGTCTTACTTTGGCCCCATTATGGGTTATTTTTAAGTTATTTTTGTGCATTTTTTACGGGCAATGATTGACTGTACGATACCCAAGACGGGATGCAAAACCTGCAGGGAAAAAATTCAGTCGCCAACTGAATCATACAAAAAAATCGAGGTTCCACTCCATCATGTATACCGTATTTTTTGGACTACAAGTCGCAGTTTTTTTCATAGTTTGGCCGGGCTCCAGTGCGATTTATATATGTTTTTTTCCTTTTTTATGATGCATTTTCGGCAGGTGCGACTTATACTCCGGTGCGACTTATACTCCGAAAAATACGGTATGTGACGTCAGGAAAAGTCGGAGATATGAATTATGTTCCCATATCCGTACGCGAAGTGTCTCCTTAACGGTCTGAAAGGATTTGAAGAAAAAAAACATCAGCCGCAGATTGTCTCCCACCCAGGCGAGTGGAGACGCGATGAAGCCAACATCATGGAAGCCACAACCACAGGCATGAGCAGTATCCTCCAAGAGATAAAAGTGAGGGAGTATGCACGTGAACAGTGCACACTGATATATTGACTATAATTACGGGTCCTAAATCAACAACTGTCCCTGTCATACTTTGTCCTCCCACTATATGTCTATGTATGTATCTGCCTTCCTCTTCCTAAAGGCGACCTGTGATGAATTTCATAATTTCTCACTTACAGTGTTGGATGCTTGTGTTTAACAATGCCAAAGATTCAAATCATAAGGTTGATGCATTTTGGCATGGGCTTGCACAAAGTTTCGGAGACCTCTGATCGCAAGGTTTTGCAGTCTGGCTGTGTCGCGACGTCAGAGCGAGGTGGACCTTCTTATTTAGACATTAAGTAAAGCTCTTAGAATTGAGAAAATAACAGTGGTGGGCCGTCAGGGCCAGCAAGGCCTATCACCAGGTGATAGACAGTTGCGATAGCCAATCAGATCACGAGTTGTTGTCAGTAAGGCCTTCTAGCTGGCCTAAGGTTGAACGTCCTGTGGTTGGATCTGATAGCTCAGTTACAGCTCTTTTTATTACCAAATCTGTGTTATATGTGTTTTATGTTGCACGATTGCACCAATAAAAATTCCTAGTTTGTGAACCCGTTCTCAAATAATGGCAATAAAAACTGGTCTGATTCTGATTCTGATTCTGATACTCATCGGGACCGTTAGCGGATGAATTCGAGAACACATAGAGTTGATAGACAGTTGCGATAGCCAATCAGATCACAAGTTGTTCACATTAGCCTATCTAAGTAGCCTGATGTCAAAGAGACTGTGATTGGATACTCACTTGTCATTCCAAAGTGAGTATCCATTCACTAGTTTCAATTTAGCAGAAAGCGAGAAGTGTTGCGGGAAGGAGAACAAAACGTTGATTAGGTGGCAGATATATATTTGCAAGGCCATTTTCAAGAAGGATATTTAAAGGGGAACGTTATCACCAGACCTATGTAAGCGTCACTATATACCTTGATGTTGCAGAAAAAAGACCATATATTTTTTTAACCGATTTCCAAACTCTAAATGGGTGAATTTTGGCGAATTAAACGCCTTTCTAATATTCGCTCTCGGAGCGATGACGTCACAATGTGACGTCGCATCAGGAAGCAATCCGCCATTTTTTCAAACACGAGACAAATCAGCTCTGTTATTTTCCGTTTTTTCGACTGTTTTCCGTACCTTGGAGACATCATGCCTCGTCGGTGTGTTGTCGGAGGGTGTAACAACACGAACAGGGACGGATTCAAGTTGCACCAGTGGCCCAAAGATGCGAAAGTGGCAAGAAATTGGACGTTTGTTCCGCACACTTTACCGACGAAAGCTATGCTACGACAGAGACATTGCGCCACTCCGCTTGCGCTTAACATACTTAAATATGTGGAATAAAAAGTAGATCCCACCAATCGTGTTCCATCTAGGCAACATCGCAGTGATTTAGTTACATTACACTGTGTTCCTGTTAATGATTGACGTTTACATTGCAGGTCAAAGTGGCCCAAATCAAAAAAAATGTTTAAGTCAGATTTTTCAGCTGAATGTTTACAATGCAAGTAAAATGTGATATTTATCAGACTCCAGTGTAAACGCGCACAGGCCCCAATGTGGCCCCAATGTGGCCTTGACGTCGCTTGCATGCGCAGGTCGACAAAGTTAAAACAAAGGAAGTTGACCGTAATTTGTAAATGAACATGGAAGTCGCTACTCCTACAAAATAAAATAAAATCTGGTTGCCACACCTTAAAATGTGTGTAATTTTACATGAAAATACATTTAAGTAATATAATGTTTGAATGGATATATATTATGTAATATATTTGGGTGAGTTCCACTCTTTTTATGGTTGTTAAGTAGAGGAGGCGCGGACATCAGCGCGTATCAGCTTTACTTTTCAACTCACATGTAGGAAAATGCGCCACAGCATGAATTCCAGCCCTTCATCAATCGCTATTTCCTCTCAATCAAAATATATATTCATACATTACATATAGCCTATTATTTGCGCACTATTGACGAGTGATGCACCAAAAATTTGGCTATTAAAAATAGACTTTTCTCACTGAAACCGGATGTTGTGATGAAATATCCGCTGGCGGGTTGCATCTTTCCCCGCGCACACAATTAACCAACGCTGATTAAAAAGTCACATATGGGTCGCAAATGAACAAATTATAAAGATGGTTCGACAAAAATCTTTGAATCCCAGTAAGACTAAAATAATGCTATTTGGTAACAGTAGAAGAGAAAGTCAAACACAAATACAAATAGACGGAATAAAAATTGAAAAAGTAAATGAAACCAAATTTTGAGGTATAATGATTGATGATAAAATGAACTGTAAATCTCATGTAAAAAATATACAACATAAAGTAGCAAGAAACACGTCAATAATGAATAAAGAAAAACATGTTCTAGACCAAAAATCACTCCATATTCTCTACTGCTCGCTAATGCTACCATATCTGAGTTATTGTGTAGAAATATGGGGAAATAACTACAAAAGTACACTTCAGTCATTAACGGTGTTACAAAAAAGTTCAGTTAGAATAATACATAATATAGAGTTATAGAGAACATCCAAACCCTTTATTTATTGAATTACAAATACTAAAATTCCACAACATTGTGAATTTGCAAACAGCTAAAATTATACACAAAACAAACTATAATATGCTACCCAAGAATATACAACAATTCTCAAATATAACGTTAGAGTAAAATGTAATTTAAAACATTTGTACGCACATACAACACTTAAGACCTTCAGTATATCAGTATGTGGCATTAAAATATGGAATGGATTAAGCAAAGAAATCAAACAATGTACTAATTTAATCCACTTAAAAAAACTCTTCAAATTTAAAGTGTTTACAAAGTACAAAGAAGAAGAACCATGATAAACATTCTGAATTTATTTCATCCATCCATTCATTTTCTAGATAATCTCACTTATCTAACCATATGAAATATAACTTACTTCACAAATTATTGTTTATGTATTGATCCATTTTATTGTTATTACTTATGGAGTATATTGTGAATAAATTGAAGAACAGGAAGTGAACACAAGTTTTAGCAACTGCTATGTAAAGGAAAAGGGGTAGGATTAAATAAGCTCTGCTTGTTCCTGCTCCTTTTTGAATATGTTGAATAGAGAAACTGGAAATTGTGATGTATCATGTTGTATGCATGCATGTTCAAAATGAACACAAACACAACTCAACTCATTCAGGTCATATTGCGTTTAGACTGAAGTCACAGTTGAATCAAATTCCAATTGGATTTGGACTACGTCCTGATGTGGTCTCAATCTGATGCGAAAATAATAGATTTGAAGCACTTTGGAGCGTTAAGACTGGCAACAAAAATCCAATCTGTGTCTCTTGAGGGCAGAAAGAAATAGAGTTGGTGTGCAGTGTAAACAGGTCCATAGAAACTCTTTCAAATAGTAAAGTATCAAAAGTGTGAATATTTTGATTTGAGAATCGATATTAGAGCATAAAGATCTGGACTCGATATTTCAGTATTGATCCGCCTATCACCAAGGCTTGGTTTCATTTGCAACCTTGGAACGCTTTCAAAAACAAACATCTTGCAGACAGACTCAAAAAAACGGGTTATAAAAGTGGCTGTTGAGCAAAAATAGGAAGTCTTTTAACTGTAAATTAAAATCATCATTTAAATGCTCAAATATCTCGCCTGGTCCCAGTATTTCTGAAGGTTCGCTGCAGTGCAGCTGTGCATGCACTGATGGAGAGAGGCCCAGCAGAGAGTGGCAGGGGCAAGGGAGAACTCAAGTCCAAGAGAGTCGGCCTTTGCTGCACTTAAAGCTTGTTTTTCCAACCACCCACTCTGGCTAACACACCCACCCACCGTCCTTTTGCTTGCCTCAATTATTTTACGCTACATGAGTCAGCTGCTGTTTAGGACATGTAACAAGCTCAGTCCCTGGAAGCTAATACTAAATAACACCGTCAAGTTTTTGGGACCGTTAGCAGAGCATGCCGAGTTGATTCTGCAAGGATGAAGGTAGGAAGGCAGTAATAATACAAAAATATTGTTAATTCTGAGTCAAAAAATGAAGGCCCTCCAAATGAAGCATCTGGATAGAGGGCTCGCGTGCATGCATGTGTGATCATGTGCTTTCACAATATCCTTCCACCGGCCTGCATGGGAGGGGAGGGCAGTGACACAGACGGTGATGAGAGGAGAGGAAGCATTGGCCATAACTAGCCGACATCTGCTAGCGGCCAGCTCCGATGCAGCACAATGGGACCTTTCAACACCAGTGGAGAACAGAGCTGCGCCCACTGTGATAAGTGCATAACAGACCTGCGCAGTTTGATGTGCATCCAGACTCCAGATTCATGTGCAGATTTCGGTCAAAACAGGGAGTGGAAGAGAGGATTTGTTGACGACCGGGCCTCCCTGTGAAGTGGATAGGCCCAACACAAATAAATCCTAATATAATCCGAGATGTGGTCAGACACAGCGTGAAGAGACTTTTGATCTACCCTCTGAAATAAAACACTTCTGTACATCTGCCTCAGCAAATTATCAAACTGCCTCATGCAGCCAAGAATATCTCGCTGAACTCAGAAATGCAGCATGATTTACTTCATTTCATTTGGATTTCATTTGTGCCGAGCCAATACAAACGTTATGTCAAGACTTAGACTTAGACTTGCTTTTTATTGTCATTCAAATTGTAACTTTACAGTACAGATAAGAACGAAAGTTCATTGCATTAGCTCATGGTAGTGCAGGATAAAAGAGCAATAAGGTGCAGATATAAATAAATAGATTACTGTACAGATAAATGTATTGCACTTTTGCATATTTATATTGTCTTTATATTCCAGCGAGTTAATCCATTTTTGGGAGGGAATTGAGGGAATCTTTATGACACGTTCAAGAGTCTTATGGCCTGAGGGGAGAAGCTGTTACAGAACCTAAAGGTTCTGCTAAGGAGGCTGCGGAACCTCTTTCTAGAGTCCAGCAGTGAAAACAGTCCTTGGTGGGGGTGTGAGGAGTCTCTGAAGATTTTCTGAGCCCTGGTCAGGCAGCGGCTTTTTGCGATTTCCTGCATAGGAGGAAGAGGAGTCCTGATGATCTTTTCCGCCGTCCTCACCACTCTCTGCAGAGACTTCCAGTCTGAGGGACTGCAGGCTCCAGTCCAGACAGAGATGCAGTTGGTCAGTAGGCTCTCTATAGTTCCTCTGTAGAATGTGGTGAGAATGGGGGGTGGGAGCTGTGTTCTTTTCATCCGACGCAAAAAGTGCATGCTCTGCTGAGCTCTTTTTACAAAAGCAGACACTTTGGTGAAAACTCACCTTTACGAGGGGAAGCATTTTAAATATAGTAGGCTACAGCCATGATTTAAACCACTTCTGGAACATCCATATGAAAGAAACACAATTTAAGGTTTTACCTCATCTACTGTGGCCTTTTCTATACGTAACACAAATAACATACATATATACTCTTACGTCCAGAGTCGTAAAAGGTAGGAGGAAAATTACACCCGAGACAGAACCACTTCAGCTCAGTTCACTACTTTACGGTTTGAAAACCCTAATGCAGCCTGTGTTTCCACCGCAGAGTGTGTTGGCAAGGCGGGTAGAGCTGTGTCAGCTACGTAAATAATGTGACATCATAGCAGCACAACAGCTACTCATACCGTAACTTGCCAATTCATTCAACAAAGAAAATGACATGTGAGCGCTGCATGCTGAAAATAGCTTGAAGTACCAGGATGGAATAACAAGTTTCCTCTATATTGAAGTTATTAACATATATAGTTGATTTATGATACCAAAAGACTCACAACGTTTGAGAGTAAATATTTGTTTTTAATTTTTTTTTTTGTCTAGCTCAGATACTCAGGCAAATCATATTGTTTATGTAGATGCCTATATCTGCCTTATATATATATATATACCGCATTGCCTTCTTTGTATTTAACTTTATTATTAGGATTTATTTATTTTTTGGCGCAGTCGGATCGGAGAAGATAGAAAGAAGACAAAAAAGGAAGACAAAGGGGTAAATTGCTGGGACAAGGACGGGATGCGATTGAGACAACAACAACAGCAGAACAACATCAGCAAATACGATATGTATAAATATGGTAGGAAAAATCATAGCAAGAAGCCAGTTAGTGAAGTAGATAGTAATAACACAGAAATGACAATAAACAATATTGCACTAAAATTATGTAGTAGTATTGCTAAGTGATAAACAAGAAATACAAACTAGGAACATAATAAACCGATCACTTACTGTACAATGTCTGCTCTCACTGTGATGACCTCATGTTTCCCGATTAGATGAAGAATTAGTCATAATCCACACAAAGGGTTAAAAAGGAAAAGATGCTGACCGCAGACACCGTCTTTGGTTGTTGTGTCTTTTGTCTCCATCTATGGGTATACATTCAATGTCACAGATGAACAACTTCCATATGTATGGCTAAATCCTACTATTAACCAGATTATCCTATGCTGCAACACAAGCTAGTTACCTTTCCTTTATTAATGCAACGCTAAAAAAAAGTTTGTCTCCGTTAGCGCCTATTATAACAATATTGCTAATATTTGGTTAATATTAAGGTCACGATATGAAATAGATTATTGTTGGCGGGTTTTGGATGGTTCTTCACAGGGCTTTATTGGCGGAATAGAGAACCCCCTTTGACTCCATTGTTAGCTGACTTTTTAATTATTTATTTAATTACTGCTTTGAATACATAGAGAAAAGAAAACGTGTTCATGTCTTATATAGGGATTGTGAATGATAGACAGCACATCTCCTTCTAATTTTTGAATATTTCCAGTATGACTGATCTGCTGCTATGGTCAGCGTAAAGAAGCGCTCCCATTGTGACGTCATTCTACCACAAATCTACAAAAATTGCCCAAGACATTCGAAAAAGGAATATTCAAAATGGCCGTCTGAAATTTTGGCATTGTGTGATGTTTGGATGGTATTTTCTCATACTTGAATGGATTGGAAAAACAATACAATATGGTGAAATTGATACAATGAAACACAGTCAAGCATATAACGTTAACTCGTTTCCCATGTTGTTGCCTTCATGTATTTTTTGCTCCTGAAAATTTCCCATAATATACATTTTTGAGTAATCAATAGATTGTATTTGAAACTGTATTTGAAATGCCCCCTTTGCATCGCCAGATTCAATATGCTGCCCTTCTTGGTGTGACGTCATCTACAGAACTGGAGGCCATTTCCCTGCATCGAGAGTGTGGATAAAGGAATCTAAAACAATCATTTTGGTGCATAGAAAGTGTGGATAAAGGCATGTAAAACTATCATTTTGATCACTTCATAGCATGTTTGTGACCCTGGTCGATGGTTACCATTATGAGCAGAAAAGAAACCTAAAATAATTATTCCCGGGACTTACTCTGCTCTTCCATCTCCTCTTCCATCAACGCCTAAGCTTGTTTCCTCACGCTCCTTCAGCATTTCCTCAAGCATATTGAGGAAAACATAATTAGAAAAGGATGCAAATTAGAATTGTGATTATAGTGGATTATATTCTTTTTCTGTCCATTTTTCCACAGGTTCTGACTCAGGCTTTCCCCTCCCGATGGTGCTTCGGATTTTTGAGGTTGCATTTCGTCTTTTGAATTATTTCCATCCAACCTCCGACCAAAACCTTTCTGCAATTCCGTTGTTCTTCATGTGTAATGACTATTAAAGTTTATTCTATTCTATTCGGTTCTGTTTTGTTCTTGGAAGTCAGAATCATTAAAATGATCACTGCAAATGACATTCCTCTTGCTTGGGCCATCATTTGGACATCTATGCAGCCTGACCCCTTCTTTAGTTGTATAGCTACAACCTGCAACAATGCATCTGGCCGACATGCTTTTAATGTGGTAATATCAATATTCGGGATGAAGATGCAACCTAAACACAAACATACATACATTGCCTCTAGTCCTCTGGAGGTGACCTCATCAGGCTGATGCAGGCCCGCCCACATTTTGGAGCTTAAAACGGGCGTTCCAAAATGTGCTGAAACGCTTTAAAAACCTAAAATTACTACTGTGTCTAATTTTACCCGTTAATATAAAACTATGTAGGTCCAGAACTATGAAATAGGTGCCAGTGTTGTCAGCATTAGAGGAACCCTATAACGGTACAGTGGGAGAAGGAGACGGCATGGAGGCAGGGACGTCGTTAGCTTGCAGCGTGTTTATTGAAATACATAAATATATATGAAGTGTGTGATTAACCCAAATGTATACGGTGTGACTATGTGTGGTAAGTATATGAGGAGTGTTACCAGGTGGTGTTGAAGGTGCGTGTTGAGATCGGTGCGGAAGTCCAGAAAGGGCAAGGCAGGCTCGGAGATCCAGGGACAGGCAGGAGGTCAGGGGCTGGAGCGAGGCGTCGTAGTCCAAAGGCAGGCGTGAGGTCGAGATCCTGGAAGGCAGCAGAGAGTCCAGAGTGGATCCAGGGAGACGAGACACACAACTAGAAACCGGGGGATGACGACGGGTTGCTGGATGACAACACAAGACAAGACAGTGAGCACGACGGAGGGGAAACACAAAGAGCGAGGAACCACATGAACAAAGAAGCGAGAGACGTAAGAGGCTTACTGCACAAGTACAAGTCGCTACATTCTGGCACTGGAATGCAGGACACGCTGGCTTATGAAGGCAGGAGACTCATCCGCGTCAGGTGTGTTGGAGAGGAACGCCCGTGGGAGCGCATGAGTGATAGGCGGCAGGTGTATGAACCGTAACCTTTATTATGTATTTTGTTTTATTCCATTTTAGAGGGAAACCTGTCTTAAGTTGTTCCTGTTTATGTCGCCAACCCGTGTCATCAAGTCCTGGTCCACTGGGTTTGTATTATTATTATTAAAAAGTGCCTGCTTAAATCGACATACATTGTCAGTTGGTAAATGTAAATAAAATCTGAGACACTGGCTCCTACCTCACAGGCTAATGTCACTGCCTCCTATAGCCCAACCCTTGAATCACAGCTTAGTACCATACAAAATATCCCGTCACTACAATATCATATAAAATCAAAATATTTAAAATGTAAATATTCACGAATGGTGGACAATGATTGTAGTAGAACTTCCTTAGGTTCAAAAATCCTTTATGATTGCCCATTACCCTTTTGCTTGGACAATCACAAGTAAAGGTGCAAACAGTTGGTTTTGATTTTGGCTATGTTGACAACCGCCTATGTTGATATTAATCAGCCAGTCCGAGCGGCGTTGAGATCAGCAGGTTACACTGTAACACAGTCAAGACCCTTTCAACAAATCAATTCAGAGTATGTGTATCTTATCTCAACTCTTCAGAATTTCCGATATTTTGGGACTCTGTACTGACAACAATAACTCACATTCCTATCTCCAGACACTCTACAGTCTTCAATCATGTATTTGGACTGCGAGAAGAAGGCGGAGTACCCAATAAGAACCCACACAAGCACAGGAAAGACATGGAAACTCCCCAGAAAGACCAAAGCCCACATTTGAACCCAGAACCCAAAATGAACCGTCTTGCAAACAGCTCTTCCGCAGCGCTGCCCTAAACCTGAACTCTGAAATTTTGCATGAACATTTATAGTTGTGTTGATGAGGAGAACGACCTAAATTACACTGTAGATAATGTTGGTATGCTAAAATAGTCATGTAAAGGCTGTCCTCTTGTGACATGGGATCAGACGTTCACCTTAAGGTAGTGATTGCCTGGATTCCTTCTGTACTTGCGAGACTTGCGCTAACTCTGAGTCATTAATACAAGCAGGGAGGTCCTTGAGAACAGCGCTTTGGACAAAGGTTAAAGCAATATCCCCCAGCACTATTCATTTCAGAGGATCCATCCCACTCGCCAGCTTTGATCCTCCTGCTCACTCGCTGCCCTCCTTTCCCTGTTGCCGCCGAGGAGATTGATGAACATGTATTTGAGTGTGCCACGAGAAGAAATGAGGGGTTTATCATGGCATCGCTAAAACAGCAACTGCAAGAGCAGTGAGAGAATCCTGGAGCTGAATCTGCGGTGATAAGCGCCAAATGGGTGTGAGCATGCCGATCTGTACCAAGATTGCAGGGTGTGTGTGTGTGTGTGAAGCTCAGTGGTGGAAGGCCCCTGGAGGGAAAAAGCCTATCCCGCAGGCTGTTTACCTCCACCAAAGCTGTTTACTTGACCCCTGATGATTTAGATGCATAGCCAAATAAAAACAGCCAGTGAAGTTCAAACAGCGAGTGACGCATAAAGGGTGCATGAGGTGGGATAGCGCTGTGTTCAGTGATGGCTCACAGCTGGACCTCCCCGTATCACCAAGAATATTTGACACTCACGAAGAAGTCCAGCTCACAATTGGATTTCTTGAGAATTGCTGGAAACCCTTTGCGAATGTCTTCAAATGCGTCATCCTTATCAACGCTTACGTGGAAGTCTGGAAGTCGGGAGCCAAAAACGTTAATTTCAATGTTAAGGTCAACGTTCATGGGAGATGGAATACTTTCAAGAACGATGTTTATCACTGTCGAGGATATTTCATCATATTTCCAACATTGTGAACATTTGGTCGTTTGTGCAATCTTGTTTATGTTTTGACAGCAGGAGCATTGTTGTGTAGCAACGGAACCATTTACATAATTTCTCAATGTTGTAAGCACTTACATAACGGCCCATTCATTTGGATTGAAGTGTGTTTCCCTCTAAGGCCTCTCAACCTGCAGGCTGCTGCCACACCATCGAGCAGGTCGTCGGGCTTGGATTTAGCTCACGCGAAGTCCTGGCAGTGCGGGCACAAGGACCCAGGTTCATGTCAAATTTTAGTGTTGAAAATAGCGGCTGTAAAAAGAGAGTCTCAAAGTCTGAAAATTCCACACGTTGGCTTTAGTGAGTCGTAATTTTGAATTGATAGCTGTCAAATTTAGTGAAGGTTCATGAATCTATTTCACACAAAAAGCTGTACATTTTCTTCCGTTTGCACACACCCTGTTGTGGACATTGCAGTACAACAAGTTGATGTTATTTAGTTACTATTTTATTATTTTCAAAATAGGGGATTTTTTCATACACTGATGGAAAATAATTATTCAATTGCTTTAAGTAGACTGATAAATTACCGTATTTTTTTAACCATAGGGCACACCGGATTAAAAGGTGCACCGCCGATGAGCGTGTCTATTCAGATCTATTCTCATACAAAAGGCGCACCGAATTATAAGGCGCATTAAAAGGGTCATATTATGATTTTTTTTCTAAATTTAAAACACTATCTTGTGGTCCACATAACATGTAATGGTGGTTCTTTGGTGAAAGTGTTGCATAGATTATGTTTTACAGACCATTTTCAAGTCGCTTTCTGAGCGTCTCTTCAGGATGCGCCGTTTTGTGGTGGTCTTACCTACGTGGCTCACATTCGACAGCGTCTTTGTTGTAGCGGTGTAGCATGCAAGGACGGGAGTGGAAGAAGTGTCAAAAGATGGAACTAACTGTTTTAATGGCATTCAGACTTTACTTGAATCAATAACAGAGCAGCATCTTCTCTTCCGTGGCTCAATAATGCAACATCAACGCCGAAAATGTGTCCCGTGAAAAAACATCCAAACCGGAACCCTCTAATAACTAAAGTTCCGTGGGTGAATTATGTAAACCCACTAAATTTTTTAACGCTTTGATAGCTAGTCTACTGACAGATATAAGTAACAACTTTACACTACTTTATATTAGAAATTGCAATAGCGGAAGATTAATGCCACATAACAAGGTAGAGACAAAGAAGAAGCTTATGACTACGTTCTCGTGACGGACTACAATGGCGTATGCACGCACATTTTCAGTTCTTATGCAGATCCCAAATACACATCAGCAGGTACCAGAAGGTAAGAAAAGTTGGTTTTGCATAACATTACAAAACAAAACGCCAGGTAATATGTCTGCTAATAAGTGCCATTTTACAGTCCTTATACACACACCATAATAATGCCTGTATGTTTAATGCGCCGACAATCCATCAAGCGGTGCGGCTTCATAGTTTACCCGAAGTCGTACTAAAATTATTTTGACAGATTTTTGAGCGCCGTGTGTAATGTTCTATATTCTCAATGGAACATTTAAAGTTTTGGTGTTGTTTACTGGCGTCATCTTGCAGTTTACATGTATCTCTTATATATGATTGCCATCTACTGGTCACACTTATCATTACACCATGTACCAAATTAAATTGCTTCGAGGTCAGTAGGCACAACCAGAATGATGCCGTACATTAGGCTCACCGGGTTATAAGGCACACTGTTGATTTTTGAGAAAATGAAAGGATTTTAAGTGCGCCTTATAGTCCGAAAAATACGGTATACACTTGTTTTTAATCCATTCCAAAGGGTGTGTTGAAAACCGAAAATATGAAAAAATGAATAATGTAAATCCAATAATCCATTCTGTTAATAACACAACATATATTCAAAATAATAATAATAATAATAATAATACAGACAGAAAACAATGTCCTGTCCAGCCACTCAGGCAAATTACATTGTTGATGTAAACGCCCATATCTTCTGTGCATAAAGCAATGAAAATAAATGATGAGTGAAAGAGATGAATAAGCATTTAGCATCATTTTTACCTTGATTGAATATGCCTGACAGCACTACCTCAGCACTTTGCCACAACTTCTTTCATTGAAATTAAATGTTGTTCACCTTCTTAATCAAAGTGGTGGCACTCATGTTGTCTGTGGATGTTTTCGCTCATCCAGGTCATTGTACTCTCAGGGCATTTAATCAATGGCAACTAGACTGTTCTGCACATGGTTAAAACATGGTTTTGACTGGATCAGGTAAACATGATCACATTGCCATTGTGCTGGCCTCTTTTTATTGACTTCCTGTTAGGCTTAGAGCTGACTTCAAGATGCTGTTGCTCGCCTACAAAATCCTAACCGATGAAGCACCGTCGTATCTAAATGATGTTTAGAAACACCTCTACGATCTTAGGTGAGTTCACTTATGAATGTTTCAAAGGTTGGATGTGTGGCTAGAATGTTGGCCACCCACTCGGAAGCTCCAGGGTTTGAATCTTTACATGTTTCTTCTGTTAATGCATTTTATTTTCGACATTGACTAACAAATTGGTGTAAGCTCAAAAACAAATGCTTTACAATTGTCCCTCGTTTATTGAGATTAATTAGTACTGTGTATGAACGCAATAAACACATCTCCGCAGAGTAGGATTGTTAATAAAAAATAAAGTTAGAGCTGTTTACAACCTTTTAAATATTATTTAAACCTTATTAGAGCTCTTTAATTATAAAATGACACCCTTATTTACTCTTGTTTCGCCCAAAATAGTAGCCTTGAGTCTGTTTACGGTAGATTACAGTACTCACTGGTAGCCCGGAGGATCCTCCAAGCGTCATTGCTATGGCCGTCAGCCGTCACTACATGAAAATACTTCATCACAAACTGGGTAATTTCTCCGAGTTAGAGCTGGGCTTCAATGTGCTGAAACTGGCTTGTGTTATTCCGCAAAAATTTGGTCAACAGTTGCAGCTACGACTTCTAGCTCTGTTATAGTTTCGTCTTGTGAGCATTGCGTGTCTCTGTTGTCGTTCTACATCGCTCACGTCGAAGCTGTGTTTTTGATGTCGAAGATGAATTGCACCTTAAATCAAGAGAGTTCATCTCTGGTTTGCCAGGACAGCTGTTAAAAGTTGCTAACTGATAGCAATCACAGTTAGCCTGAAGTGCCGCGCCAAATGTTGGCGATGCTATGTTCCGCTGTTGTCTATTAACATGTGGAGAAGTGTTATTGATGAGGCATGAGTTAAAGATGACGTCCATCAAGAAGTTGTTCTGCTACAAGTTGGTCAGTTTGCGATTGCTGCTGTCAAGATTAGCATCCAAGTTGTTGTTAGCAGTGTTCACTCTTAAGGAGGAACTGCACTTTTTTTGGAATTTTGCCTTTCATTCACAATTAGGGTTGTACACCCGCGTTGTCGTCACGTCGTGTCATTGCTGGTTTTACGAGCAGACGAGCATGATCGGTAGCGCACAATCACAGAGTACTTACAAGCAGACACAGTGTGTAGACAGAAAAGGGAGAATGGACGCATTTTGGCTGAAAAACTAAAGATTAAGGTGAAGTTATAACACTGAAACGCCCTCAGGAAGAGGTGCTTTAAGACATGACTAGCTAGCTAGCAGCTGAAGTCCAGCCGCAGTCGGCAGTGTTTTAGCTACTTCTAAATCACTAATCCTCTCCTCCATGGCGACAAATAAAGTACGTTTCTTACAAGTATCATCCCTGCAGGACGAGGAATAGCTAAACATGTTTCACTACACACCGTAGCTCACCGGCATCAAAATGTGAACAAACGCCATTGGTGTATCTACACCTAACATCCACTGTAATGATACCAAGTACAGTAGCGTATCTAGTCGATACTACTATGATTACGTCGATATTTTTTGGCCTCACAACATCTTCTTTCGTTTTTTAAAAATGTATATTAAGTTTATAAACTCAGGAAATATGTCCCTGGACACATGAGGACTTTGAATATGACCAATGTATGATCATGTAACGACTTGGTATCGGATTGATACCCAAATATGTGGTATCATCCAAAACTAATGTAAAGTATCAAACAACAGAAGAATAAGTGATTATTACATTTTAACAGAACTGTAAATAGAACATTTTAAGTACCGTATTTTTCGGAGTATAAGTCGCACCGGAGTATAAGTCGCACCTGCCGAAAATGCATAATAAAGAAGGAAAAAAACACTCATAAGTCGCACTGGAGCCCGGCCAAACTATGAAAAAAACTGCGACTTATAGTCCGAAAAATACGGTAAGCAGATATTAACAGTAAATGAACAGGTAGATTAATAATTCATTTTCTACCACTTGTCCTTAATAATTGTGACAGAATATTATAATGGAAAATAACACAATATGTTACTGCATATGTCAGCAGACTAAATTAGGAGCCTTTGTTTGTTTACTTACTAATAAAAGACAAGTTGTCTTGTATGTTCACTATTTTATTTAAGGACAAACTTGCAAAAAGAAACATATGTTTAATGTACCGTAAGATTTTTTGTTAAAATAAAACCAATAATAAAAAATGTTGTGGTCCCCTTTATTTAGACAAGTATCGAAATAAATTTGGTACCGGTACCAAAATATTGGTATCTTCAGTAATGCGGACGCTGTATCGATCCGTTGTGGTGAAGAAGGAGCGGAGCCGGAAGGCAAAGCTCTCAATTTACCGGTCGATCTACGTTCCCATCCTCACCTATGGTCATGAGCTTTGGGTTATGACCGAAAGGACAAGATCACGGGTACAAGCGGCCGAAATTAGTTTCCTCCGCCGGGTGGCGGGGCTCTCCCTTAGAGATAGGGTGAGAAGCTCTGCCATCCGGGGGGAGCTCAAAGTAACGCCGCTGCTCCTCCACATCGAGAGGAGCCAGATGAGGTGGTTCGGGCATCTGGTCAGGATGCCACCCGAACGCCTCCCTAGGGAGGTGTTTAGGGCACGTCCGACCGGTAGGAGGCCGCGGGGAAGACCCAGGACACGTTGGGAAGACTATGTCTCCCGGCTGGCCTGGGAACGCCTCGGGGTCCCACAGGAAGAGCTGGACGAAGTGGCTGGGGAGAGGGAAGTCCGGGCTTCCCTGCTTAGGCTGCTGCCCCCGTGACCCGACCTCGGATAAGCGGAAGAAGATGGATGGATGGATGGGACAACACTATTCACAATCCTTATGAGGGACAAGAGAACGCATACAGCATGTCTTTTTTTTAGGCTTTATGGGCAAAATAGATGACTCCTAATAGTTTCATTGTTAGCCACCTCGAGCTGTCTGTATATTACAAATTAGAATAAAAAATAATGCAAAAAAAAAACAGATGTGAACGTAGGGATTGTGAACGACAAGCAAAATTCCCCCCCAAAAAAATGCAGTTCCCGGAAGCCCTGCTTACTGAATCTTTGTCGATCACCATAAAAGAAAATAGAAAATAAATCAAATCACTGTAGTACATTCATCCATTTTCTACCGCTTGTCCCTTTTGGGGTCGCAGGGGGTGCTGGAGCCTAAATAAATCTGCAATGTAGTGAAGCTGCGATATCTGTTTTGGTAAGCTTTTGAATTGGTTAATCGGTAGCCCTGGTTGGGAATCCCTGATCAGGGAGAAACCGCTGTGGTGCCTGCGTGGTGTCATTGTGTGTCTCACTCGTGCTAGAATAGAAATCACAATAGCACCAGAGCTTCCACTCGTAGCTCCTGCAGCATTCTGACGCGGACATATAAATCTGCCTTTACACTCTCGCTCGGTAATGGGCCTTGGCCGTGGTCTCCAGCTTGAAATAGAAGAAGCAAAGAGAGGCCAAAAAGAGATAACGCGAGCAAGGGCCCGCATTCAGTAGTGACGGATGCATTTAGCTGCCCAAGGTGGCTCTGCTCCCTTCTGATAGTAACCACCGTCAGTAACAAAGCGCCATCAAAAATGATCAGCCAACCGTGGCGGGCTAAATTTGGACGTGCGTGCGGCGGACACCGACACAGTGAGAGGCATCTTCAGGTGGAGGAGACGGCGGGAGAGCGCAATGAACATGAATCCCAGGGTCGGGTGAAAAACGAAACTTGAGGAGGTGCTAAAAGTTTTTCAAGTGTGTTCCATGACTAAAGCGGTGACCTTCCAAGTCAATCCTGTGTAAAATGCATCTGACATCACTCACAGGCTTTTCCATCCGTCACTTGGAGGACTGTTTTATTTGGAGTATGTGATGGTCTCACACTCTATTTTAACACACTCGCTCTTTTGTACTGTAACGTGCAATCACACAAACACGCACCCTGTAAGTGATTTCAGACCCGGTGATGTTCCTGCAACCTGGTTTCACGTTTGACTCATGTTGCCATTCAAGAATGACCTCATTTCCAGAGCGATGAGAACCCTGATGGATATATTGGAAGAGTGGCAGGGTATACCCCCGCAGTCCCTGCCACGTACGATAATGATCTCATGACATTGAGCGATGTGACATTCATAGCATGGAAACACAAGAAGTCAGCTTGCAACACACATGTCTTACTTTATATACAGTAGAGTGCCGATGTTTTTCCAACAACTTAATGATGAAGGGGGAACATCTTTGTAATGGCTGTTATGGAATAAACCAAGAATAATCAAGCAGATTACTTGGCTCGGCGCTGTCCTAGTCTTGCCAGCGGTGCGGCTTTGTGCTGGTAAATATTTGCTGTTAGCTGAGTTGCATGGCGTTGGCACGTCACGTGGACATTTTGTGTTTCCCAAACACTCGGCCGGTGACGTCAGGAGGCCCTAATGATATTTAACAAGCCCACCCAGTCCAGCGTCACCCCATAAACAACCCCCTGATATACCCTTAGTCCCGTGTCCAACTACTCTGTGTACACTGTAGAACCCAACACCCACTTAGCCTGTTTTAGTTGTTTAAAGGTTTACAAAAACAGACACGCAGTTTGGCAAAACCAATGCCACATTCCCACCTTACCGGAGTTGTTGCAGGTGAGAGGGTTTTCAGCGTTGGCCCACTGGAGGACACGGCTCAGCTGATTTGATGTGAGGAAAATCCTGTGATAATTGAAAAATAAGGGGAAGGAAATAAGGCAAACAACTGACCGGAAAACCCATAACATCAGCACTCCAAACAGGGGAGTCAAAGTAGAGGAGTAAGTGGGGATGATGTACCATGGCCCCAAGCAAAGGGGGCCCCTTGGCTTTTGTAAAGTTTGACAAAAAAAATTTCTGCCAAATATATATATATATATATATATATATATATATATATATATATATATATATTTATGCAGTATATGCAGTACAGGCCAAAAGTTTGGACACACCTTCTCCTCATTCAATGTGTTTTCTTTATTGTCATGACTATTTACATTGTAGATTGTCAACTAAAGGCATCAAAACTATGAATGAACACACGTAGAGTTAAATGTAGTCACTTTTTCTTATAATTTCTGATCTCTCTCTCTGTGTCCAATACTTGCTGTACATATGTACCAAGTCAGACCTACAGTGTTCCAATGTCAATTTATCTGATGATGCAATTGTTGATGACTGAAGTGTTGATACCAACCAAACTTAACCCCCCCCACTCCATATCCCACACCTCGGATTGTAAATTATGTAAATAATTAAATTTATATACTGTGATGATTATCTTGTGTGATGACTGTATTATGAAAATAGTATATATCTGTATCATGAATCAATTTAAGTGGACCCCGACTTAAACAAGTTGAAAAACTTATTCGGGTGTTACCATTTAGTGGTCAATTGTACGGAATATGTACTTCACTGTGTAATCTACTAATAAAAGTGTCAATCAATCAATCAAATGTACTTAACAAAAAAAGGGAAAATAACTGAAAACATGTTTTATATTCTAGTTTCTTCAAAATAGCCACCCTTTGCTCTGATTACTGCTTTGCACACTCTTGGCATTCTCTCGATGAGCTTCAAGAGGTAGTCACCTGAAATGGTTTTCACTTCACAGGTGTGCTTGAAGCTCATCGAGAGAAGGCCAAGAGTGTGCAAAACAGTAATCAGGGCAAAAGAGACAAATGGACAACAAGTTCAACCCTAAACCTGTTTCATGTTTGCCAACTCATCGGGGGATTTAATGACATCCTCATTCCCTGATGAGTGGGCAAACACGAAACAGGCTTGTAGGGATGAACTTTTAGTCCATTTGTCTCTTTCTCACATTAATATATACATCTACATCCATGTATTGAGCACTGTTTTTCAGATATCAAGTCTACGCTATATATAAATATATATATATATTAAGGTTGTACGGTATACCGGTATAAGTATAGTACCGCGATACTAATGACTCATATTCGGTACTATACCGCCTCTGAAAAGTACCGGTCCACCGGTACGGGTACCAAGATATTGGTATCGGGACAACACTAATATGTATATATACCAATATTCTATAAAGGTATATATAAAGATAAAATATATAAAGTTGTTTTCAAGTTAACTTAATCAATTAAACTTAGCTTTAGAGCTTTTAAGATGAATTTTTTAGTCGACTAAAATAACTGTAATTTTAGCTGACTAAACTGTTTAAGACATGTTTGTCAAAAGTCTATAACTAAAACTAAATCAATTTAAATGACTGAAGTTTGAATAAATCTAAAAGACATATTCATCAATAGACTGACTAAAACTAAACAAGCACTGCTGTCAATTGAAGGATTGGAAAGAATTAAAATCAAACATCCGGTACATAGCATTAACTTGCTGAGGGCCATCTCATCGCAAAGAATCAAGCCCCCAGCTACCACTAATTCAGCATTATGGTGAGTTGTATTTTTTAGAGTCGTTATTTTTGCTTCATTATCTGCCACACGTGGAGGGCATGTCCATGAAAATATTTGCCTACATTAAACCGGTTCCTGGTGAAAAAGAGTTTGGGGACCCCTGGTCTATATAACATGTAATAGTGGTGCTTCCGGAACTGACTGCATAGTTGATTTGTTTTTTTTACAGACCATCTTCAAGCTGTTTCTTAAAGGGGAACTGCACTTTTTGGGGATTTTGCCTATCGTTCACAATCATTATGAAAGACATGACGACGGATGGATTTTTTTAATGCATTGTAAATAATAAATAAATGTCAATAAAAGTCCCATTACAGCGGGGCCAGTAGGAGCTCCACTATTCCTCCCATAAAATCAGATAAATAACCATTCAAAAAGGTCCAACAATACTCAATTTACATTTTGTGCCTTGAATATTAACCAAGTATTAGTGATATTGTTATTATAAGCGCGAACGCAGACTAACTATTTAGAACCGCGCCATGAACCTATGTTTACATCGAGTGTTCTGCTGCCACTTCGCTTCCTTGCTCCCTGAAAGTTTATTCTAGATCATAAATCATGCATCTCACCTGGAAAACAGATGGCTGAGAATATAATCTGAAGAGTTGGGAAACTTTAACAGCCATTTAGGACCTGGAACTGGCAAAGACGACACAAAAAGCGGGGGTGCACCCCACCACGTTTCTTCGCAAGAATTATGAGACATTTTTCATCTAAATAGGAATATACAAGCCTCGTAGCAGATGGCATCCTAATGACAGCAGACCTTGCACAGTAAGTGATGTTGGCTCTCATGAAGTCTGCAATGAGTAATAATCAGTGATGAAGAAAAAAAACAAAAAACATTGTGATGCGTTTTTGAAATTAAGGTGCTGTGTATGCTTAAAATTATCAAAATATATCAATATTAAATGTTATTATAAATGTGTCCATTACTACATTACATATATACTTCCGTAATTTACATAAAACCTCAATGGAGTTGTTTGAATGTTTTTTTAAGGGCTTTATAGGCGGAATTGAACGGCTCCCATAGGCTCCATTGTAAGCGGACTTTTTAATCCCATTTATTTAATATTTAGAATGTATTTAAAAAATGTGTGGGCGGTCTTACTGTGTTTACGTGCCCAAGTCCTCATCCAGGCCACGCCCCTTTCGATTGTGTCACCACCCGTCAGCCATGTTGTAGTTTTTAGAGCTTCCATATAGAGTCAACTGACAGATGTAAGTTAGAAATATACACTACTTTTTATTAAAAATGGCAAGAGTGGAGGAGTTTAGCATGCATGTGCATGTATGAGCCAGTCTGCCCCACAAGAGGATAGAGAAAAAGAAGGAATTTATTGTCTACAGCTTTGGACTACAACTGAAATAAAAAATGGCAGACTCGCACAAACCTCTTCGGGTAAACCTCCACCATATATGGAGATAACCTCTGACATAACGAAGGCAAAATACCATACTAACGTCTAACATTCCAAGAGGCTCGTTTGGAGAAAGTTTGTAAGAAGGCAAGATTATTTTATTAATATCTCTGCCATGCCTCCAAGGTTTCATTTCAAATTTTCGGGACGTATGGGGATCGCAACTACACAATATCAGGTACAAACAGGTAAGAAAAGTTGGTTTTGCATAATAAAACACTTTTTAGCATTAACATTTTTGAATAAGGATGAAGTGATAGAAGAAAGTTAAACAAATAATACATATATCTGTGGAAGCACAGGACACAGTTATGTACAAGTTTCTTTTTTGTATATTATTGACTATAATTGGCAAATTCAAAGACTCTCAGTTAAAGATAGGAACAAAGGTGTCACTAGTTTTTAAAGACAGGTAGAGACTTAGCTCCCAGGAAATATCCGAATAATGATATAATACCAATAATGATGAGGTATTATTATGATACATATCCACTGTGTATCAGCTAATCTTTTACTTTACACTCTGAAGTAAAGAAAAACCTGCCAGATCTGTAGCCTTATTGAAGTGAATAATGGCAGGTTATTTAAATATTTAAATTAATATTATGGACATTTTATTGTACATTGTTGCCATTTTTTTGTAAAAAAAAATTAAAATAAAAAATAAAATAAATAATAATAGTAATATATTTTGGGGGTTTTAAATAAAACAAAATTATTTAAGGGGATTATCTAGATATAATTTAAATCTAATACTAATTCAATTTTTAAAAAGTTAAAAACTGAATTAATGTCGTTTTTAAAAAGCTAGTTTAAACCAAATCCATTAATCAATTAGTTTTTTAGTGCATGTAAACATACTTAGTGTGTGTGTATGGGGCGGCGACGTTGGGCTTAGGGCAGGGGTGTCAAACTAATTTCGGATCGGGGGCCACATGGAGAAAAATCTACTCCCAAGTGGGCCTGACTGGTAAAATCACAGCACGATAACTTAAAAATAAAGACAACTTCAGATTGTTATCTTTGTTTAAAAATAGAACAAGCACATTCTGAAAATGTACAAATCATAATGTTGTTAGGGGTGTTTTTACACTTAAATGTTGCTGTTAATGGTATTCTATCTTTATTTGTCGTTATTTATACTTTCTGAATAAATGATGTAATAATGGTCATCAGTCATTGGTGTTAATTTTCAATCTATCAATATAAAATAATAACAACAAAAATCAAATTACAGGATGTTATTTATGTAGTTCCCTAATTTTCCTCGACTGGTGCACTAACATCCATCCATCCATCCATTTTCTACCACTTGTTCCTTTCGGGGTCGCGGGGGGTGCTTGAGCCTATCTCAGCTGCATTTGGGCGGAGAGCGGGGTACACCATTGTTATAACTTCACCCTTATCGTTAGTTTTTAAGCCAAAATGCGTCCGTTCTCCCTTTTCTGTCTACACACTGTGTCTCATTGTAAGTACTCCGTGATCGTGTGCCGCCGAACATGCTCCTCAGCAATGTCACAACGTGACTTCGACGCGGGCGCGGGGGGGTGCGGGACTGGTACGTTTCAGAGACGGTATCGCACTGAAAATGATTCATTAGTATCGCGGTTCTATACTAATACCGGAGTACCGTATAACCCTACTCCCACGGCACACCAGACTGTATCTGAAGGCACACCAGTGTTAAAAAACACTGATCTAGTGGACATATTTAGAACAGCAGTTTCTTTCATTCAAAAATTTCGGCTCATTTTTATACTCGTCAAACTCAGCCCACTGGCCGTACGTTTGACACCCCTTGCTTAGGGTGTGCTAGGCGGCCTTTTAGAAGTCTTGTGCCTGGGGCCCAGAATGTGGTGCTCTGCCCCTGACTCCAAACAGCGAGACAGAGAGAAAAAGTGGAGTCATCATCTCGAAGAGGAGGATGGAAAAGTGACCGTAAAAAGTCATCGTTTGTGACAGATTGGCGACCTTTTCCTCTTAGAATGGCGGAGAACAGGAAAAAACAGAGGCAGGGAGGAACGGGGTCGTCGGGGTTCAATTCCAATACACACGCACCGGAGACGCAGCATAGAGCCGAGTTTTCCAACAGGAGCCCAATTTGTGTTTGGGCTCACTTACACTATTATATTGGTCGCTATGATCTCAGCTCAGACTGGGGATAAAATGTCTGTCTGTTTGTAGGTGGGGGTTGTGGCGTCCGTGCATGTGAGCGCGTGCACCAAATGTGTGATACTGCTCGTTGGCAGGCGTATACACGATTGTGTGTTTGTGTGTGTGTGTGTGTGTGTGGCTGCCAGTGCGTCTGACAGGAGAGCAGAGGTCATGCTAAGGTTGGGATGAAGTCAGAATGTAATTATGCTTCAATGAACCGAAGGGGAAGTAATAAAGAACAGCTGCATGTTGTGTGACTCTTAAAGTTCCACTTAAAGCAAGCTGCACACTCTCTCCGCTCTCTGGCACCGCGCTAAGAAGGGGGAACACACAGTATGTTAATGCTCCAAGCCTCAAAAATGGATACGGCGGAGAGTTTAGCAAAATACAAACATTCTTGAGCACACACACGGAGGCATCACCCCTCGTAAGTAGGAAAAATCGGCAGCAAATGAAGAGATACTTAAAAACGAGAGGAATATTTCCTCTCGCGTTGTAACGGCGGGGTTGCTAAGGTGACCTGGCGTGCAGCCAGGGATAGAGATGGTCATTGAGTGCATATATGGGTGGAAAATGGGGTAGGAAGGGGAGGGCAACACGCCAGGTGGTTTCACTCGGGAGATCCAGTCTCCGCTGCCTGTGTCGAGAAAAAAAAAATGGAAGGGAAAGAAAAAACATCAACTGGCCCGTCAAAAACAAGAGGGAAAGGAGAGAACTTTATCTCCCCCTGAAGGAGCCTCCTTTACTCACTCCCTCCTGTGATTTACCCACTTTTTTTCCCTGCCTCTCTCTCTGTTTCCTATTTTATCAAAAAACTTTTCCTTTCCCCTTTCTTTCTTTCACTGCCTTCCCCGCGTCTGACTCACCCAGTTTTCCCAGGCCTGCCATCTGTAGATACCGTATCCACCAACAGTAGCCTGCAAGTGCCGAGCAGAAAGCCTCTGGGGGGAAGGTGGTGAGGGAGGTAAAGGCCTCCCAGCAAGGCCTGCTGTGTAAAAGCTGATATGGGCAGCCTGATAAGACTCTTGTATCTGGACAAGTACGGCGGCAGGAAGACACTATATTGCCAAAAGTATTTGGCCACCCCTCCAAATGATGAGAATCAGGTGTCCTAATCACTTGGTCCAGCCACAGGTGTATAAAATCAAGCACTTAGGCATTTGTGAAAGAATGGGCCGCTGATTTCCAGCGTGGAACTGTCATAGGATGCCACCTGTGCAACAAATCCAGTCGTGAAATTTCCTCGCTCCTAAATATTCCAAATGGAAATGGAAGAGTTTGGGAACAACAGCAACTCAGCCACAAAATGGTAGGAGTGTGAAATTTGGTGGAGGAAGAATTATGGTTTGGGGTTGTTTTTCAGGAGTTGGGCTTGGCCTCTTAGTTCCAGTGAAAGGAACTTTGAATGCTCCAGGATACAAACATTTTTGGACAATTCCATGCTCCCAACCTTGTGGGAACAGTTTGGAGCGGGCCCTTCCTCTTCCAAAATGACTGTGCGCCAGTGCACAAAGCAATGACCATAAAGACATGGATGACAGAGTCTGGTGTGGATGAAGTAAAGTGAATTATATTTATATAGCGCTTTTCTAGTGAAACCCAATATCTAAGTTACATTTAAACCAGTGTAGGTGGCACTGGGAGCAGGTGAGTAAAGTATCTTGCCCAAGGACACAACGGAATGACTAGGATGGCGGACGCGGGGATCGAACCTGGAACCCTCAATTTGCTGGCACGGCCACTCTACCAACCGAGCTATACCGCTATACTTGACTGGCCTGCACAGAGTCCTGACCTGAACCCGATAGAACACCTTTGGGATGAATTAGAACGGAGACTGAGAGCCAGGCCTTCTCGACCAACATCAGTGTGTAGACCTCACCAATGCACTTTTGGAAGAATGGTCGAAAATTCCTTTAAACACACTCCGCAACCTTATGGGCAGTCATCCCAGAAGAGTTGAAGCTGTAATAGCTGCAAAAGGTGGACTGACATCAAATTGAACCCATGGGATGGCATGTCAAGTTTGTGAGTAAAGGCACGTGGCCAAATACTTTTGGCAATATAGTGTATGTACTACGATAGATGGAAGAAAATTTAAATATAATATACACAGACGCAAACACAAATATTAGGATGGAAAATTGCCAGACATTGTCCATCCATACTGTAGTGCACAGGTGTCAAAAGTCAAGGCCTGGGGGCCAGATGTGGCCCACCACTTCATTGTATTTGGCCCTCGAAAGCCTGGAAATAATATGTATCAATAAAGTACTGTAACTTTTCCTAGTAAATTTATTATTTTTTTTCTATTTTGGGAGAAAAAAAAAATACATGTACTCCATGTTATCGCAAATTGTCTAATTATGCACAAACATATTATCAAACATTCAAACCATTATTGAAACATCAATAAATACTAATAATAATGATTTCAAAGCAAGCTATCCCTCAAATTGTGCAATGTAAAAGTAGCAATAGATTTCATGGTAAAATTGTGAAATGTACTGTGGTTTTTACAGCATTTTTTTCTTAATGAAAAAAACTGTACTTTTTGTACTGTAAAAAAACTGTGGTGCCGTTTTGACATTTACAGTAATACTAAAATGTAAGTCTGTCTTCGATTTACGATTTTCATAGTCAAATCTGATTCGTTCAAGGATAAGTCCATTCCATGGAGTTGATATTTTTTAGGAGAGACATGACATACTGTATACTAGGGTTGTATGGCATACGATAGTTAGTATATACTAATAAATCATTTTCGGTACTATACTGCCTCAGAAAAGTACCGGTCCGCCACCTTCAGTTGTCGTCACATCAAGTCATTACTGGTTTACGAGCAGAGGAGCATGTTCGGCGGCACACAATCACGGAGTACTTACAACAGTGGTTCTTAATCTGGGTTCGATCGAACCCTAGGGGTTCGGTGAGTTGGCCTCAGGGGTTCGGCGGAGCCTCTGCCGCGGAGGTCAAGACACACCCGACTCATCGTGTATATAAAAAACTTCTCCCTATTGGCGTATTATGGACACCCCCGAACAATGTTCCCTCTAATTTTCCATCTGATTTGCAGGTGTGTAATTTGTTGTGAGTTTATGCAGGGTGTTGGTTTTGTTCTTTGAACAAGGTGATGTTCATGCACGGTTCATTTTGTGCACCAGTAAAAAAAAACATAACTAGAGATGTCCGATAATATCGGCCTGCCGATATTATCGGCCGATAAATGCGTTAAATGTAATATCGGAAATTATCGGTATCGTTTTTTTTATTATCGGTATCGTTTTTTTTTGTTTTTTTGTTTTTGTTTTTTATTAAATCAACATAAAAAACACAAGATACACTTACAATTAGTGCACCAACCCAAAAAACCTCCCTCCCCCATCTACTCATTCACACAAAAGGGTTGTTTCTTTCTGTTATTAATATTCTGGTTCCTACATTATATATCAATATATATCAATACAGTCTGCAAGGGATACAGTCCGTAAGCACACATGATTGTGCGTGCTGCTGGTCCACTAATAGTACTAACCTTTAACAGTTAATTTTACCAATTTTCATTA
Source organism: Nerophis lumbriciformis (assembly GCF_033978685.3). Taxonomy (NCBI): domain Eukaryota; kingdom Metazoa; phylum Chordata; class Actinopteri; order Syngnathiformes; family Syngnathidae; genus Nerophis; species Nerophis lumbriciformis. Next base: position 21,957,454 of record NC_084557.2, read on the forward strand.
ATTACTAGTTTCAATGTAACTGTTTTTATATTGTTTTACTTTCTTTTTTATTCAAGAAAATGTTTTTAATTTATTTATCTTATTTTATTTTATTAATTTTTTGTAAAAGTACCTTATCTTCACCATACCTGGTTGTCCAAATTAGGTATAATAATGTGTTAATTCCACGACTGTATATATCGGTTGATATCGGTGTCGGTTGATATCAGTATCGGTAATTAAAGAGATGGACAATATCGGAATATCGGATATCGGCAAAAAGCCATTATCAACATCCCTACATATAACTGTCTTGAATTGGAAAAAAAAAACATTTTATTTTTCGATTGTAGCTGAGATAGGCTCCAGCGCCCCCCGCGACCCCAAAGGGAATAAGCGGTAGAAAATGGATGGATGGATGGATGGACTAAAGAAGGGTTCGGTGAATGCGCATATGAAACTGGTGGGGTTTGGTACCTCCAACAAGGTTAAGAACCACTGATTTACAAGCAGACACAGTGTGTAGACAGAAAAGGGAGAACGGACGCATTTTGGCTTAAAAAACTAACGATAAAGGTGAAGTTATAACACTGAAACGCCCTCAGGAAGAGGTGCTTTAAGACATGGCTAGTTAGCTAGCAGCTAACGTCCATCCGCAATCGGCATTGATTGATTGATTGAAGCTTTTATTAGTAGATTGTACAGTACAGTACATATTCCGTACAATTGACCACTAAATGGTAACACCCGAATACGTTTTTCAACTTGTTTAAGTCGGGGTCCATGTTAATCAATTCATGGTAAGTGTTCATGGCAGTGTTTTAGCTACTTCTAAATCACTAATCCTCCCCTCCACGGCGACAAATAAAGTATGTTTTGTTACGTTGAGGTCGCATGGCTACGCTGGTCGTGTTCCCTCCGATGCAGAAAACAAGCTGGAGCAGCGTACAGGAAGGATGACTTTTAATATTAAACGAAGGACAAAAATACAAAACAAAACCCAGGCGCTAAACCAGCGTGGAGCAAATCAAATCGTCACCAAGGGTGAACAGCGAGAAATAGTACAGCGCGAAAAACTAGAAGTCACGCAACTGTTGCGTATAGCAAGCATTGACCCAGCATCTCGTGCAGGGTGACAGAAACCTATAAAGAGGAGTGATCAACCAAAACACCTGGTGGGAACACTAATTGCTAAACTAAGACAGGTGAGGAGAATCGGTGCCCATGGAAACCAACAGTGAACAAAAGGAAAGAGGGTGACCCAGGAAACAGACTAAAACATAGGAAACTACCAAACATAAATCATTCCATGACCCGAGTGACAGATCATGACAAGTTTCTTACAAGTATCATCCCTGCAGGACGAGGAATAGCTAAACATGTTTCACTACACACCGTAGGTCACCGGTGTCAAAATGTAAACAAACGCCATTGATGGATCAACACCTGACATCCACTGTAATGATACCAAGTACAGGAGCGTATCTAGTCAATACTACTATGATTATGTCAATATTTTTTGGTATCACAGCAATTTATACTATGTTTATAAACTCAGGAAATATGTCCCTGGACACATGGGGACTTTGAATATGACCAATATATGATCCTGTAACTACTTGGTATCTGATCGATACCCAAATATGTGGTATCATCCAAAACTAATATAGAGCATCCAAACAACAGAAGAATAAATGATTATTACAATTCAACATAAGTGTAGATATGTCAAGACGTGGACTATGGAGTGGTTGTTTTCCCGAGATGCAAGTAAAGCTGGATCGGACATGGCTTGGAGGTGAGTACATATTTATTTATAACACTAACAAACTACAAAAAAAAGGAAGCAAACAAAAGGCACGCACAATGGCGGAGAATAAACTTGACTAATGAAAACAAAAGACTAGCACAAAGGCAATTAACTATGAACACGAAACAAAAACACTTACTGTGGCATGGCATGAAGCATGGACTATGGTAAACAGGTATATCATGGGTAGCAGTAGTATGGATGGATAGATAGGATAATGTCACCAGGACGATCAACAGACACGGACAGGCTTAAATAGCAGTGACATGATTAGTGACAGGTGTGCGAGTGCAAAGCGTGAGACAGGTGCGTGACATGACAGGTGAAAAGTATTGGGTTGCTATGGTGTCAAAACAAACAAGAGTGCACAAAGAGTCCAAAAACAAAACCGAACATGACTAAAACAAAAACATGATCAACAGACATGACAAGATAGAACATGTTAAAAGAGAAAGTAAGCAGATATTAACAGTAAATGAACAAGTAGATTAATAATTCATTTTATACCACTTGTCCTTAATAATGTTGACAAAATAATAGAATGATAAATGACACAATATGTTACTGCATATGTCAGCAGACTAAATTAGGAGCCTTGGTTTGCTTACTTACTAATAAAAGAGAAGTTGTCTTATATGTTCACTATTTTATTTAAGGACAAACTTGCAATAATAAACATATGTTTAATGTACCCTAAGATTTTTTGTTAAAATAAAGCCAATAAAGCAATTTTTTGTGGTGCCCTTTATTTAGAAAAGTATCGAAAAGTACCGAAAAGTATCAAAATAACGGTACCGGTACTGGTACCAAAATATTGGTATCGGGACATCACTACTTTATACTGTACAATAAGTATCAGTAATGTTACATAGATGTAGACCAAGGCTATTCATACAAAGTTAATTAAAAGAAAGTTATACGAGAATTGCAGTCTTTCATTAAAGCGAACTATTTCCGACGTTTTCTACCTCAAAAAAAAAAAAGCTCAACCACTATAATAAACTAATTAACACAGTAAGAGATTGGATGGTTAAGTGGGGTCGTTGGCAAAGCAATGCAAGGCTAAGAGGACATCAAACTTGACTAAATACAGGAAGTAAAACTTGTTACAAAAGTTCCTCATGTGAACCAGCGGAAGGTTGATTACCTTTTCCAGAGAAGAGCTACACTTCCGGGGCAAGGACTTTGATAAAAACTGCTGCACTTTTATACTTCTGCACTTTAAATGAAGCTGCTAAAATACTGTAACTATGCCCACTGATTTGTAACTCACATACCCTCTATGTATTGTACTTAAATTGTTTATCATTATGTAATTTCAATATTGTAGTGTATTTCTAATCCTGTGTAATTTAATTGTGGATGTTAGATGCACCATAAAAAGACTCCAGATGGAAGTTAGTATGGTGCTAAATCTGGTGCAGCCGTCTTCTTAATGTAACTGCACATTCTCCTTCGAATAAACAAATACAAATACAAGGCATTCAATTTCTGGCGAGTCCTACCGGTGCCGACGACAGGACTCGGCCAGCTCAAGGCCCGCCATGGCACAGTGATCTGTGTGTGTGACAGAGTACACCATGTAGGAACAGCCTCCCAACATTCCTGAACCTTGTGTGCAGACAAATAGTTTTTATAATGTGAGAGGTCGTTTGGCACATTTTTGACACATCACACCAGTGACAGCCGAAACAGTAAGCAGGTAAGATACATCTCTTAATCTATAAAAACTATTTGTCTGCAGACAATATTCTTGTACTAATATTTTAAAAGGACATGGAGACCAGCTGCTGGGTCTCTGCCACACCAGAGTCCGTTTGGAGAGACTGAAGGAGATGCGGATGAAGAGACAGGGCTGCGGATGAAGAGAGAGGGCTGCGGAGCTGGCGCTGAGCGCCGGGACGGACGGGCTTCACAGTGTCTTGGCTGAATGAGCATGTGTCGGACACCTCGGTCTCCTTAGACGCATCCTCACTCACCCATGCAGACTGGACACTTGCCGAGAGTTTGTGGGCGGCCAAGAGTGGAGTCGGCTCTCTTGGTTGCTTTGTTGGGTCTGCTCCTGTCTCTGGCAATGCTCCTCCCCACCCCAGCAGGCGATGGCGTGGAACACCGCAGAGTCCACCACAGTGTATGTTTTTTTTTTTGTTTTTTTTTGTAGCTGTATGTAGAAATGGCTAGTTGCATCAGCTCCAGGTTCAAGGTTCAAGGTTTAAGGTTCAAGGTTCAACTTTATTGTCCCTGCGGGGAAATTTGTCATGGGCACAGTGCATCATTGCTTTCTTAACATACACAAAAACAACATAACAAAAACACAAGCACAGACACAACCACAACCAGACAACTAACATTTAAACATCAGAACATGGAGCTTGATAGACACTGCACTTTGATGTAGGCATAAAATCTACAGTATGGAGATAAAGATAAAGTACCAGTGTGCATTGCACTAGAGCTCATGGATAAAGTGCTGTGTACTAAAGTGCTTAGTTCTAAAGTGCTATGTGCTAAAGTGCTATGTGCTAAAGTGCTATGTGCTAAAAAATGTGCTAACTTATGTATTAAAATTATATTGCACATTGTTGGTCAGCTTAATGAAGGCTGGGACAAATGATAATTTGCATAGTGGGACCCGGAGTCTTCTCCCTGATGGCAGGGTTCCATATTCAGGGAAGAGTGGGTGTTGTGAGTTGGAAATAATTTTCTTAGCTTTTTTCCTAACTGCCTGCTCATAGATGCTCTGTATAGGCTCATATTCTTTCCTCCCTACGATTTTCATTGCCGTTTTATTGCTCTACTCTTTTAATGTCTTTAATGTCCTTTGTGTTCTTTGATGTTTCCCTCTGACACACATGTTTATGTGTGCTATGACTATGACTTTTTTCCCCCTTGGCCTCAGTCTGGACCCCCCGCTCCAGTGGCCCAGGCTTAGACTGAATATTCCCCCCCAGCGTTTACCTGTTTCTCACCTTTTTTGTAAGGTGCGCCGGAAGTTGGCAGGTCCATCAGCGATCCTGTTCTGTCTCCTTGTAATGTTTGTCTGCTCTTGAATGGGATTGTGCTGAAAATCTTAATTTCCCCTCTGGGATTAATAAAGTATTTCTGATTCTGATTCTGATGAACACAATCTGATTAATCACTCTTGAACTGTGTATAATTATGATTATTCACAGGTTATTATTTGCTTGCATTAAAAAAAAAATAGGAACAGGAACATGTTTTAAATGTGTAAACTGAACTTGCAAGTCAGTGATTAGCTCAAAACTTGGTGACATTAAGTACAGTAAAAATTAAATGCACATGTTGAAAGTCTCTGCAATAATATAGTAAACTAGGTACAGATGTACAGTATATTAATAGATGATGTAATAAACACACAAACAAACAACTTAGTGCACCACTTACTCTTCCTTAGTTTAACCAGTTGTTTAAAGAAATGTAAGCCATTCTTCTTTTTGTTGGATCGGATGTGAAGTGTCACGCTGTTATCGTGAAGCCGGAAGTGTGTGCGTGTGAGAGAAGGTGCCTTGACGAGAAGCCAGTGTGTTGACGGGAGACGTGACGCTTGCCTCGTTACATTCTGTCTTTTCTTTTGGGCTTCATTATTATAAACCCTCGGTTACACAAACAAGCTTATTTATCTTTTCGGGTGACAGTGCTGATCTCTTTTTTGAACAAACTACCTCCCGTATGACGTTAGTTGGCAACATGAACAGCATCTTGCAGCACTTGTCTTCACAGATGCTAAAGTTCTACGTGCGGTGGCTGTCCATTTAAAAAAGGCATTGATTAATTTATCTGGGCTAAACGCAGATAAACTCAGCCGGCATAGTTTGCTGTTCTCTGTTTGCTGTCCATGCAGAATTCATGCTCGAGTCGCCATCTTAATGTTCATGTTTCGCTTTAAGATGCTATTTTAAGCTTGATGTGCGCCGATAATAAGAAAGTTTGTCGCTGCAATATTAATCAGCTACCAGTTTTATCTAAAGTTCCGTCAGAGTTTGTTTTGAAGGGTGCAGAGCACATCGCTCTATCATCACACTGGCGTGTGACCTGATCAGTCACAGGCAAACACTGTGATTAATCTTCATTCATTTATGGTAACGCAATAATTTTATGATGTATATTTACATATATTAGGGCTGTCAAAGTTAATGCGATAATAACGTGTTAACTATAAATTTCAATAACGGCACTAGTTTTTTTTAACGAGCGATTGACGTCCTTTTTTACCCTCGGGCCATTCCATAGCGGGAGGAACTTGACTGCAGACCACTTGCTACTGATGAGCCACAAGTGAGCAGAAATGGACAAAGGGAAGTCTACCTTATGCAAATATCGGGTTCAAACCAATGGCAAGTTGTTCTACCGACAAGAAATGACAATTTTTCGCCTTGAGAAGAGGCAACATCACTGCAGCAAATGCTTGCTGCTCCCGTCGTTCTAGAGGTGGGTGGTGCTTCACTTCCGTGTTCAGATTACAGTTAAGGTGCAGTGATAACACAACATTTAGATTGTTACTGTGACTGATTTAGTACCGTATTTTTCGGAGTATAAGTCGCACCGGAGTATAAGTCGCACCTGCCAAAAATGCATAATAAAAAAGGAAAAAAACATATATAAGTCGCACTCGAGCCCGGCCAAACTGTGAAAAAAACTGTGACTTATAGTCCGAAAAATACGGTAAGTAAGATGACATAAAAGCTCAACAGAAATGAAAAACAATCGTCAGGATGTCGAAAGAAGAGTCAATCCGAGGTCAAAACGTGTCGAGACACTTTCTCAAAACAACAGTACACTTTTTCGGCTTCAAAATTACAGTGCTAACCTATACATTCGGTTTAATTACATTAACAACATAAAAACAATTCTTACATTACAACCATGCTTTGTCAGAGATGTTTTGTAATGTTGTTCTGTGATATTTGTGCCAAAATAAATGCTAGTGCATCAGTTGAGGAAAATGGGGCTGGGGGTGATTTTCATGGCTTGCTGAAATTTTGTGTTAATTCTTTTAAAACATGTTCTGGTCGAGTCTTCAATCAGTCACAGAATGATTAGCAGGCTGAATATTGTGATTGTGTTAATAAATAGAGAATTTTAAAACATTGTCATGCAGCAATATGAAGACCAATAACGTGCAAAACGTGTAATGTACAGAATATCAGAGGCATTTATTCAAGTAGAAATATCACAGATTAGAGTCGTCTTCCTCCCACCTCCAAAGACATGCACCTGGGGATAGGTTGATTGGCAACACTAAATTGGCCCTCGTGTGTGAATGTGAGTGTGTCTATCTGTGTTGGCCCTGCGATGAGGTGGCGACTTGTCCAGGGTGTACCCCGCCTTCCACCCGAATGCAGCATAGATAGGCTCCAGCACCCCCCGCGACCCCGAAAGGGACAAGCGGTAGAAAATGGATGGATGGATGGACATCTGGGATAGGTTTCTAAATAACTTCACTAAGATTCATGCATTATTATCTGAGCAAATGGGCATAATGGGGTGCAAAACCTACTTGCAGCAAAATCAAAAAATCCTCACTTTTTACCAAAAAATTATTGTCCATGGTAAATTTTGCCAGGATTGTCTTCCAGATGAGTGTTTGGGGCAGCAGCTTCAAGGGACTTCATCTTAATTAGTGGTGAAGATGCCACCCCAGTACAGTAGGAGAAGCAGTGCTAAGTTAATTGTCAAAAGCATACTTGTATTTGTTTTTCTAGCTCGATAATCTTTGCGGTGAAGGTGGTGCAACTGGGACATCCGTTTGAGTGAAACCGTTAATTAGGAGAGCGGGAACAGAGAATTAAAACAACAGCCAAAGAAGAGTTACAAGCACTACTTTGGATGCTGTAATAAGATGAGTGGCAGCCTGCTGGGAGGACATGGGAACATATAGGGATGTGTACTCTTCACATTTTAATTTTAGTGTACCAATTCTCGATAATTTTTAAGAAAAATGATAATGGATTAGAGTGGATAAGGTCAAGCAACCGGCGGCTCTAGACTTTTGTGCCGCCCTAGTGCCTCTCTGGACCTCTTTCAGAGATGTGTGAAAATGGAAAAAAATGAAGAAGAAAAGATATTATTTGTTTTAATATATTATCTGTAGGAGAAGAAACATGACACATGTTCCTAAATGTTAGAAATCCCACTGTTTACATTAAACATGCTTCACTGATGAGAGTATTTGGCAAACACTGTTTTGTTCTACTAATTTCAGCGATCCTTGAACTCATTGTAGTTTGTTTACATGTACAACTTTCTCCGATGCTGCCACAGAAAGATGTCTTTTATGCCACTCCTTCTTTGTCTCATTTTTTCCATCAAGCGTTTTATGCTGTGCGTGAATGCACAAAAGTCAGCTATGTTGATTTTATTGATTTACTGGTGGGCTAACAGGCATCTTTCGTCAATCCATGACTGCAAGCTAATATATGCTAACATTGCATCGTTATGCCTCGTTTGTAGGTATATTTGAGCTCATTTAATTTCCTTCACTTATGTCCTCTGTCTATTTAATTTACATGTCTCATGACACATTATATGTATGTAATATTGGCTGCATTTCAGATAGTTGTTTGTGTGCCATGTTGTTCCAGACCATAGCAAAACTTACCCAGCTTGCAAAGATTGTAATAAATCCATTAGAAGAAGACAGCATGCCGTTTCCTTAAACTTGGACACACACATCTATAACTAATTTGGCTATTCTAAGACAGTCATTTCCAGGAGTTACCTCACCCTCTGAGAAGCATCCATTTTACTAATGATTTCCAATGTTGCAAAAATTTGTAGAATAAAAATGTAGATACATTTCTGTCAACGAAGATTTGCGTCAGCCTTTGATAGTAGGCTAATATAGCTAATATAGACACTTACATCATTACATAACTTATAGATTGAAATTTTTTGCGGCTCCAGACAGATTTTATTTTTTTATTTTTGGTCCAATTTGGCTCTTTAAACATTTCCTAAGTTGAGCCTACAAAGTGTTTAAACTGTATATATTGTAATTATTTCCCACCAGCTGTTTACATGTAACGTGCATCTTAGTTGTATTTTTGTTTACCAAACTTTGGGGGTGTTGAAATTGCCATGTAAAGTAGCTAATACTAACCAAAAGTATGTCTATGGCACATCCAATGTAAATTGGAAGTGCACTAGCTAAATTAGGATTTAGCTAGTGCATTTAAAAAATAAAAATAAAGTAGAGACTTACTGTACTTTTAAGCGCCTTTTTCCTGCTTTGTTGGCATGGAAAATGTTAACATTTACACTCTGAGTGTTTGACTGCTAGTTACCCCAAGCCAAGTGCTTGAGTCTGTGTCGATTGTGCAACTGCACGCGACGTCACGTGCAACAAAGGTATCAGTTATGGCACCATTTCATCTCACGTGTAATACCGGCAGACATTATTCGGTACCTATAAAAGTACCGAATTCAGTACCCATTCCTTGGTACAAACAAACCCCGTTTCCATACGAGTTGGGAAATTGTGTTAGATGTAAATATAAACGGAATACAATGATTTGCAAATCATTTTCAACCTATATTCAGTTGAATATGCTACAAAGACAACATATTTGATGTTCAAACTGATAAACATTTTTTTTTTGCAAATAATCATTAACTTTAGAATTTGATGCCAGCAACACGTGACAAAGAAGTTGGGAAAGGTGGCAATAAATACTGATAAAGTTGAGGAATGCTCATCAAACACTTATTTGGAACATCCCACAGTTGAACAGGCAAATTGGGAACAGGTGGGTGCCATGAGTGGGTATAAAAGTAGATTCCATGAAATGCTCAGTCATTCACAAACAAGGATGGGGCAAGGGTCATCACTTTGTCAACAAATGTGTGAGCAAATTGTTGAACAGTTTAAGAAAAACCTTTCTCAACCAGCTATTGCAAGGAATTTAGGGATTTCACCATCTACGGTCCGTAATATCATCAAAGAGTTAAGAGAATCTGGAGAAATCACTGCACGTAAGCAGCTAAGCCCGTGACCTTCGATCCCTCAGGCTGTACTGCATCAACAAGCGACATCAGTGTGTAAAGGATATCACCACATGGGCTCAGGAACACTTCAGAAACCCACTGTCAGTAACTACAGTTGGTCGCTACATCTGTAAGTGCAAGTTAAAACTCTACTATGCAAGGCGAAAACCGTTTATCAACAACACCCAGAAACGCTGTCGGCTTCGCTGGGCCTGAGCTCATCTAAGATGGACTGATACAAAGTGGAAAAGTGTTCTGTGGTCTGACGAGTCCACATTTCAAATTGTTTTTGGAAACCGTGGACGTCGTGTCCTCCGGACCAAAGAGGAAAAGAACCATCCGGATTGTTCTAGGTGCAAAGTGTAAAAGGCAGTATGGGGGTGTATTAGTGCCCAAGACATGGGTAACTTACACATCTGTGAAGGAGCCATTAATACTGAAAGGTATATACAGGTTTTGGAGCAACATATGTTGCCATCCAAGCAACGTTACCATGGACGCCCCTGCTTATTTCAGCAAGACAATGCCAAGCCACGTGTTACATCAACGTGGCTTCACAGTAAAAGAGTGCGGGTACTAGACTGGCCTGCCTGTAGTCCAGACCTGTCTCCCATTGAAAATGTGTGGCGCATTATGAAGCCTAAAATACCACAACAGAGACCCCGGACTGTTGGACAACTTAAGCTGTACATCAAGCAAGAATGGGAAAGAATTCCACCTGAGAAGCTTAAAAAATGTGTCTCCTCAGTTCCCAAATGTTTACTGGGTGTTGTTAAAAGGAAAGGCCATGTAACAAAGTGGTGAACATGCCCTTTCCCGACTACTTTGGCACGTGTTGCAGCCATGAAATTCTAAGTTAATTATTATTTGCAAAAAATAAATAAAGTTTATGAGTTTGAACATCAAACATCTTGTCTTTGTAGTGCATTCAATTGAATATGGGTTGAAAATGATTTGCAAATCATTGTATTCCGTTTATATTTACATCTAACACAATTTCCCAACTCATATAGAAACGGGGTTTGTACATACAAGGGAGACAAATGAAGTTTGTAGGTTAAAGATAAGCTAGCAGAATGGGACATACCAACACAGGCCCAAAGACTGCCCCTGTTAAGACTGAAGCCTGTTAATTTCTGGATTTCCATAGAGATGAGGGTGTTAGAGGTATTGCTGGCAAGCTAGCTTTAGTTCTCTTATAGGTTGGCACACCTACAATGACGCGTTGACTCTGAAGAAGGCACAGTACTGTAGATAGGCTTGAGTAATGATTGATTTCATGTACAGATACGTAACCCTCTCTCAAATGTTGCCTTGCATAAAAGCTAATTAGCGATTATTAGCACGCTAATGAACGACAACTGTGTTGCTAAAACTATGACGTAAGACAGATGTAATTATTTCAGCTGCGGCCAAAGCAGATGCTGTGAAGCAGATGCCAGGTGAGTGGATAACTCAGCTTGAACGAGTTATCTAATCACCTGTCTCTTTATTAGCAGCGTTGGTGACCGCAGCTGGGGAGCTAGAGGGAAGCCGGAAGGCGGGAGAGGAGGAAAGAGGAAAGACTTTGAGAGTTGAAAGAAGGGAAAGACTTTGTAACATAGAAAAAATAAAACATTGTAACCTTGGCAACAAGCCTGGCCACAGTCTGTCGGTCCTGACAAAGAACCCTGCGACACAGAGCTGTCACAGTAGTTAACAGGTTGTTTACAGTAGTGGTCAAAAGTTTACATACACTTGTAAAGAACATAATGTCAGGGCTATCTTGCGTTTCCAATAATCTATTTTATTTTCCTCCAAACATATTGGTGGGTATTGTGACCAAACAGCTACATTTTTGTTTCATCTGACCACAGAACTTTCCTCCAGAACAGTGGTTCTTAACCTTGTTGGAGGTACCGAACCCCACCAGTTTTATATGCGCATTCACCGAACCACTCTTTAGTGAAAAATAAAATGTTGTTTTTTTTTAATTCAAGAAAACATTATATGTTTTTTTTACTGGTGCACAAAATGAACCGTGCATGAACATCACCTTGTTCAAAGAACAAAACCAACACAGTGCATGAACTCACAACAAATTACACACATTCGCATGAATTTATCAACGTGGAACCTGACTTAAGCAAGTTGAAAAACGTATTCGGGTGTTACCATTTATATGTACTGTACTGTGTAAACTGTACTGTTTCATATAATGTATTCTCTTCCTTTGCAATCTGCTAGTAAAAGTTTCAATTAATCAATTAAAAAACCTGCAAATCAGATGGAAAACTAGAGGGAACATTGTTTGGGGGTATCCATAATACGCCGATAGGGAGAAGTTTTTATTTACACGATAAGTCGGATGTGTCTTTACCTCCGCCGAACCCCTGAGGCTGACTCACCGAACCCCTAGGGTTCGATCGAACCCAGGTTAAGAACCACTGCTCCAGAAGGTCTTATCTTTGTCCATGTGATGTCAGATGAAACAAAAAATGGCCACAATACCCAGCAATATGCTTGGAGGAGAAAAGGTGAGGCCTTTAATCCCAGGAACACCACATCTACTGTTAAGCATGGTGTTGGTAGTATTATGCTCTGAGTCTGTTTTGCTGCCAATGTAACTGGTGCTTTAAATGGGACAATAAAATAGGAGGATTACCTCCAAAAGCTTCAGGACAACCTGTCATGACTTGGTCCTGGGGTTTAGTTTTTCTCGAAGGCAACGGAAAGTTGGCTCGGGCGAGACGGGAATGCAGGTACATTTTTATTTAAACACTATAAATACAAAACAAGGAAGTAAACAAAAGGCGCGCACAATGGCGGAGAACAAACTATGAAACCAAACACTTGCACAAAGGCAAAACCTATGAACAACAAAAAACACTAACTGTGGCAATAATAGACAAAACTTACTTGGCATGGACAAAAAGGAGCAGCGTGAACGATGGACATGAAAAAAGAGTCAGAAATGTGCAGAAGCATAAATGTGGAGATGTCACCAGAAAGACAAACTGAAAAACAATGAACTTAAATACTACAGACATGATTAACGAAAACAGGTGCGTGACTCAAAACGTGAAACAGGTGCGTGACGTGACAGGTGAAAACTAATGGGTTGCTCTGGTGACAAACAAGAGTGCACAATGAGTCCAAACGTGGAACAGGTGAAACTAATGGGGTAATCATGGAAACAAGACAAGGGAGTGAAAAGCCAGAAACTAAAGAGTCCAATAACTAAACAAAACATGACTAAGACAAAACATGATTACACAGACATGACACAACCTAAAATCGAACCAGAGAGGGTCTTGGGCGCAGTTGGGTGTTCCAACAGGACGATGACCCCAAACACACGTCAAAAGTGGTAAAGGAATGGCTAAATCATGCTAGAATTAAGGTTTTAGAATGGCTTTCCCAAAGTCCTGACTTAAATGTGTAGACAATGCTGAAGAAACAAGTCAATTTTCAGAAAACCAACAAATTCAGCTGAACTGCACCAATTTTTTCAAGAGGAGTGGTCAAAAATTCAACCAGAAGCTTGTGGATGGCTACTAAAAGCACCTTATTGCAGTGAAACTTGCCAAGGGACATGTAACCAAATATTAACATTGCTGTATGTATACTTTTGACCCAGCAGATTTGGTCACATTTTCAGTAGGCCCTTAATAAATTCATAAAAGAACCAAACTTCAAGTATGTGCTCCAATCACTCTATCACAAAAAAATAAGAGTTGTAGTAATTATTGGAAACTTAAGACAGCCATGACATTATGTTCTTTACAAGTGTATGTCAACTTTTGACCACGACTGTAAGTATCCGTAGTCGATATTTACTAGCCCCTCAATCAGTGTTGCAGTGTTTAGCAACTGCAGGCAATTTACCCATCAAAAAAACATGGAAACTTTTATTTCATTGGGTTATAATGTACTGAGTAATACAATTAAATTGCAACTGGTTTGCTTTATGATTTCGCTTTTCATAGTCAATGTTGCGTAAGTTCAAAAACACACACACCGTATCCGTTATATGAGTTTAACAACAAAGGCTTCAACATGTGCTAATCCTTGTTAAATATTTTCTACAAAAGGCTCATTAAAGAAGTCTGCGGAGTTAGAAAAAGTGGATTTTAACCTCTGTTGAGTTCATATACTATACATGCTTGCAATGTTCTGGTAATGTATGGCTTATGAGGTCCCATGAAAGTATTTATGAGTTATTGAGAGCTCACGAAGGTAAGGAAAGCAGGGGGCACAGCTTGGATCGCACAGCTCAGCTTGCTGGTAAAGGGGAGGGGTGCAAAAATTCCATGAGGTTCAATGGGGAAAAACAAGCACTTTATCAGGGAAAGTACAAGTCACCGGCTCCTGATGTGGCAATTGGAGGTCGCTGTCAGAAAAGGAGCTAGGTTAACAGATCCTCCGCAGTCGCCAGTCATCCTCGAAACATGTGGTTCCTGTAAAAACAAGCCCAACTTTATGCATCCCTGCCACTATCCAGTCACACCGGCCGCTCGACGAGGAGAAAAAAAAAAGATGTGTTTTTTTTCCTGAGGGTTGTCCCCCGTGACCATCAGTGATGTCTGCCTGAGGAACAGTGTGTGTGTGCACATGTACTGTAACACAGGGCTTGTTCATTATTTGGACGTCAAGGCTCGCACAGTAACGCTCCAACTGGGATTCATTTTGATGAGACTTAGTCAGGAGTGCTGCTGTTTCTCAGCTCTGTGCCAGTCTTGTCCAATTTGGAGAGTGAATGGAAACGTTTAAACATTTACATTATGATATTTTTTTCCAAAGTCTTTTCCTTCTGTTTTTGATCATTTCTGAAAAAGACGGGAATAGCTGGGAACGAGGGGGACAAGAGGCAATACTGTCAGACCGGGGGACTACAGCCAAGGGACACATCACAATGAGTGCACTGTAGTCCCATCGGAATCGGAAAACATGTCAAATGTTCACGAGTACATTTAGAGATAGTTGAACAATAGCCGGGATGAGGTGGGACTTTGTACTCGAGTTCCCAAATCAGTGGGAAGTGTTAGCCCGAGCCAGGATAAGTCGACCATGTTGCCGCTGTTACTGAAGTCTGTGTTTTGTGCTCTCCGGTGGCATGAACCCAGCAACTGGAGCCATGAAAAGAAATCGTATACTTAGCCTTGGCCGCTCGCTTGTGTTTGATGGCTTACTCTCTTCTAAGATGTCACAATCCAGAGTCATGAACTACAACGCAACCTTTTTGGAAAACTCAACACCTCGCCTCGCGTCGGGTCTATGTTCGGAAGGAACACGACCGTGCCATGTGGCGAAAATACAGCTCCTGAAAAACACATCAAGGTAAAAAGGGGGAAAAAATATCCTGCCTGGTGTTTTAGGCACTGTCGAATGAATGGTGTCAGGGTAGTATCCTGACGAGTGTGACCGAGGAAGTGAACGAAAAAAGCACAGCGGATGCAGCTGTGTCGAAGGTGGGCATCAGGAACTTTGCAAAATGGAAATGTGCTTGAAAAGCAACAGGAAGTCTGTGCTGACATTTTGCACACCGTTACAAATGATTGTGCGTTTAGAATGGGCCAAATTCTACAAGCTGCAGTCAGTGAAGTCAAGAAAGAACATTTTTGTAAATGACTAAATTAGTTTTCTGTCTTTGATTACTACAAGCTTAAAGACTCAAGAAAATGTACAAGCTATGGTGTTAAGCAGTGACGTGCGGTCACTGGAGGCATGGCCTCACCTGCCATCATGGAAAGAAAAAAAATGTAAAAAAAAAAAAATTAATTACATTGTTATATGTATCCAGTGATTATACTATAAAGTTATTTTCCATTTAACTTCACCAGTTTTAGATTATTTTTATTCAAAATCGCTGAATTTTCACATTTGCCGTTCAAATACTGAGAAGAGACGGTGCGGTGATCAGCAGCCAGTTGAGGCACGTCACTCAGTTGTGCCTCAACATGGATTGCGGACTCGGCTAACTGCTGGCCTGCTGTGCAGTGAGACCGTATTGCTATATGAATTATATTATACATTTCCATAGTTTAGTTAGCTGAGGTATATAATGTACAGTGTATTTTGTCAACAACTGTATGTGTGTAAAGTATTTCTTGTGCTGAGCGAACATAAAACTGCTGCGAAGACGCACTGTGTGAGGCTCGCGTAATCCCGCCTCCTGGTGCCGGTTAATGCACCTCCGCCGCAGACTGCACCCCCCGACGGGAGCGCCACACCAACCAAAGCCCACACCCAAACCCTCCACGTGCAAGACCGAATCCACCCAAAAAAAGTCACTTAACAAGAAGCCAAAAAGTGCAAAAACAACAATACTCGCGCCGGAGGAGCCGTGAACGACTGCAGGGACACAACATTAGGTACACCTGCAGACTGCAGCATGGATTTCATATTTCATTCATTCACAACTCCTCCAACACGAACACCACTGTTTCCGCACTTATAAGTAAAGGTAAGACCATATAACGTTTTTTTATTAAATGTGCTTTTTTGTGTGCTACAGTTTGTATGTGTAAAGTTAAAGTTAAGTTAAAGTACCAATGATTGTTACACACACACTAGGTGTAATGAAATTTGGGATGTGAGGGGAGCAGTGGGCAGCAGCGGCGCCGTGCCCGGGAATAATTTTTGGTGATTTAACCCCCAATTGCAACCCTTGATGCTGAGTGCCAAGCAGGGAAGAATGCTGGTATGAGCTTTTAAACATAACCCGTTAACTGCTGGCAATCAAATGGTGAATAAGATACTCTTTAGGGTTCATATGTTTGTAAATCTGACTGTGATGAAGTCAGTGCCTCACCAGTCATGAACCTTACCGCACGTCACTGGTGTTAAGTATTTTATTAATCCCCAAGGGGAAATTAATTATTTTCAGCACAATCCCATTCAAGAGCAGACAAACATTACAGGGAGACAGAACATGATCGCTGACGGGTCTGCCAACTTCCGTCGCCCCTTACAAAAAAAGTGAGAAACAGGTAAACGCTGGGGGAGAGCAAAAAAAATCAGTTTAAGCCTGGGCCCCTGGAGAGGGGGTTTAGACTGAGGCTAATGGGGGGGAAAAAACTCATAGCCATAGCACACATAAACATGTGTGTTAGGCCCCGTTTACACTAAGCCGGATAAGGTTATCCAGGGTAAATCCCATCTAATCTTATCCGTGTTCACGCACAACAATGCCATTGTTTAAGACCCCCTGCTGTTGCTTTGTGTGCAAGTTCTTAAATTTTACTTATCTGAACAATATCCAGTTTCAATTAACTGGAATCCAGTGTGCTGTGGGCAACGTTCCCTCTAAGGTGCGCGCCTGCGCAATTGCGCACTGCTCAAGCGTCCTCTGCGCAAAGCAAATATATGCCGCGCACTAGGGATGTGCCGATCCGATATTTGGATCGGATCGGCCGCCGATATTTGCAAAAAATGCGTATCGGCAAGGCATGGGAAAATGCCGATCCAGATCCAGTTTAAAAAAAACTCCGGTCCGTGTTTTCCAACGCACCGATTTAAATAATACATTCCACTTTTCTGCTGCTCCCTAATTTCCGTTACGCATTTTCCAGCACACCTTCAACACATCCACAGGTCTGGGGATTCTCACGCAGTTGCTTTTAGCTGCTGGCATTACACGACAGGCTCTTCTCACTCTTTCCTGTGTCTCCCTCTTACAGACAGCAAGCGCACCTTCTTACACACGTCACATACTGTCACGTCAGACGTCACATACGTATACGCCCTCTCCCAGCAGAGAGCGAGGTAGCGGCATGGCTAACGTTAGCTGTGATGCTAGCGC
This sequence comes from Nerophis lumbriciformis, assembly GCF_033978685.3. Lineage (NCBI taxonomy): Eukaryota > Metazoa > Chordata > Actinopteri > Syngnathiformes > Syngnathidae > Nerophis > Nerophis lumbriciformis. The sequence goes on from NC_084557.2 coordinate 21,975,030, forward strand.
AGCCGCGAAGGTGCGCGCCTGCTCAAGCGTCCTCTGCGCACGGCAAATCTATGCCACGCACAAAATCAAATAAAAAAATAAGCGCATAACAATTTTCGACACACGGACACGACAGAGAAAACAGTTTTTGTCATCATTGTTCAAATATTGTAACGTCTGTCGAGACGCTTATCTCCATTCGGTGCCACACGTCCACACCATCAAAATGCCGAGGCAAACATTTCCACATCAACACCGTATGAAAAAAATAGTGATTTTTTTTTGTTGTGATTTCCCTCTCTGCATGAAAGTAGCATATATTAATGCAGTATGAAGAAGAATGTTTTAATGTAGACACATAGAATCATCATACTGCTGTGATTATATGCATCAAGTGTTCATTCAAGGCTAAGGCAAAATATCGAGATATATGTCGTGTATCGCAATATGGCCTTAAAATATCGCAATATTAAAAAAAGGCCATATCGCCCAGCCCTAGTTCAATGTTGCCATTTCTGTTTGTCATGTATAATTTTGTCTATTTTGTGTTTATCCTTGAATAAATAGGTCAGTTTCTTGTTACCAACCATTGTGTATTATTCAAACTCCCCTAATTCAGCTGGCTAGTTGTTATCAAGAGTACTAAAACCCTTTTCAACATGATTCTGACAACTAAGTAGGTTAAATAACTTTAAACTTTAATACATGCTCGGATAGGCCAGTATCGGTCAGTATCGGTATCGGTCAGTATCGGTATCGGATCGGAAGTGCAAAACCAATATCGGTATCGGATCGGAAGTGCAAAAACCTGGAACGGGACATCCCTACCGCGCACCAAATCAAACCCATCTGAATTCTAAACAAAATAAACACATTTATTCTGTATAATTTTGCAATGCAACTCTGAGTGACAGTGACAACAAGCGGCCCTAAAGGTGTTCGTCAACACCGTTCAATTGAACACCGTTCAATTATTCTAACGTCTATCGAGATGCTTCGAGGACAGGAATGATATCGATCACTCTATTGAGCAAAACTGTTTATATTCGGCCATAACCACACCAAAAACATGAGTAAAAAACTTCTATCTCGAAAAACTAGTCATTTTCTGCCGTACAAACCAACTTGTCATCTGTCACCAACACGCATAGCACTAAGCCACTGGTGCGTTTATGGCCACACAAAAAGTCGGACAACTCAAACAACACACAAAGTTACACTATGACTCCTCAGTCATATGTGTGCTTATTCTACTGTCATTTATTATTAATGCTAATTTATTGATATTAATCATGGAATGCTGTTACTAGAGAAAGTTACAGGAATGCACACTTCATCCTATGCTTACATTTCATTGTGCAACATGAGGATGTTTAAGGGCAACTAAATGTGATCTCTAAAAGGGGTACAAATGATTTCCAAAGCAGGACCCCCACCCAGACATATTGTACAATACTAATCCATAGCTTATGAAAAACAAGATGTCTTTTATTTTCATTACAAGTGGGCCAAATCACTAATATTAGAAAATAATCTCATGAAAATGACTCTTGTCATTTGAGTGTTATTATAAAAGATTGGTTTGAGACAGGTGTGCTGCTGGTATTGCCACGTGTGATGTTGCTCACATGTGCTCCACTGAATGCTCAGGGAGTTTTTGTGTTTGCTCACACACATGAACAATTAGAGGGAACATTGGCTGTGGGGCTCTATTGTAGTGAATCACACCTGAGCCATCATAAATTAATCACATCTTTATTAGACACGTAAATAATGTGACATTTTACATCAATCGATCTAGGGATCTAGATATCTGGTCAGGACAATCCTCACTCTTTTGCCTTCACCTTCATTGTCCATTCGTTTCTGGTGACTTTATATACTCTGGACCTAGACGTTGAGTCCAGGACATACATGGCGGACAATAGCTGATACAGTCTGCTTTGCCAGTCCAAAAGCATTCGCTGTTTTCTGTAGTTTTCCCTCGACGGCCAGGTAATACCTTTTTTTATCAAACCCACTGGCGCCCACATTCTCGTTGACTCTTCGACAAATGGACAAAGTTTTTCGCTAATTCGAATCACAGCTGACCTGGACATTCGAAAATGTACTCTTGCCGTCTGAGAAGTGTTGTATCCGAAATAGCTGCAATCGCTTTCTCTTAATGTGTTCATGTGTGATTTCCACAAGCGTCTGTACAGACGGAAGGAGAAACACGGGCATGTCTGGATGACTCGCCTCCATATTTCAAGTGGTTAGCTCTGAGTTACGAAACCGCTTTATTATGAAGCTGGCTGTGGTGCGTTCTTTCTGACGTCACTTCCTGTGTGGGCGCGGTCTTTCTGACTTCACTTCCTCTCCGAACTCACTTTGTAAACGATCAATGAGTCCATACAAAGTTGGAGATTCAAGAAATACACGGCGTACTTAGCCGTGTAAAAATGTGTCCGAGGAGGGTGACCTTAAACGCTGGTTTAGTGTGGCTGCAACGGGGCTTAGGCTAAATAATTATTTAAGAGGTTAAATGACATAGTGTAGACAAGGCCTAAAAGAGCAGAGCTGATGCAACCAGCTTCCACTCCAACAGTGCCACTTCTACACAGCCACAAACGTAAAACAAACAAAAATAAATGAATAAATAATCAACCTATAATATACATTGGGCACACACGATTGCGCCATGCATAGACAAGCAACCAAACAAAAACATCATTTCAACACCCACACACACTGTGGTGGCCTCTGCGGTGTTCCACACAACAGGAGCAGACCCAACAAAGCAACCAAGAGAGCCGACTCCACCCTCTGCCGCCCACCAACTCTCGTCCAGTGTCCAGTCCGCATGGATGAGCGAAGATGCGTCCAAGGAGGCCGAGGCGTCCGATACACGCTGATTCAGCCAAGACGCCGTGAAGCCGTCCGTCCCGGCGCCCAGTGCTCAGCGCCAGCTCCGCAGCCCTGTCTCTTCATCCGCATCTCCTCTCCTCCAGTCTCTCCAAAGAGCACCGAAATGCAAAGACACTAAGCTGTGCAAGAATCAGAAACCAAAAAAGTAAGTTGTGAAACTTGCTTAAATAGTCCTCAGGTGATAATTAGAGGCAGGTGAAAAGCATAATTGCTGATCACCTGGAAGCAGGGTTGAAACCACTACAAGCAAACAAATACAGAAAACGAAGTGGGAACAAAATAAGCAAAAACTACAAAAGCTGCTTGGTAATGCACACAGGAATGTCGAGGCAAAAAAGTCCAAGAAGCACTGAAATTAGGGATGTCCGATAATGGCTTTTTGCCAATATCCGATATTGTCCAACTTTTTAATTACCGATACCGATATCAACCGATATATACAGTCGTGGAATTAGCACATTATTATGCCTAATTTGGACAACCAGGTATGGTGAAGATAAGGTACTTTAAAAAAAAAAAATAATAATAAAATAAAATAAGATAAATAAATTAAAAACATTTTCTTGAATAAAAAAGAAAGTAAAACGATATAAAAACAGTTACATTGAAACTAGTAATTATTGAAAATGAGTAAAATTAACTGTTAAAGGTTAGTACTATTAGTGGACCAGCAGCACGCACAATCATGTGTGCTTACGGACTGTATCCCTTGCAGACTGTATTGATATATATTGATATATAATGTAGGAACCAGAATATTAATAACAGAAAGAAACAACCCTTTTGTGTGAATGAGTGTAAATGGGGGAGGGAGGTTTTTTGGGTTGGTGCACTAATTGTAAGTGTATCTTGTGTTTTTTATGTTGATTTAATAAAAAATAAATAAATAAATAAATAAAAATAAACCGATACCGATTAAAAAAAAACGATACCGATAATTTCCGATATTACATTTTAACGCATTTATCGGCCGATTATCGGACATCTCTAACTGAAATGCAAAAATACAAAAAAACAAAGCTATGCAAGAATCAGAAACCAAAAAAAAAACATGTTTCCTTGAGAGAGAGAGCACCAACTAGAAAACAGCAGTGTCTGCAACAAAGAAACAATGACCCCACAACCAACTAAATTGTGAAACTTGCTTAATTCGTCCTCAGGTGATAATTAGTGGCAGGTGAAAAGCATAATTGCTAATCACCTGGAAGCAGGAGTAAAGCCACAACAAGCAAACACATACATTAAAAGAGGTGAGGACAAAACAAGAGCATAAAACAGGAAGTAAATCCCAACTCCCAAAAACTAAACAAGAAATTACCTCAAATTGACAGATCATGACATGATGCAATGTGTACACTGCAGATTATTTGCCACTTGCCAAGATTTCAAATGTTATTTCTGGAAATTGTCATAGTTTTTAGAGCTATACTTTATTTTTAGTTATTGATTTTACATCGTAATCTTAATTTTAGCATGAATAATCATAATTTGTCTATTCTAGTTTAAAAATGTTAAAGATGAAAAAATAACAATTCAATAAGATATTTTGGTTTACCCTACATAGAAAATCTTGTTTAAAGATTCTGCAACATTCCAAGGATGCCTTATTTAAGAATTGGAAGATGAATATTGCTTGTTTTCAGAATAAAATACTAATTTCTATCTTAAAAGTCTTGCTAATGTCCAGATATACAAATCTTAATTTAGGATGTCTTATCAAGTAATTAACTAGCTGCATGGACAGACAATTTAAGTAGTTGTTAGTATTTTTTTTTCCTAAAATGTTGTCTTTTTTTTTATCTTATATTTTGTCAGTACTTGTTTGCAGTTTATAACTAAACTGGGGCCAATAGGAAAGAAAAATAGAAATATAAGGTTAATAAAATAAAATCTAAAACTGTAAATCAGTCCCTCCAGGAATTTGCAATGGCGCTATTGCAAATTCACACAATTTCAACAAATACGCGCAAATTGTGTGCGGCCTCGCAACTTTGTCCGATGCCCGCAACTTTCACACAGATGTTGGCCAATCGGCATCATTTGGCCATTCCAAATTTTCTCTGAACGGTGCTCAAAAACGCACATCAACTGTCTAATCAAAACTTATGCTTGTTTCTTGTGTTTCTTGTATACTGACCCCGAGGGGGACAAATGGTAGAGAATCGATGTCTTGTCCCACTCTTGTCCTCACAAATACATCCTCTGTCATATTCTTTTTTTGCCCCTTCCTGCTTCTGGCCCGGCTTTGCCAAACACTAAATATATCCAAACATTAAATAATGTCAAACACAATTAAAAAATATATAAAGGGAAAAATATCCTAATCAATTGCTATTCTTTATAAAGTAAGACACATGCTGAATAAGAAATGTCTGTATATGTTATATTATTCTTTTATTTTTCCACATCTAACATATTGTGTTGAAGTTTGGGGAAGTGTTTATAAAACAAACAGACCCAATAATTAAACTTAAAAAAAGGGTCATTAGAATAATACACAAAGCGTGCTACTATGAACCTACCAAACCATTATTCATAAGTTTTAATGTGCTACAATTTTCAGATATTTTATTTCTAAAAACAATAGAAATTGTATTTCAGTTTTAGGAGTTAAATGGTGGAACAAGCTCAGTGTTGAGTTGAAGACATGTACTTCTTTGTTAAGGTTTAAAGGGGAACATTATCACAATTTCAGAAGCGTTAAAACCATTAAAATCAGTTCCCAGTGGCTTGTTTTATTTTTCGAAGTTTTTTTCAAAATTTTACCTATCACGCAATATCCCTAAAAAAAGTTTCAAAGTGCCTGATTTTAACCATCGTTATATAGACCCGTCCATTTTCCTGTGACGTCACACAGTGATGCCAATACAAACAAACATGGCGCATAGAACAGCAAGGTATAGCGACATTAGCTCGGATTTAGACTCGGATTTCAGCGGCTTAAGCGATTCAACAGATTACGCATGTATTGAAACGGATGGTTGTAGTGTGGAGGCAGGTAGCGAAAACAAAATTGAAGAAGAAACTGAAGCTATTGAGCCATATCGGTTTGAACCGTATGCAAGCGAAACCGACGAAAACGACACGACAGCCAGCGACACAGGAGAAAGCGAGGACGAATTCGGCGATCGCCTTCTAACCAACAATTGGTATGTGTTTGTTTGGCATTAAAGGAAACTAACAACTATGAACTAGGTTTACAGCATATGAAATACATTTGGCAACAACATGCACTTTGAGAGTGCAGACAGCCCAGTTTTCATCAATTAATATATTCTGTAGACATACCCTCATCCACTATCTTTTCCTGAAAGCTGATATGTCCAGTCCAGTTGGAAATGCATCTGCTTTGAGTGTCGCAGGATATCCACACATTCTTGCCATCTCTGTCGTAGCATAGCTTTCGTCGGTAAAGTGTGCGGAACAAACGTCCAATTTCTTGCCACTTTCGCATCTTTGGGCCACTGGTGCAACTTGAATCCGTCCCTGTTGGTGTTGTTACACCCTCCGACAACCAGAGGTGTGGACTCGAGTCACATGACTTGGACTCGAGTCAGACTCGAGTCATGAATTTGATGACTTTAGACTCGACTTGACAAAATGTAAAAAGACTTGCAACTCGACTTAGACTTTAACATCAATGACTTGTGACTTCACTTGGACTTGAGCCTTTTGAATTGACATGACTTGACATGACTTGCTACTTTCCCCAAAACCCAAAGATGAAAAAGTTATTCGGGAGCGCTCCGTATTTTTCATTGTGTACTTGTCTATCAGCGTTGCGTGTGTCAGCTGGTGTGGTCTCAGTACAACAGCCAATCAAATTAGATCTACTTTGTTTTCATCACACAGCATTCATCCAATCAAATTGCAGGACAACCAACGAAGAAGACATGTCCAAACCACACGCCAGTGAACAAAAAATGATACCTAAAATAATTTTGTTTGGGTATAAAAATTACGAGGTGGTCAACACAAAACGGTTTGCAGTATGCAACACATGCGGTTCGAAAATTGCTGATGGAGAGGCAACAACTTCCAACTTCGTCCGGCATTTGAAGTTGCACAAAGAACGGTAAGTTTTGAATGTAAGATAACGTTTATTGGCTAAGTAACGTGACTTTTATTTGCTGTGAAGTTAAATCAGTGAGGCTGTAAACTCACTGCTAACGTTATAACGTTATTGCAAACACGGGAATCTGTTGCAGTTCACTACCTATTCATACTTTTTGTTCAGTGATTTTTTTTAAGCAGGGTTACGTTAGTCAATATATCACACGTAACGTTAGACGGCGTTCAGCAGCACCGCGTATTTTAGCCACCTAAAAAAAGACAAAAATAGTAAAATAAAGGTCAGTTAAAATGTATACTATATTATGAATATGTGTACCGTTTTAGCTAGCTTTCTGACATACTGTTGGTTGTTTACCTCAGTGGTCCCCAACCACCGGGCCGCGGCCCGGTACTGGTCCGTGGATCGATTGGTATCGGGCCGCACAAGAAATATTTTTTTTTTCTTTTCTTTTTTTAATTAAATCAACATAAAAAACACAAGATACACTTACAAGTAGTGCACCAACCCAAAACAACTCTCTCCCCCCTTTTGTTCTGGGCATTGAACATGAAGACTCTTCCTTCACTGTTCCGAGTGGCCATGAGAGTCTTGGCAGTGCCTGCCTCCAGTGCTCCAGTGGAGCGAGTTTTCAGCCATGGTGGCATCATACTACGCCCCCATCGTGCACAAATGACTGACAGACTCTTGGCTAATTTGGTCTTTCGCAAATGCAATGCAGCATAGGGCCCTGACATATAAAAAGTACAACTTTTTTGTTATGTTCACGTATATGTCATGTTTTTTCAATGTTAACACTTTTGTACAAATAAGTACATTTGCACTTTATTTTTCAATGTGTTTGTTCTGTAAAGGAATGAGTTAATGTTTAAAATGACTGGTTAATAGTGCTATTATAAAGTGCAATGTCAGCACAATTTTCTTTCCTGCAATTTAAAATGCCTTGTTTTAATAAATAAATACAGCGTTTGAAAAGCATACACAATCTGTGTTAATATATTAGTCTGTGGTTAAAAGGACTTGAAAGGACTCGAAACTCAAAATGCAGGACTTAGGACTTGACTTGAGACTTTCCAGTCTTGACTTTGGACTTGACTCGGGGCTTGCCTGTCTTGACTCGGGACTTGACTCGGACTTGAGGGCAAAGACTTGAGACTTACTTGTGACTTGCAAAACAATGACTTGGTCCCACCTCTGCCGACAACACACCGATGAGGCATGATGTCTCCAAGGTACGGAAAACAGTCGAAAAAACGGAAAATAACAGAGCTGATTTGACTCGGTGTTTGTAATGTGTTTGAGAAAATGGCGGATTGCTTCCCGATGTGACGTCACAACGTGACGTCATCGTCTCCGAGAGCGAATAATAGAAAGGCGTTTCATTCGCCAAAATTCACCCATTTAGAGTTCGGAAATCGGTTAAAAAAATATATGGTCTTTTTTCTGCAACATCAAGGTATATATTGACGCTTACATAGGTCTGGTGATAATGTTCCCCTTTAAGAAAGCCTTGAAAGGTGAAATAATGGACAACTATAAAATATAGCAACGACTACTTTCATCCCATTGATTTCTTTGAACGTTGATGTTCCAGGCAATTCTAATTTTCAGTGAATGTATAGATAAGATGAGCAAATATAAGCCTTGGCTTCAGCCTGTTCCTTTTTTGGTCATTCTTTTTCTGTTTGTGTGTGTATGTGTATGATTTGTTAATATGTATCATCTGTGCTGTTTAATTGATCGCGCAAAATGGTTGATTATATGACCGAAATAAACTCATTTCATTTCAAATCAACAAGAGAAGTATCCTATACCTACCTTGTGTAAAGTAAATCTGTACAACAGACACGGTATCTACATCAACAATAGGATTTGCCTAAACGGCTGGGCAGGACAGATGAAAAAATAATAATACTTTGGGGTTTGTTATTTTTTTAACTTGGAACATCCCGTGGGATGGATTGTGGACGCTGGCTGGCCAGATTCGGCCGGCGGGCCATAGTTTCAGGACCACTGGTGTAGACAAAGCAGGAACAACACTATATCAACTCTTACTGAAAATTGTAGTCCTACTTCTAGTTCCTGTCTTCAACGCCAAACCTTTAGGGTAATTGCTCCTAACGTGCGAAGGTAGATATGTTGGAATGCGTACGATGACGCTTTTATAGTGTAAAATAAACATAGGAATGTCCGCAACTTGTGAATATCACATTTTTTATAAAGCATATCTGATTAAAAGCAGAATTTACTAGTGTTAAAATGGACGGATGGATGTTCTAAACCAGATTATATATCAAAGTTGTGGTATTGAATGACACATACCATTTTTTTCAACAAAATACAAATGCACAAGACCTAAAAAAAAGGAAAAACTACTAATGGCTCCCATTTCAATCATTTGGGTTTTGTGTTCAAAGCCATTCTGTGTCCAGAGACTTACTGCCTGAGTTTGTAAACAATGACAAAAATGACCCCCTTTTTGTAGCAATAAGAACAAAAACAGGAACATTATCAATCTAATTACTTTAGTATTGTTTATATATTGATATTATATTAGGTATCAATATTATATATCCCCCCTACATTACATTGAAGCTTTAGCGGTGTGTGTGTGTGTGTGTGTGTGTGTGTGTGTGTGTGTGTGTGTGTGTGTGTGTGTGTGTGTGTGTGTGTGTGTGCATGCGTGCGTGCGTGCATGTGTGTGTGTGTAAGCGTGCGTTCGTGTGTGTGTGTGTGTGTGTGTGTGTGTTCTTGTATTTCTACCCTTCTTGAGACATCAACACGGAAAAGTACCTTCCATATGAGGACCGGTGAACAAGTTAGGATCGAAACCATGGTCCCAATACGGAAAACCATTGCATCTAATAGACAGTCAAATACTAGAGTCTGTGAACATTGCTCCAAAGTCAGGATTTTTTTGTTGATTTAATGTGCATACAAAAGTAAACATTGACAGGTGCAAAGGCAGCAGTATATGATAAAACAAGACGGCAGCTAAAGAAGGACTTCCCTATTCATCCCCGAAAAAACCCGCCAGGTGAACAACTGATTTTATGACTTCCGGTGCTGACGTAAGACAACCCGCGTCCCATATGTGACCACAGGATGAACAAATATACTACGGTACTAAGACCATAGTGGCCATTAACAGTTAGCTTCTACAGTTGGGTTGCCCAAAGTGCGGCACAGGGCCCATCTGTGGTCCGTGACTCGTTTGTCATCGGCCTTAAGCACATTACAACAAACAAAAAATAGAGATCTCATTTCCACCCCTGGTGGTGAAATCTATCAAAATTAGGTTGGTCCCGAAAGGAGGGATTTTTCTAATTGACTGTGTGTCGGTTTTAAAAGTGCTCCCCCTCTGGTCAACATATGAAATAACAAGTGTGTATAAGAATTTGAAATGCGCCCCCTTTGGCCAAAATTAATTTAAAACAATTAATAAATATGTATACAGAGACATACTGTAATAACTTGAAGTAAATAATGAAGATTAAAAACCAATTATAAAAAAAAAAAATTAAATTAACTAAAAGCTTACTTTCTTTATATTTGCATAGTATGTATATATTATTAATGTTGTACAAAGGTAAATCAAAATATTTATATATCTAGAAAGGGTGGTCCTAAAGAGGTAGGCATTTTTCGGATGTCTCAAGAAGGTAAGAAATACAAGAATATGTGTGTGTGTGTGTGTGTGTGTGTGTGTGTGTGTGTGTGTGTGTGTGTGTGTGTGTGTGTGTGTGTGTGTGTGTGTGTGTGTGTGTGTGTGTGTGTGTGTGTGTGTGTATGCGTGTGTGCGTGTGTGCATGGCATAGCTTGCCATTCCTTGTCCTCCAGTCCTCCGGAATGAACCATTTTTTTTTCTGCCAAAGTGGTGAGGATTATAGTATCTTCGACGCGGCTTCGCACTGTGGATAGTTTGTTGCAGTTTGCTCTTAATTTGGAGCCGGTGTTCTTGCAAGACACACACCCTCTTGGATTTCATGCAAGCTCTACATGTGTGTAACAAAGAATATGGAAATGTCATTTTGCATCCCTGAGTTTGCATCCCTTTTAAAAGGAATCTTTCACATGAGTACAATCTTCAGCCATGTAAACACTGGGACACAGCTGCGGTAAAGATCAGCTTGAGCTTGGCTGCTCATCAAATTTCGGACATTAGACATCTCTAATATACTGTATAGATGTTCAAAGTAGGACCTCTAAAGTTAAACGATTCAGGATTCAACCTAATTGTTAAGAGAAATGTTCACAATGTGTGATAAATATACCAAGTGCAATAATTAAATTTTCTGCCTTGATTATGTTAATATAAACATGTTGTAGGCATACATTATTATTGTATTAAACCGGTTTACTACATGTGCTGTGCTGCTTATGTCACTGTCCTGTATACTGTATATGTATATGTATGTATGTATGTATGTATATGTATATGTATTTGTGTATGTATATATGTATATGTCCTGTATACTGTATATGTATATATGTATATGTATATGTGTATGTTTGTATGTATATGTGTATGTATATATGTATATGTCCTGTATACTGTATATGTACATATGTATATGTATATGTCTATGTATATATGTATATGTATATGTCCTGTATACTGTATATGTGTATATCTATATGTGTATGTATATATGTATATGTCCTGTATACTGTATATGTGTATATGTATGTGTTTATGTATATGTCCTGTATACTGTATATGTGTATATGTATGTGTTTATGTATATATGTATATGTCCTGTATACTGTATATGGTGTTGATGCTATTGGAACCTTAAAGGGTCTGTTTGCAACATTTAGATGCCGAGAGGGCTCTAACTTTCCAATGTATTTTAGGCAAAATATCCCGTCCTGTTATGGCTTTTGGGATGTAATGACGTAACAAACGTACGTACGTAACACGTGCACGTTCATTAGCTTTGGTTGTTGTTACCTAATAATAGCAATTTGGATATTTAGCGTTTACTAACATTGAATGTATATTCTATCATAACAACAACATGACTGCAATTTGTGTGTTGCTTCTCTTGGACTGCTTTAGTATCTCTGTACGTACGTGTTACTGACACAGGGTGAGTGACCGCCGTAAACACCAAAGACTCATTTATTTGTTTAGGCATTTATTGAGCTACTCCGGGGCTGCGATGATTTACATGTTGTCTTTTGCTTTGTTTTTATATTGTTTTATTTAATTTATTCATATTGTGTTTTACAAAACCCAAAACCAGTGAAGTTGGCACGTTGTGTAAATCGTAAATAAAAACAGAGTAAAATGAGTTGCAAATCCTTTTCAACTTATATTCAATTGAATACCCTGCAAAGACAAGATATTTAATGTTCAAACTGAGAAATGTAGTTTATTTTTACCACTGTGTTACATGGCCTTAGAATTTAATGGCAGCAACACATTGCAAACAAGTTGGCACAAGGGCGTTTTTACCACTGTGTTACATGGCCTTTCCTTTTAACAACACCCAGTAAACATTTTGGAGCGGAGGAGACCAATTTTTGACAATTTGCTCAGGTACCTCGCCCCATCCTTGTTTGTGAATGACTGAGCATTTCATGGAATCTACTTTTATACCCAATCATGGCACCCACCTGTTCCCAATCAGCCTGTTCACTTGTGGGATGTTCCAAATAAGTGTTTCATGAGTATTCCTCAACTTTCTCAGTCTTTTTTGCCACTTGTGCCAGCTTTTTTGAAATATGTTGCAGGCATCAAATTCCAAATGAGCTAATATTTGCAAAAAACAAAGTTTTCCAGTTGGAACGTTAAGTATCTTTTCTTTGCAGTCTATTCAATTCAATATAGGTTCAAAAGGATTTGCAAATCATTGTATTCTGTTTTTAGGTACAATGCACATTTTATGTACTGTGTCGTGAAGCACTTTGTGACTTTTTGTTTGTGAAAGGTGCTATACAAATAAATGCTACCTACTTACTTACTAACTTATAATCATTTTATTCGGGCCGTTAAAAATGTTAAAACGTTTTGTTAAACCACTAATGGTAACACAAGCTCGCAAATTGTGTTTTTGTTATACTTTGAGGTTTGAAAAATGTAAACAGCCCCCCTAATTTTCCAAGTCTTACAGCATCGAATATATTGCAGCTAAAATTATACCCTAGTATTTACATAATTATTATCAATGTCTTTATTTAATATTTTGTATCAACAAATTAATTCACCTTTACGACTCGAATTAAAGTTCCTTTTAAATTGATAGTTATTTTATTGGGATCCTTTATTACACCTGTATTCCTTCACGTTCCTTTATGCTGCACAAGCTATATAGTGTCAACCAAAATGTTGTATTAACATATAAAAAGGTATGGCGTGAGAGCACAGTAGATGTATTATTTTCAATGTGGAAAAGATCTAAGAGGTTCCAGAGTGCTAAGATGAATCATATGATATATCAAGTTATAATGTAAATGTATTATAAAATGTTGTAAGTTGCATGAGTTAAAAGTGTTCATTTACGTCTTGGTGACATACTGTAAGTACTGCATTGAAATAGCTTGTAGTGTATGTGTTTGTATTTTATTTGATGAATGGAAATGTACTGAGGGGTGGTCTGTGCTAAAGTTAAGACGAGGACACAAAGCACCGAAGACATCCGCGAACCTCCCACACACACTCTACTATAAACCCTGTAAAGTCTGTTTTGATGAGCCGTGTGTGTGTATTTGTGTGTATATGTCCTCACTCACATTTCTATGTTCCTCGAGTTGTGCCAAACACAGATCCATTTAAGGTCATTAGTCCACCTCACATGTCTCTGCTTTGTGTCTTAATGGCAACTTCCTAAACACTAAACTCCACTTCACTGCCATGTCACACAGCTTACATTTTAGAACGTGCACACACACACACACTCACATTGATGTCCAAAATAATGGGATGTTACATAGAATGTCATCATAGTTTAACCTTATTCCATCTCGTAGTCTAGATTACACATAGTTAGCTTGTTATTTGATTTGAAAAAAAATTAATAAACAACTTGCTCTGTTGGCGCCCTTCATTCTCAACTGTTTTGAAGAGAAAATGTACAACAATGATGGTGGTTGAATTAAAGGCCTACTGAAACCCACTACTACCGACCACGCAGTCTGATAGTTTATATATCAATGATGAAATCTTAACATTGCAACACATGCCAATACGGCCGGGTTAGCTTACTAAAGTGTAATTTTAAATTTTGCTCGAAATATCCTGCTGAAAACGTCTCGGTATGATGACGCCTGCGCGTGACGTCACGGATTGTAGAGGACATTTTGGGACAGCATGGTAGCCAGCTATTAAGTCTACTGTTTTCATCGCAAAATTCCACAGTTTTCTGGACATCTGTGTTGGTGAATCTTTTGCAATTTGTTCAATGAACAAGAAAGAAGAAAGCTGTTGGTGGGAAGCGGTGTATTGCGGTAGGTGTTGTGCCGGATAACGCACCCCCGCCGTAGAATGCACCCCCTGACTGTTGTGCCGGATAACACAGCCGGTGTTTCATTGCTTACATTCCCGGAAGATGACAGTCAAGCTTTACCATTGGCCTGTGGAGAACTGGGACAACAGAGACTCTTACCAGGAGGACTTTGAGTTGGATGCGCAGACGCGGTACCGTGAGTACGCATGCAGCTGCGGCTTCCAAACATTTGATCGCTTGCCCGTACGTGCGTGCCGCTATGTGCATGTCACGTACGTAACTTTGGGGAAATATATGTGCTGTATGAACTTTGGGGAGGTGAACGTTACTTTGGGCTGTGGGATTGAGTGTGTTGTGCAGGTGTTTGAGTTGTATTGGCGGGTTATATGGACGGGATGGGGGAGGTGTTTGTTATGCGGGATTAAATTGTGGCATATTAAATATAAGACTGGTTGTGTTGTGCCTAATAGAGTATGTACTGTATATGTCTTGTGTTTATTTACTGTTTTAGTCATTCCCAGCTGGATATCTGGTCCGACCCGCCTCTCACAGCATCTTCCCTATCTGAATCACTCCCACTGCCCTCTAGTCCTTCACTCTCACTTTCCTCATCCACGAATCTTTCATCCTCGCTCAAATTAATGGGGAAATCGAAGCTTTCTCGGTCCGAATCGCTCTCGCTGCTGGTGGCCATGATTGTAAACAATGTGCAGATGTGAGGAGCTCCACAACCTGTGACGTCACGCTACTCGTCTGCTACTTCCGGTACAGGCAAGGCTTTTTTATCAGCGACCAAAAGTTGCGAACTTTATCGTCGATGTTCTCTACTAAATCCTTTCAGCAAAAATATGGCAATATCGCGAAATGATTAAGTATGACACATAGAATGGACCTACTATCCCCGTTTAAATAAGAAAATTGTATTTCAGTAGGCCTTTAAATAATACATGATTACAATGTGTACCCCCAGTATCGCGCCAATTCATGCAAAATTCAACCAACACGTGCAAAATTATGTGTGGCCTCTCAACTTTGTCCAATGCCCACAACATCCATGCACATTTGGCCAATCAGCATGATTTTCCGCCAATCTCTCTCTTCAAACTGGCTAACTAAAACTGATGTTTGTTTGTTGTGTGGAGGATGTTATGTCTACAGAAGGAAGGAGACGGCACAGACAGGACGTCATTTTAGCACTATTTATCTATCTATATATATATATATACACTATATAAATAAATAATAAATGAAGTGTATTAATAAACAAGAGAATGGAGTGTGACTAAGCCAAAAGTGTATGGTGTGTGAGACTATGTGTGGGGATAATATGGAGCGTGTTACCCGGAATTTTTGAGCGAGGTGCAGTAGTCCAAGATGGGCAAGACAAGCTCGGAGATCCGTGAGACAGACGTGAAGTCGAGGGGAGGAGAGAGGCGTCTAAGTCCGTGTGCAGGCGGGAGGTCGAGATCCAAATGGGCCAGCCAGAGAACCAGAGGGGAACACAGGGAGACGAGGCACACAGCTCGTCACGCGGGAACAAAGGTTTGCTGTGTACTGGAACAGATGACTACGTTCTGGCACAGGATGCAGGTTTGCACTGGTTTATGAAGGGAGGTCCTCATTAGCGACAGCTGCGTTGAGTGCTGATTGATTGCAGCTGTGCACCGGTGCAGCTTCTGCCGGAGTGGTGCACGCAGGTTCTTTTGGAGATGCACTCAGCAGAGTGCACAGATGAGTGAAATGCACCCAGGCCATGACAGAGGAAGCAGAAACAGCAACGTTTATCAATATATCAACTCTTTGTTGCTAAATATGCACAATTGCTGTCTTCCCACGTTGGTCAGACCTACTTCCAACTACCTAAGCCTTCTGGGTAAGGTAGTATATACTCTAAACATGTATGTCCGAGTTTAAATGTATTTATATTTTTAGTGAACTTTTATTTATACGGCTAAGGCATTTTAATCACGGTTTCTTTACCTTTTTTACCTTGGGGCCCAACTTTTTCACTAGAGAGCGGCCCGGGTCCCACTCGAATATTAACACAGAATTAGTAATCATACATTGGATTTTAGTTGTCCATCCATTAATAATATCTAACCTACTTACAGTTTATGACATTGTCAAATTATATGAAACTATTTGTTAATCACTAAGATTATTATTTATTAAGACTTAGACTTCCTTTTTATTGTCATTCAAATTTGAACTTTACAGCACAGATAAGAACAACATTTCGTTACATAAGCTCATGGTATTGCAGGATAAAAAAGCAATAAGGTGCATATATAAATAAATAAATAAATAAATATATATAAATAATATATATAATATATATATAAAATGAATAAATATATATAAATATATATAAATAAATAAATAGATTACTTTTTACCACATTTACCACATTAACCTTAGACTTAGGTCAGGCTGATTAGAAAAATAAGTACTAATCAAATATTTAGCATGAGAAGGGACTCATAAATAACTGACAAAAAATGAATGTACACACATTTATGTTGTGCTTTGCATGTTGTCCCCGTGCCTGCGTGGGTTCCCTCCGGGTACTTCGGCTTCCTCCCACCTCCAAAAACATGCACCTGTGGATAGGTTGATTGGCAACACTAAATTGGCCCTAGTGTGTGAATGTTGTCTGTCTATCTGTGTTGGCTCTGCGATGAGGTGGCGACTTGTCCAGAGTGTACACCGCCTTCCGCCCATGTGCAGCTGAGATAGGCTCCAGCGCCACCTGCGACAGACAACATTCACACTCACATCCACACACTAGGGCCAATTTAGTGTTGCCAATCAACCTATCCCCAGGTGCATGTCTTTGGAGGTGGGAGGAAGCCGGAGTACCCGGAGGGAACCCACGCAGTCACAGGGAGAACATGCAAAATCCACACAGAAAGACCCCGAGTCAGAGTCGAACCCAGGACCTTTGTATTGTGAGGCACATGCACTACCCCCTGTGCCACCGTGCTTAGAAAGTCAAACATGATGTAATGTAGGTGTTGTCCTTGGTTTTCTTGAGCTGGTTTCAACCAAATTATGTGGTTTCTTTTGCATGTAAAAGTGAAAAACATGTGCAAATACTACAGTATATCAGCGATGCAACACCTGGCCAAGAAAAATAATAGATTTTGCAATGCAAATTCCACTTAGATCCATGAGACGTATTTGTGGAAATGAAAACTTCTATCCCTAACCATTCATGACTGAATTGAACTATTTCAACATTAGGCTACTTTGGTCTTGCTGGGCCTTGCTACCCTCCCTTGCATTTTTGTATTCGTCAATGCCAGTAAAAACCTAACCTCCTTGGGAGGTAATTAACCATTTTATCACCTACTTTTTACAGTTCAACAACTATGTTTTATGCATGCAAATGAGTTTGACTCATTGCGTCAACCCAGCATGACGAGCGTTTGTGTTTCCTTCTCAACAGGGCGACTACATGCCTTAATGTATATCTATAACTGATGACTCGCTTTTCAAGTTCTTCTCAAGCGCCAGTCTGACTCGCCATATAAAAAGACACCATAGTACATTTCGGAAATACAATGGCTTGTTGGGATGGTAGTAAACAACAATAGGCCATTATCCACCGCAGGGACTTTTAACAGGAACTTTCCCATTTACCTAGGTAAATAAAGTACCAACCGTGTTTCCACCAAAAACTACTTGAGTACATCTAGTACTTCACAAACTATGTTTAGGTCCTAGTAGCGAGGTGGGACTTTCAAGAGATCCCAAGAACCTTACAGCTGTTGAACGCTGATTGGTTGAACACAGTTAAAGTTAAAGTTAAAGTTCCAACGATCGTCACAGACACACTAGGTGTGGTGAAATGTGTCCTCTGCATTAGACCCATCCCCATGTTCACCCCCTGGGAGGTGAGGGGAGCAGTGAGCAGCGGCGGGAATCATTTGGTGATTAACCCCTTGATGCTGAGTGCCAAGCAAGGAGGTAACGGGTGCCATTTTTTGTAGTCTTTGGTATGACTCGGTCGGGGTTTGAACTCACGACCTTCCGTCTCAGGGCGGACACTCTAACCACAAGCCACTGAGCTGGTAAGAAGCAGATGGGGTGTTTCTAAAATATTGTATTCCTAATTTCATCTGCCATTAGAGTGTGCAAGGACAACTTGTTTATATCCTATTTCTTGTATATTTATATGACAACAAATTTGACAACAAAGAGAAAAAAAGAACAATAGGAACTTTTGCGTTGTGGGAACTTTTCCGGAGTGTCCGTGTGCTAAAGAATGCTGATTAGCACATACTTGCCAACCCTCCCGGATTTTCCAGGAGACTCCCGAAATTCAGCGCTTCCCCCAAAAACCTCCCGGGACAAATTTTCTCCCGAAAATCTCCCGAAATTCAGGCGGACCTGAGTGACGTGTCGACAGCCTGTTTTCACGTCCGCTTTCCCACAATATATACATCGTGCCTGCCCAATGACGTTATAACTGTAGAATGATCGAGGGTGAGTTCTTAGTTTCTTATGTGGGTTTATTGTTAGGCAGTTTCATTAACTTCCTCCCAGCGCGGCAACAACACACAACAACAGCAGTCACGTTTTCGTCTACCGTAAAGCAGTTCGTCTGCCGTAAACAGCAATGTTGTGACACTCTTAAACAGGGCAATACTGCCATCTACTGTACATGCATATGTGACAATAACATCTACGCTTTTAGAGAGTGCAGTGCACAACTGCGCACACAACAAGGAGACGAAGCAGAATGCATCATCAGAGAGGGTGTTCAGCATGGTTAGAAAAATAGTGACAGAGAATCGAACAAGGATGGACAATTCAACCCTTAACTCAACAATGAGTAGATGAGTGTTGTGTGTTTGTATATGTGCTAATAAATGAACACTGAAATTCAAGTATTTCTCTTATTTATATATATATATATATATATATATATATATATATATATATATATATATGTATATATATATATATATATATATATATATATATATATATATATATATATATATGTAGCTAGAATTCACTGAAAGTCAAGTATTTCTTATGTATATATATATATATATATATATATATATATATATATATATATATACATATGAAATACTTGACTTGGTGAATTCTAGCTGTAAATATACTCCTCCCCTCTTAACCACGCCCCCAGCCCCGACCACGCCCCCCCCACCTCCCGAAATCGGAGGTCTCAAGGTTGGCAAGTATGGATTAGCAGCACTATCTTGCAGGCAATGTTTCCCGCTAATGCGTGCCTGCGCATTTGGGCACGACTCACGCGTCCTCTGCGCACAGCGAATCTATGCTGCACACAAAATAAAATCCAACGAAAACTCTAAACAAAATAAACACATCATGTCTTCTGTAGGGTTTTGCAATGCAACTCTCTAAGTGACAGGTGACAAGTGTTCATCAACACTGTTCAATTATTGTTACTTCTGTCGAAGTGCTTTTAAGGAGGACAGTTGGTCCATCAAAACTGTTTATTGGCAGCCATAACCACACCAAAAACATCAGCAAAAAAACGACTATCTAAAAAAAACGGTCATTTTCTCCCGTACAAACCAGGCCAGGCTAAAACCAATTATGTCATCAACAGCAGCCGCACTCTCTCTCTTACCTGTGCTGACAGACACACTCATTAGACTCAGCCACTGATGCCTTTACGGCCACACAAAAAGTTGGACAACTCTAATACCCCACATAAACTGTAAATATCAGGTTGTAACACTATGACTCCCTAATCAGGTGTGTGCTTTTTCTACTGTACTTTTTTTAAGAATGCTAATTCATGGATATTAATCGTGAAGTGTTGTTACTAGATTACAGAAATGCTAATAAAAACTGGGTAACACTTTAGTATGGGGAACACATATTCACCATTAATTAGTTGCTTATTAACATGCAAACTAGTAACATATTGGCTCATAATTAGTCATTATTAAGTACTTATTAATGCCTTATTCTGCATGTCCTTATTATACAACCAGTAAGCCATTAACTAAGAGTCTTCCCTCAATAACCTCATAATTATTGCTTATTAGTAACCCTAACCCTTATATGTTCCCCCTAGTGTCCAAATAAGTCTTTGTTACTTTAATAAGCAACTAATTAATGGTGAATATGTTCCCCATACTAAAGTGTTACCAAAAACTGTAATGATATATTTTAAAGACAGAAAGTTACAGCAATGTACACTTTATACCATGCTTGTGCTACATCTCATTGTGCAACGAGTGAATGTTTAAAGGGGAACTAAATGTGATAAATTCTTCCCAAAGTAGGACCCAAACATTCAAGATTAGTCGGAGCTGTCATTTGATTATAATAAGACATTTAACTTGTTAGGATGTCAGGTTTGTGACAGGTGTGCTGCTGGTGTGATTATACTGTGCACGTCTGATGTTGCTCACATGTACTCCACATAATGCTGAGGGAGTTTATGCATTTAATCACACACATGAAAAATTAGGGGAACATTGCTTGCGTTGTGGATTTATTTTACTCAGCCGTAGTCTTCAAATTAGAATGCAGTTTAATGTTGCTTGTTGATTTTTTTTACAAGCTTAATTTCGATACCTTAAGCTGCGAGAAGTGGACTGACTCTTTTAAACGTATTTACAGCGGAATATAAAGTATTCAGCTGGACTACAAAGCAGCGACGTCTAGCTGCTCACTGGGACTCTGTGATTTGTGCTCGTGTTGTCGACATAAGATAAACACTGACGTTTATTATTTACATATTGGTATTCACAGCTAAAATGGACCATAAGTACTCACCTCACCTTCATGAATTCTTCATTTACTGTATGGACAACTTGAACACTGCAAACAAAAGCCTGACTTTTGATGTAAAATTCAGTACACTTTTTGTTTTTAAATCATATAGTTTTGCATCTCATTGCTTTATATTTTCTTTACTTACACTTGTCCCGATACCAATATTTTGGTACCGGTACCAAAATGTATTTCGATACTTTTCCGTACTTTGATACTTTTCTAAATAAGGGGGACCTCAAAAAATGGCAATATGGCTTTATTTTAACAAAAAATCTTATGGTACATTGAACATATGTTTCTTATTGCAAGTTTGTCCTTAAATGAAATAGTGAACATACAAGACACCTTGTCTTTTAGTAGTAAGTAAGCAAACAAAGGCTCCCAATTTGTCTGCTGACGTATGCAGTATTATATTGTGTAACCATTCTTTTATTTTGTCAAAATTATTGGTTCATTTACTGTTAATATCTGCTTACTTTCTCTTTTAACATGTTATATCTACACTTCTGTTAAAATGTAATAATCACTTATTCTTCCGTTGTTTGATACTTTACATTAGTTTTGGATGATACCACAAATTTGGGTATCAATCCGATACCAAGTAGTTACATGTTCATACATTGGTCGTATTCAAAGTCCTCATGTGTCCAGGGACATATTTCCTGAGTTTATAAACATAATATGAATTTAAAAAAAACAAATAAGAGTTTTTGATGCTAAAAAATATTGATGTAATCATAGTAGTATCGACTAGATACACTCCTGTACTTGGTATCATTACAGTGGATGTTAGGTGTAGATCCACCAATGGCGTTTGTTTTCATTTTAACGCCGGTGAGCTACGGTGTGTAGTGAAGCATGTGTAGCTATTCCTTGTCCTGCAGGGATAATACTTGTAAGAAACATACTTTATCTGTCGCCATGGAGGTGAGGATTAGTGATTTAGAAGTAGCTAAAACACTGCAGTCTGCGGCTGGACGTTAGCTGCTAGCTAGCCATGTCTTAAAGTGCCTCTTCCTGAAGGCATTTCAGTGTTTTAGCTTCACCGTTATCGTTAGTTTTGAAGCCAAAATGCGTCCGTTCTCCCTTTTCTGTCTACACTCTGTGTCTGCTTGTAAGTACTTCGTGTGTGCGCGATTCCAAAAAATGCTCCTCTGCTCATAAAACCAGCAATGTCACAACGTGACGACGACAGGGGGGCGGGGGTGTGGGGGACCGGTACTTTGTAGAGGCGGTATAGTACCGAATATGATTCATTAGTATCGCGGTACTATACTAATACAGCAGTGACGTGCAGTCACTAGAGGCAGGTGAGGTGGGGCCTCACCTGCCATCATGGAAAGAAAAAAATGTAAAAAAAATGTTTTTTAATTAAATTGTTATATGTATCCAGTGATTATACTATAAAGTTATTTTCCATTTAACTTCACCCGTTTTAGATTATTTTTATTTAAAATCGCTGAATTTTCACATTTGCCGTTCAAATACTGAGAAGAGACGGTGCGGTGAACAGCAGCCAGTTGAGGCACGTCACTGCGTTGTGCCTCAACATGGATTGCGGACTCGGCTAACTGCTGGCCTGCTGTGCAGTGAGACTGTATTGCTATATGAATTATATTATACATTTCCATAGTTTAGTTAGCTGAGGTATATAATGTACAGTGTATTTTGTCAACAACTGTATGTGTGTAACGTATTTCTTGTGCTGAGCGATCATAAAATGGCTGCAAAAGACGCACTGGCTGAGGCTCGCAGTAATCCGCCTCCTGCACCCCCGCCGTAGAATGCACGGCAACCCCTGACGGCAGTGTTATATCAACTAAAGCCCACACTTAAACTTTCCACGTGCAAGATTGAATCTATTTACAAAAGTTATTTCATAAGAAGCCAAAAAGTGCAAAAACAATAATGTTTGTGTTGGAGGAGTTGTGAATGACTGCAGGGCCACAACATTAGGTACACCTGCAGACTGCAGGTGTACCTAATTCACAACTCCTCCAACACGAACATTATTGTTTTTGCACTTTTTGGCTTCTTATTAAATAACTTTTGTAACCTATTTTTATGGGCTTTCCTCTTTGTGATGTTAAGTTCCTGTTATGCGCTGTTATACAGTATATGCCTCGAGCTCTTATTTTGAAGGCGCTAAGAGTGAGCGGAAGTTTTTGAAAGAAGGTAAATAAAGTGGTCCTCGTGTAAACTGGAGTCTCCGTGTTTGTTATTTTGTAGTTTCATACAGTATAGGCGACATTTATAAACCCTCGGTTACACTTTTTGAAATAGATTCAATCTTGCACGTGGAAAGTTTAAGTGAGGGCTTTAGTTGATATAACACTCCCGTCAGGGGGTGCATTAATCCAGCACAACAGTGGCGAATGGACTTCATTTATAAGTAAAGGTAAGACCATAATAACGTTTTTTTTATTAAATGTGCTTTTTTGTGTGCTACAGTTTGTATGTGTAAAGTTAAAGTTAAGTTAAAGTACCAATGATTGTCACACACACACTAGGTGTAATGAAATGTGTCCTCTGCATTTGACCCATCCCCTTGATCACCCCCTGGGAGGTGAGGGGAGCAGTGGGCAGCAGCGGCGCCGCGCCCGGGAATCATTTTTGGTGATTTAACCCCCAATTCCAACCCTTGATGCTGAGTGCCAAGCAGGGAAGAATGCTGGTATGAGCTTTTAAACATAACCAGTTAACTGCTGCCAATCAAATGGTGAATAAGATACTCTTTAGGGTTCATATGTTTGTAAATCTGACTGTGATGAAGTCAGTGCCTCACCAGCCATCAACCTCACCGCACGTCAATGTAATACCGGTATACTGTACAACCCTACTTACACTTAAGTACAATAAATATGACCTATTTTTGTCTGTTCAATTCCATGACATCAGTGTAGAAATATACTGTACCTAGCATCCATTTGTGTAAACTTCCCTGAACTGTGAAATATGGTGAAAAACACACAAACCACACAGACATCCAGGAATGAGTACTTCCAGGAACTAAAAGTTCCAGCAATTCAACGTTCCTGAACTTTGGTGGAAAATTACTTTCAGCTCCTGTTCTGTTTCCAGCTGGGGACCAATGAGCTTTGGTCATACAAGTTACGTTGGAATCCAATTGTTTGCTTGTTAGTGTTATAGATTGAACTTTGTGGTGAGAAATTGTCTCTCTCTGCACCCCTCACCCGTCTGCCAGAGCACAATCAGAGGAGACACTGAGTGCACAGTGTTCGTTAAAAATCACAATGGAAGTCACTTGTGTGTGAGATGAGGACGAAAAGGAAATACTTTGGTCGTTTGGAGTGGAGAAGTGTGGAAAGTCATCACACATTTGACAGAGATGCTCAACCTTGAATGCAGCTCGGTGCAGCCAAAAGTTTTCTTGGAAAAACCCAACCGTTTTTTGTTTTTTTTTAATTTTGTATTACTCCTGCCTCTGTCAGGATTGTATCCACATGGACAATGTCATGGTTCAATTCTCATTTCAAAGGGTTCCTTTGTGCAGATTTGTACATGTGAGCTGCATAAAAAGTCATGGCTTAGGCCTACTGGAAATATATCATAACAGTTTGCATTGCCATTCCATGATAGGGTCCAGTGCAGTTTGTGTTGACTATCAAACTTGTTTTTTTATTAGGGAAGACACAAACAGGGGAATGATTGCGTAAGCATTTAATTGTATCAACCAGTACAACTTTTAAAAGGTGAAATCATTATCACTGTGGCTGTAGTAACTATGTGTCGGGCCATTAAAAACCACAACCTGTTGCAATTTACCCTTTGTTAACTGGAAAGACAAAGTGATTCCACACCCTTTGTGTCATAAAAGGAAAGTTAATGTCGCCGAGTGTTCACTAGTAATAAGATGCTCGATTTTTTTTAATGACTCAAGTTCTTAGGAGTCACTCAGTGAAGTGAATCGGGTACTCTACTCACTGGAATCCCTCCTCACAAACCATACCTGTCATTTTTTGCATTTTATAGTATGAGAAATTCCCTGGGAAAACAAGATATTTTTTAAAAAAAGCGAACAAAAAGCATGCGGGTCAGACCCTAGAGAAAAAAAACAATGCCTTTTAAATTTCTATAGAATTTTGTGACATTCAGGTTGAACAGACAAGTAATTTAAAAAATATTTCAATTATATTAATTATTTCATGGCACATTGCAAAAATGAGCAGACAAAATAATAATTATAATTTTGATGATTATGGCTTACAGTTTATGAAAACCTTGAATTGAAAATCTAAAAAAAATTGGTGTTTCAAAAAGTGTAAGCCAAGATCATCACAATGATAAAGGCTTGACATACCTCACTTTAATACCACGTATTAGTTTCACATTTTAAGTTAATTGCGGACATGAATGGACTTGTACACCTAAATCAATATTGTTCAGTTTCACCTGTACAATATAATGACAGACAAAATCTGGTGGGAGAAAAACATGCAACTTTCTTGTCTGGTTAAATAAAGGTTTTCAAGTTTTCGCTGACTAAAACTGAACATTCACCTACCGAAAATCAGGAGTGTCAATGTAGCAAATAGACCACAAATTTAGTCGCTGCTCATTCATCTAGCGGCAGACTTGAACTGGAGCGAGTACTGCCCGCCTCGTAGCCAGTCAGAATCTGTTTCTTGTCATGCTCATCTAAATGAGAAGGCATGCATTTCAATGTAACAAATAATAGCGCTAATAGCGTGAGTTAGTACCTGTTGTATTCAGATCACGTGCGAGCGTTACTGCTACTTGGATGAGATCAGAGCGGTCCAAAAATGCGACTTTCATTTATAATTGTTGCATGCTGTGTGTTCAAATGTTTCAGCATATTGCTCGCATGTCCTCCTCTTGATGAAATAGCAGCCTTATAATTATTACAAGTAGCATTATTGCAATCTTTTCTTGTAAAATGTTAGTGTTTGTTTCAACCGGACATTGCCATTTTCAGATCTGACGTCACTATGCATGTTGTGTAATGACGTCATTCCTACCCGACGGAAGCATCGATAAGGGAATTGCTTGACAAAATGACAAGCGATTCCAAGGAATTGATACACTGGGAACCGGTTTTAGATTCCCATCCTTAGAGATGATACATTCGTACAAATACAATTAGGAGAACAGTTGAACATTTCGCAATATGTTACCTTTGGCTGGCAGTAGCAGGAGTCAACAGAGATGAGAACCTGCGTATGAGCTCTGAAACAATAAGGCAACTTGCTAGTTTTGAACAACCGGCACATCATAGTGCTCACAATGTAGTTGCTTCACTTTGGCCTTTTGGTATGTTATTGTCGAATATGGAAGCCCAGGGATATTGCACAAGCAATCTACCTTCTCTCACCAAGCATAGATTGTATGAGTCGATGTTATGACAGAACCAAAGTGAGTCCTCTGTCGGCCTTTGGACGTTTTTTTGTAAGTGAAAATGGTGCCAAACGATAAGACACTCTGTGGTGGATACAGAGTAGACGGAGATGAGGTCACTTTCTGAGGAGTCTGTGGGAGGTTGCATTCTTCTTCGGACTTCAATTCTAAAGACAGGAATCTGCTGTTCCTACAATCTCAAATTTCTTCATCAGCCAAAAGATAAACGCCAAATGAGCCGAGTATCACGATCATAATAATACGTGTTTTCGTTTGAGGAATGATTTGGCTGGCTCAGTGGGAGATAATCATTGACATCATGCTTATTTAATGAAACCAAATGCCAAAATTGTTTTTAAGTGTTGCCTTTTTAGAGAGCACAGTTCAACACTCATCACCTGCCATGAATTTACTAGACCTCTCCGTGGGTGAGGTCAGCGTGATATGTCGGCTAATTTAGGAACTGCAACATACACTCAATGCGACCCGCACGCACAAACACACCAGGAACACATGCACAGGCCCACGCTCTGTTTCTTACACACAATATGATTCATGGCGGCAGAATGTCAGAGTGCTGCCTTCTCAGTTCTCATCTGGAAGCTCCAGACATGAGATAAGGTGGATCCAATGATGACTGTCTGCCTGACCCCCATTGGCTAAGACCCGTTCCTTACTCTGCACATGCACACTTGCACGATAGTACACAAACAACTCCCTTCCCCCGGCCTCATCCAGACTCCAGAGCACAGTCCATGTAATCCAAAACAACCACATGAGGTAGAGCGCGGGTGATCCATTGCACATGCTTGAGAGGAAATTCACACACGCCATCCATTCATTTGCTTAGCTGTTTATATATGATTAATCAGGGCACTACATCCTGTCACCAATTTGCAAAACAAATCATATATCTGCAGGCTAGTGAGCCGGCACAGTGTTTGTAATTTGTTTAGGGTCTGCTTCATTGGTTTTATACACAGTATGCACAGATGGAGGGGCTCATCAATGGGAAGTGAATCCAATTGGGAAACACACTCAAAGAGACAACACGAGGTGAAATCTTGAATAAGGCATATTATCGAAAACAAGCACCTGTGTTACTAAATTACACACACATGCAGTATGTAAACTCACTACTGGTGACAATCCAGCCACAGATATGTTATTTTACCCTGTTGCCATTTTCCTTGGTCGCCAAACACAACACAGTTTGGAAACTTAGCGTGGATCAGTTCCCATCGCTGCCTATGCTGCCTTTTCAAAGTGTTAGATTTTTCCACAGTGGAGAACTTTGGTTTGTTTTTACTGCTACTGTCACACATTCAGCAGCCCTGCATTGGGATTCATATAGCAGAAGCTGACAGAGCTTCTTTGTATCATAAATCTGGCCCCCAGAATGCGATGCATACGCGTACACACACCTGAATCTATGGAATTGTGCGTAAATGATCGATAACAAAAACACCTCCTAAAAACATAAGCTCTCTCTTATGGCTGGGCAATTTGGACCAAAACTGATATCCTGGTATTTTCAGGCCAAATGGCAATACATGATATACAATATACCGGTATCTTAGGCTATGTCTACACTAAACCAGATAACCCCTTAAACGAATAATTATTTAGGCGTCACTTCTGAGAGGAAGTGACGCTAGAAAGACCGCGCCCCACACCGGAAGTGACGTCAGAAAGATGGAGGCGAGTCATCCTGACATGCCCGTGTGGAAATCACACATGAATACCTTAAGAGAAGAAAACGCGCGATTGCTGCTATTTCGGATACAACAAATCTCAGACGACAACATAGACGGTTGAGCGACGGTTTTGGATAATGGCTGGAAGAATGGCAGCCTGGTGGGATATGTTTGTCAACGAGTGTGTTGTGCCAGCTGAACGGCAAGAGAACTTTCGAATGTCCAGGTCAGCTGTGATTCTACCTAGTGAAAAACTTTGTCCATTTGTCAAAGGGGAGACAATGACAGACTACGAAAAACAGCGAATACATTTGGACTGGCAAAGCAGACTATTACTAGTTATTGTCCACGATGTATGTCGAGCGATTACTTAATGTCTAGTTTTTTTCTCTATAACTATTGTGAAGCCATGAAGTGGTTGTGGCCGTCAAGTACGACCGCCAACTTCAGCCTACAAGCACAGTGTCCTAAACAGATATCTATGATTGTTGTAAAATGTTCTTTATCACATTGTTTACTTTCACACGTCCATTAAAGATATGATTCATGTATGATGGCTCAGGTGTGATTCCCTACAATATAACAGCTGCTGATGGTGAGGCAAGCAAGGTTTACTGTTAAAAGAAATGTGGCAATAGTCTACATTGAAACACAGGGTAAGGATACACTTCCAGGTCAGAGGTGACTATGACGCACGCATTTTTTTTCGCGCATGCGTACGAGGTCGCGTTGCGCCGGCTGACGGAGGGGGTCTTAAACAACCATTGTGTGTGTGTGGAGACGGATAAGGTTAGGTGGGATTTACCCTGGATAACCTTACAAACAAAACATGCAAAGTGCTTAAGGTTGCCTAAGTGTTGTATGGCGATAATGGTATAACCAATGTTGAGAGTACCCAAATTACTTTTGTTGTAAATAGTAACATAATGTGTTGCTTATTCTTATAAAGTAATTAGTTAGCAGTTACTATGTCAAAGCAGTTGTCATTAATTTTGGTCATTAACACACCAGCATAGAGGAGCTACCGCTAGCTGCTGGGCTAAGTCGCTAAGAGGACTGTGCAACATAAACAGGTGAGATTAGTGATGAAGTCCCTACAAGGAGATAGGTTCCCAAGCAAATTGGTGTATGTGTAAATAAAGCTTTAGTCGATGCAGTCGGTGACCAAAGCATTGGAGTCTGATAAATATCACATTGTATTTGCAGTGTAAACAGTCGACTGGGAAAAATCCGATTTGGGCCACTTTGGCCTGCAGTGTAAACATAGTCATAGTAAACTTCGTTATTCTACATTAAATGTAGTGTCACTACACAGAAGCTACCCAGCAGAGAAGTGTAGCTATAAGCTAAGCTACAATAAAATGAGTAAATTAACTACATTAAAAAAAAAAAAAAAAAAAAAAAAAAAAAAAAAATTTAAGGCACAAACTTCATTCCAAGTCATTGTTATAAGATCAATAAGACTGTGATACAAACAGATCAGAAGAGTTCAATTGATTTTCCAATTTTCAATTCTAAATTATTTGGATCATCTGTTATACTAACTCTGCAATATTAATATCTCTTGGACTAATACAGTAACTGTCAGTGTCACTGTCACATTATGAATATAACTGAACAGGCTTGAATAAACGAAATAATGTGTTATAGTTGCAGATGTCTTTTTTTTTCATCTGGCATGTAAGACAAACGTGCTAGCTACCGAGCTAGTAACCAGCACTGCTCTTAAGGTTGTCAGAGAGTGAGGTTTACCAACATAAACACGGCTGGCCAACATTACACTCACCCTCCTAAACCTCACTCTCATCAGGGTCACGGCACCACTGTAGTCCCTGCTTTTCTTTCTTCTGTTTCACACAGGGCTCAAACCTGGGTCATCCGGCATGAGAGACAAACTTGCTAGCTACCTAGCCGGTGACCAACATTGCTCTTAAGGTTATCAGGGAGTGAGGTTTACCAACATAAATATGGCCTAGTAACAACAGCTGGCCAACATCACACTTACCCTCCTAAACCTCACCTCATCAGGGTCACGGCACCACTGTAACCTGCCTGCTTCACTCCCTGCTTTTCTTTCTTCTGTTTCCCACGGGACTCAAAACTGGGTCATCCGGCATGAGAGACAAACATGTTAGCTACCTAGACAGTGACCAGCACTGCTCTTAAGGGTGTCAGGGAGTGTGGTTTACCAACATAAACATGGCCCAGCAACAATGGCTGGACAACATTACACTCACCTCCCTAAACCTCACTCTCATCCGGATCACGGCACCACTGTAACCTGCCTGGATCAGTCACTGATGTTCTTTCTTCTGTTTCACACGAGACTCGAACTTGGGTCTTCCGGCATGAGAGAAAAAACGTGCTAGCTACCTAGACGGTGACCAGCACTGTTCCTAAGGTTGTCAGGGAGTGAGGTTTACCAACATAAACATGGCCTAGCAACAACAGCTGGCCAACATTACACTCACCCTCCTGAACCTCACTCTCATCCAGGTCACGGCACCACTGTAGTCCCTGCTTTTCTTTCTTCTGTTTCACACGGGACTCGAACCTGGGTCATCCGGCATGAGAGACAAACGTGCTAGCTACCTAGCCGGTGACCAGCACTGCTCTTAAGGTTATCAGGGAGTGAGGTTTACCAACATAAACATGGCCTAGACCAACTTTACACTCACCCTCCTAAACCACACTCTCATCAGGGTCACGGCACCACTGTAACCTGCCTACTTCACTCCCGGCTTTTCTTTCTTCTGTTTCACACGGGACTCAAAACTGGGTCATCCGGCATGAGAGACAAACGTGCTAGCTACCTAGACGGTGACCAGCACTGCTCTTAAGGTTGTCAGGGAGTGTGGTTTACCAACATAAACATGGCCCAGCAACAATGGCTGGACAACATTACACTCACTCCCCTAAACCTCACTCTCATCCGGATCACGGCACCACTCTAACCTGCCTGGATCAGTCACTGATGTTCTTTCTTCTGTTTCACACGAGACTCGAACCTGGGTCTTCCGGCATGAGAGAAAAAACATGCTAGCTACCTAGACGGTGACCAGCACTGTTCTTAAGGTTGTCAGGGAGTGAGGTTTACCAACACACATGGCCTAGCAACAACGGCTGGCCAACATTACACTCACCCTCCTGAACCTCACTCTCATCCAGGTCACGGCACCACTGTAGTCCCTGCTTTTCTTTCTTCTGTTTCACACGGGACTCGAACCTGGGTCATCCGGCATGAGAGACAAACGTGCTGGCTACCTAGCCGGTGGCCAGCACTGCTCTTAATGTTGTCAGGGAGTGAGGTTTACCAACATAAACATGGCCTAACAACAACGGCTGGACAACATTACACTCACCCCCCTAAACCTCACTCTCATCCGGGTCACAGCACCACTCTAACTGCTGTTCTTCTGTTCCGCACGGGACTCGAAACTGGGTCGCCGGCATAAGAGACAAGCTGGCTAGCTACCGAGCTAAAAGCCCGGGCATCCATCCCGGTAGCCAGCACTGCTCTTGAGGTCAGGGAAGGAGGTTTACCAACGAACACATTGCCCAGCTACACGACGACCCCTCTGCAAACACAGCAAGCAAGTGTCAAGTAAATGAGAGCTGTCCATGACAGAGTGCACAATATAATATGATATTTCTTTAACACCGGAGCCTTTTCTTCGACACATAAGAAGTCTTTGGGCAACTGTGGGGAGATAAAAACAGTCTTTTTACCTGATGCCAGATCATATCATTATGACCCAATCCCTGTTATATTTACTGTTGGGGAACTCTCCGGTGCAGGAAGCAGCTATAACATGTTTTTTCCCCCTGTTAAAAAGCCTGTGCTCTAATAAAGCTTTGGGGGTTCAAACCCACAGCTCCCATGTTTCGCCTTCCAGGGGGAAAGGGAAAGCTGAGTCACCTGAGACCGCCTATGGACTCCGGTTCTTTGTATCCATCCGCTCATTTTGGAGTCTTTCTTTCCCCTTGACCTTTAGAAGTGCAAAAAAAAAGAAAAGTCAAGCAAAGAAACCTCTAACTATAAAATATAACCTGCCCATTTGTGTATGCCTGGAGGCTGAGCTAGCTCGCTAGCTACAGTTAATCATCGAGGTTCTGGTCTTTGATTTCAAATATGGCTTTTTACCGGAGTAACATTTTGTCACTGTACAAAGAATTGGGGTTAGTTTTCATGCACTCTTTTGTCCAGTGGTGAAGCTACAAGGGGCTATCACGTCAACAAGGTGGTCTATGTGCTAACTTTGCAGTACTTTTAATTCCTCATTCAACAACTTTCTTCTCCTGTTTGGTTTGGTTTTGAGTTTATTTCGAACATGCGTACAATTACAACATGATGCATCACAATTTCCAGTTTCTTTTCAACATGTTCGAAAAGGAGTGGGAAGAAGCACAGTTTATTTAATCCTACACCTTTTCCATTACACAGCAGTTGCTAAGAATTTCCTGTTCTCAATTTATTCACAATATACTTCATAAGTAAAAAAATTTAAAATAAATAATAATTCGTCAAGTAAGTTGTATTTCATATGATGAGATAGATAAGATTATCAATAAGTTCGGAATGTTTATCATGTTTTTTCTTTTTTGTACTTTGTAAACAATAGTTTGAACCGTTTCTTAAATTGGATCATATTAGTACATTGTTTGATTTCTTTACTTAATCTATTCCATAATTTAATTCCACATACTAATATACTAAAGGTTTTAAGTGTTGTATGTGCATACAAACGTTTTAAATTAAAAAAAAAATATAAGGTTATATTTCTCCTATAATGTTGGCATTATAATAATTATTATATATCATATATATTATCGTTTGCCTCAAAACACTAGTTGTGTGTCTAACTTGTTTAACAAACACATACAGTATGGCCTAATCTACTAAAGGTTTGTGTGTGTGTGTGTGTATGTATGTATTTACGTAATGTACAAGGTATATTTGTAGCAGTGAGCGTCAACAATGTGTTTGTCTTAATTTTAACATCAACTTGCCGAGGGACTGGAGACGGAAAATAGCCATTGACTATAATCTCACATATTAACATGACATGGCCTTTTTAAATAAACTAAACCTTCAAATGTACTAAAACATGGTCAAACTCATCATAAACATTAGACCCAATGGGCTGTAAAAATGTGTCAACCCACAGTTGGTGACATACAGTATTCTATGACAAATCTCAAATATCTGAATCAACATTGCTATGTTCTGTGTAACATGGATTTGTGTTTATAATGTAGTATTTTAAACAATGTGATTTTGCTTTGCTCTCCATATATTTTTAATCCATGTTAAATTATCAATGTTAATGTATCCGTGTTGTGTACACGGGTGTCCCTTTGCCAGCGGAATAAGTTCCCACTGCAGGTGAATTTCAATTATTTTACCCATATTTGACAGACTTTTTTCACTTCAGTGTTACAGTGCAATTGTGATTTTTATTTATTTTTTTAATCTGACCCAGGCTTCTTTTGTATGTGGTCATAAATCCGATATGTATCCAATGCAAATGCAGTCTGGAAGCTCAGGTCATTTTCGTCCATCCTATACATCATCAAAAGGCACCGATACTTGATCACGTTGATGTCCCACCACCAGTGTTCGTAATAACCGCGTTATATAAAAACGGTGTTACTTTTATTAGTAATGAGTAACCCAAATAATTACTTCGATGAAGTCACACGTCACTAGGCAACAGGCCTTTTAAAAGCACAGACTCCGCACACTGTGCTTTTATATTAAACATGTCAAGAATTGTTGGTGACGAACCCCAAGATGCAGAGATGGCAGGCTTGATGCAGGAAAACATGACTTTAATGTAAAAAATGCAGGGAAAACACGAACCAGGAGTCAGGAACCAGGATTCAAGGAAAACTGGAGACAGCAAACAGTCTACAGCATGGGTGTCAAACTCTGGCCCACGGGCCAAATTTGGCCCGCCGTGTAATTTCACTTGGCCCTTTAGGCGATATCAAATTATATTCAGCAGCGGTGCCGCGGTAACACCGCATTCACCGCTAATTCTCATACTTGCCAACCCTCCCGGGAGACTTTCAAATTTCAGTGCCCCTCCCAAAAATCGTCACGTCCGCTTTTCACCCCGCCCACCTCAACCGACGCACGGAAAGGGGGGGGGGGTTGGTGGTAGCGGGGGTGTATATTGCACCCCGGAAGAGTTAGGGCTGCATGGGATTCTGGGTATTTGTTTTGTTGTGTTTATGTTGTGTTACTGTGCGGATGTTCTCCCAAAATGTGTTTGTCATTCTTGTTTGGTGTGGATTCACAGTGTGGCGCATATTTATAACAGTGTTAAAGTTATTTATACGGGCACCGTCACTGTAACCTGTATCGCTGTTGGCCAAGTATGCATTGCATTTACGTGTGTGTGCGTGCTGAAGTCTCACATATTTTGTGATCGGGCCGGCACGTTGTTGGAATGGATGAAAAGCAGACGTGACGACAGCTTGTGGAGGACGATAAACGCAGTGCCTTTAAAGCACGCCCCCAAGACTGTGGTCCGGGTGGACTACGAGGTATAATGACTGATGAACAACTTGGTTGGATAATGAAAGATGCCTCAGCTCAAAGCCTGAGCCCCGACATTAATGAACTAGCATCCCAGAAAAGATGGCAGATATCTGGCTTGGGCACATCAGATTAGATCAGTGTGTTGCAAACTGAGCAGTTTAAAGTCCTGAATGGTTGGTTTATACATTATTTTATTTTCAAATTTATTAGCCTGTGGAACAAGTTAATGTTGATATTTACCTCAGAAGGCTGCAAATAGAAAAGAGGCATTCAATTTTTATTTAAATTGTATTTGATATGCCAATGATATTTTTTAATTATTATTATTATTATTTGAAACTCGATTTTGCATGTCACTATAAAGTTATACAAGCCTTGATTGTTCAATTTTCAATGCAAAACTTGTTTGGGTCTCTATCAAAATGTTAATTTGTTCAACGTTGGCCCGCGACTTTGTTCAGTTTTAAATTTTGGCCCACTCTCTATTTGAGTTTGACACACCTGGTCTACAGCATACAATCCTCCAGCACTGACTGGAGGGCAAGGCAGGTATAAATAATAGCCTGATTGGCAATTGCCACCAGGTGTGCCAGGCTGCCAATCAGGGACAGGTGAGGGAAACGAGCGCTCAGGGAGACGTGCAGGAACTGGAACCAAAATAAAAGCGCTGACAGGAAATAAAACACAAACAGAGGAAAAACCAAAACATAATGAAAATTGTCCGTGACAAGCCTGACAAAACATCTCTCAAATGCATATGCCAGATATAAAGTATTTTTTTTAAGTAACGTATAAATTACTTTCCGTAGTAATTGATTACATTTGTTAGAGTAATTCCGTTAGTGATTCATTTCCTTTTTTGGTAAAGTAACGAGTTACTATAATTAATTACTTTCTTAAAGTACTTTTCAGAACAGTGCCCACCAGTCCTGACCCCCACTACCCACGTTGAATCAAATATCACACAATCTACGAGAGCCAAAATATCTGCCCATTCTTGTTAATCTCCTATTCGAAATAATTTAGTTAAGACAATTTTAATTCCGATTGCTCTAAATCCTTGAAATTACCACCTATATGCCAGGACTGAGACCTACACAAATTAGGTCCTTGTTTACTTCCGCAAACACACCACAGCATTGTTTGTTTGGTGCGCACCAAGCTTAAAATCAGTAGTCCTCACCCTTTTTTTTTTTTAGCACAAGATGCCTGGCCATGAACCAAGGCAAGAAAAAACTAAATTATTATGTTCTTAATAGTTCCTACTTAATCAATCAATCAATCAATCAATCAAAGTTTACGTATATAGCCCTTAATCACAAGTATCTCAAAGGGCTGCACAAGCCACAAAGACATCATCAGCTCAGATCCCACATCAGGGCAAGAAAAAAACTCAACCCAATGGGATAGTGAAGTGAAGTGAATGATAGTTATATAGCGCTTTTTCTCTAGTGACTCAAAGCGCTTTACAAAGTGAAACCCAATATCTAAGTTACATTTAAACCAGTGTGGGTGGCACTGGGAGCAGGTGAGTAAAGTGTCTTGCCCAAGGACACAACGGCAGTGACTAGGATGGCAGAAGCGGGGATCGAACCTGCAACCCTCAAGTTGCTGGCACGGCCACTCTACCAACCGAGCCATACCGCCCACCATACCGGATACAATGAGAAACATTGGAGGGGACCGCAGATGTGGGGGTATGGTGCAATGGATGTCGAGTGGATCTAGTTAATAGTGTGGGAGTCCAGTCCATAGTGGGGTCAGCAGGGGATCATCCTGAATGGAGACAAGTCAGCAGCGCAGAGACGTCCCTAACTGATGCACAGATGAGTGGCCCACCCCAGGTCCCGACTTTGAACAGCTACCGCGTCATCTGTGGTCACCTGATAACCTCTCCACGCAGGAGAAGGGGGCAGAGCAGAAAAGAGACGGCAGATCAACTGGTCTAAAAGGGGGGTCTATTTAAAGGCAAGAGTATACAAATGAGTTTAAAGATGGGACTTAAATGCTTCTATATACCAGAATAATATAAATATTTCCGCTTTTCATGATTGTTTCTGTTCTATTACCGTTTTCCCATCACAAGTGACACGACAATAAATAAAGAAAGGACAGTTATTGTAGCTAGAACTAATCAATCAATGTTTATTTATATAGCCCTAAATCACAAAAGTCTCAAAGGGCTGTACAAGCCACAATGACATCTTCGGTACAGAGCCCATATAAGGGACGTCGATGTGAATGACTATGAGAAACCGCATATGTGGGTAACCCCCCCTCTCTAGGGGAGACCAAAAGCAATGGCTGTCGAGTGACATAATATTGTGAAAGAACAGTCCTTAGTGGATCTAACATAGTAGTGAGAGTCCAGTCCATAGTGGGGCCAGCAGGAGACCATCCCGAGCGGAGACGGGTCAGCAGCACAGAGATGTCCCCAACCGATGCACAGGCGAGCGGTCTATCCTGGGTCCCAACTCTGGACAGCCAGCACTTCATCCATGGTCCCCGGAACCGGAATAACCCGGCGAGGAGGCAGAGGAAAAAAGAAAAGAAACAGCAGATCAACTGGTCTAAAAAGGGGGGTCTATTTAATCGATACATTACAACAGTCAAGCTTAATGATCGCGTCGCCATTAGCTAGCGGATTGTTTTGAAGTGCACCGAGCACGTCACGCAACAGGTGGGCATGGTACCTTGACGCAGGGATATTTTCCAGGTTTCACTGACCGAAGACGTAAATGAAACTTGCAACAAAATGTGTACCTGATAAGCAGCCAAGTGTCAAAATGTGTGCATTTTGGCAGCTCTGTTGTTCACTCTGCGAGATCAAGGACACTGACGTGATAATGCATGTATTATTTACGTGATCTACCAGTCCCAAAAGATGGACAAGTTGTTGACCCCTGATTTGAAGTATAGGCTATACTGCAAAAATAGAATTACACTGCAGTGTGGCAAACCGGGCTCGAGATGTACTGTACACAGTGGTACGTTCATTAGGAAAGTCTACGGTCATCCGTGCCTACATTATGTAGTTTTAAAAGAGGTTTCAAAGGGATATGGACTGATACAAGACAAACACCAGAGAAACAATGGTATCCTTTTATGAGTCATGTAGTTGAGATCGAAGTCCTTCCCAAGATGTTGTCAACACAAAACAAAGCTCTTTCACAGACGTACACAAACAGATATTATGTTACAGAAACAACCAAGTGCAGAATGGGAACTACAAAAACATAACAGGCCACGATCAAAACAGGCCGAGGCAAGATGGATCTGTTGTTGGAAGACATCACAGAGCGAACTTTTTAATTAAAACTAGCTTGAGTCTGCTGGGATGTTGTGTGGTCTTTGTGTAAACTCCTTCAATAAATTGTTTAGAAACTTGTGTGGATTCTCTTCCTTTTGTTTGTCTTTGGGAGACCCCAGGAATCTCTCTCTTTCCGGAATCCAGGTCCAGATTCTAAGTAGAGGGGAGAGGGAGCCCCTTACAAAGACTCAAGTACTAATGCAGATAGTGTCCCTTTAAGTGAAAACTCTTGCTAAAAGGATGACTCGCTCTACACTTTCGCACTGAGAAAAGGTTTCACTTCAGAGTGGCAGAGAAAGTGCGGGACTGGATCCGTAGTGTGCAACAATAACTGGGCATACACAGCTTCCTCTGGCAGCCTCTGACTGGAGTCCATGTCCCAAAGCTGTGGGGCTGATGTTGTTATTGTTGTTTTTCGTGCTGAGACAGCGACTACCTGCCAAAAAAAAGTGCAATAACAAGACCTGGTGGGCCTGTGCCTTTTTTCTGTGGTCTGCTTTATTGGTACAGGGGAGCACCAACAAAGATGCCTGTGGACAATCAAGAGCCAATTTGCTAAGGGGCGGTGTGGGAGATCAGCCAGCGTATGGTCTTTTTCCTTGGATTTCCTCAGGCAACGAGTCGCTTTCAGACAACCATCTCTGCTCACTTCTTCTTGTGCGTCATCCACCACCACAAGGGAACATATGGAGAGGTTCTAGTCAATTTAAGTGGGTTGCAAGGATATTATAAGCAGCCACAGTTTCATATACACACAGAAAGGAAAGAATCTGACTAAAACAGGCACCTTATAGTAGAACGTATATGATAGAACACCTGTTGGTGCAATTTGATAAGTTGGCAGTACTAACTGCATTAGCAACAACCGCGGTTTACTTTGATTTGCTTTTTAATAGTATCCCAAACAAATTTGATTTGTACAGTTTTACTTTTTAGCGGTCATTTGTTGTTGTACTGTGCACAGTAGTGTGGATCCGAACACAACGCTGTACATTGATTGGTTGATAGGCAATCGTCACTTATGTGTCACTTAATGGAATAAATGTTTTAATGAGATGAAAGCAAATAATTTGATTAAAATAAATAAATAAAACAGATGGAATGCACAGTGTTTGTGTTGCTTTTTTATAGTTAATGTCAGCAGGTCCACGGGAGCTTTATTTTTCAACTCACATGTAAATATAAAAATATGATATAATATAATAATTGAATACATCAGTATATATTATATAATGTATATAAAATATGTGAATATTACCTATATGTTATATTGGTAACACTTTAGTATGGGGAACACATATTCACCATTAATTAGTTGCTTATTAACATGCAAATTAGTAACATATTGGCTCTTAATTAGTCATTATTAAGTACTTATTAATGCCTTATTCTGCATGGCCTTATTATACAACCAGTAAGCCATTAACTAAGAGTCTTCCCTCAATAACCTCAGAATTATTGTTTATTAGTAACCCTAACCCTTATATGTTCCCCTAGTGTCCAAATAACTCTAAATTAAGTCGTTGTTACTTTAATAAGCAACTAATTAATGGTAAATATGTTCCCAATACTAAAGTGTTACCGTTATATTTTATATTGCTACTATGGTACATTTTTAGTCTACTTAATACCTGCATTATCCTTTCAAACTGAGCTACTGTGTGGAACAATTTCCCTTGTGGATCAATAAAGTTTGTCTAAGTCTAAGTCTAGGCAAATGCGCCACAGCGTCAATTCCGGTCCTTCAACAATGGCTATTTCTTTGGAATAAAAATATACATTTGTATATTACATATAGCCTAATATTTGCGCACTTTTGACTTAAATAGAATTTTCTCACTGAAACCGGATGTTGTGATGAAATAACCAGTTCCGCTGGCGACTGTGTCTTTCCCGGCGCACACGAGTGACAGACGGGTTACATTCAGGTCGCATTACGTTTAGACTTAAGTCACATTTGAAAAGATCAGATTCCATTCTGATTCAGGACTACTTCCTGATGTGGCCTGAATCTGATGTCAAAAGATCAGATTTGAAGCACTTTGAAGTGTTTGGACTGGCAAAAAAAAATCCGATTTGTGTCACAAAGATTGTGGATGACTGACAAGAGGCTCACTTTGTTCATGTTATTCTACTCTTGAAGAAAAGTGCTCAGGTGCTCAAAGCGATACGCAGAGTGAGACCTCTTGTGTCCAGATTGAAAGCCAGAGACGAAGACGTAACAATTAATCGATGACAAAGTTATTGAGTTCATTTTCATTTATTGTTCGATTTATTAATTTATTGACTATCAGCCAGGCCTACAATCGTTTTCAATTTTCTAATTCCTCTGGACATCGAATTTAATGCTTTTTAATGCCATTTAAGGCCTTCATTTTTGCAAAATCCATTTAATGACTTTTAATGCATTTTAATTACTAGCGAAAACCCTGGCCAAAAAAAGCCAACAATACTCCATTTACATCTCGTGACCTGAATATTAACCAAGCATAAGCAATATTGTTATTATAAGTGTCAACGCAGAAAAAAACTACTCTTATATGAATAAAATTCACTTCACTTCACACTTATGCTGCTATTTTTACATACTGAGCTGGTGCTGCTACATCGCCTCTGAGTTGGTGAAAGTTCTAGATTATAAATCATGCCTTTCACCTGTAAAGCAGAAGGTTGTGGCTGAGAAGTTGGTCAACTTTGACATTCAACTTATACCCGCGGATGGCGAGAAAAACACGAAAACACGGTCCTTTGCAGCACTTTTTTTTTTAACTTTGGTTTGGATTATGATTAATTCTTCATCTAAACGGGAAGATATGAACGACCCATCAATCGGCATCCCAGTGAGAGCAGACGTTGTACAGTAAGTGTTTGTTTGTAGTCTGTATTTTTGTTCAGCATTTACCAATACTGCTGCATGATGCTTAGTTCAGTTCAGTTTATTTCGAACATACATACAATACAATTACAATGTAATGCATTACATATTTCCAGTTGTTTAATTACAGCATGTCCGAAAAGGAGTAGGAAGAAGCAGAGCTTG
The DNA here is from genome assembly GCF_033978685.3 of Nerophis lumbriciformis. Lineage (NCBI taxonomy): Eukaryota > Metazoa > Chordata > Actinopteri > Syngnathiformes > Syngnathidae > Nerophis > Nerophis lumbriciformis. The sequence continues at coordinate 22,016,198 of NC_084557.2, forward strand.
TTTAATCCTATCCCTTTTCATATCATAGCAGTGTTATCCCATTTCTTTGTTCTCGGTTTGTAACAGAAAGGTTAATGAATAATAAATAAATACCATAAGTAAGTAAGCAAATATAAAATGCATGAATAATCTATATCTCTTTTTTAACCTTTAAAAAAAATAAAAGGTTCAATATATTTATGCTAAATGTTCTTCTTGTACCCTGTGAACACTTGTACTTTGAGCAGTCTCTTAAACTGAATTATATTAGTGCTTTGTTTGATTTCCTTGCTTAATCCATTCCATAATATAATTCCACATACAGATATGCTAAAGGTCTTAAGTGTTGTACGTGCATACAAATGTTTTAAAATAGATTTTACTATAAGGTTATATTTCTCCTCTTTTGGTCACGTCGGGGTCACATGTTTATGTGGTGGTCGTTTCCCCAAGATGCAGATGGACGTCCAGAAGCTTAGCAATAGACCGGCAAACCAAAAGGAGCTAGAAGCAAGTAAAACCAACATAAATGCCGTGTGTTGCAAACAAGACTGCCAGGCAGAGTGTGGTGCGAGGCAGGAATAAGTATATCTCTGATTAGTGACCAGTGGCAGGTGAGCGTCCCGACCACTAATCAGAAGCAGGTGACGAAAATCAGCATCCATGGCAACGAAGAACACAACCAAGGGTGCTGAATTAGAATCAACAACTAAGGAAATACTACAACGGATCATGACACTTTTGTTGAGAAGAATTGTTGTACATTCTTGGGTAGCAGGTTATAGTTTTCTTTGCACATTATTTTAGCTGTTCGTAAATGCACAAAGTCAATGAATTTCAATATTTTTGAATCAATAAATAAAGGGTTTGTATGCTCTCTATATCCACCATTGTGTAATATTCGAATTGATTATTTTTTGTAGCACCGTTAGTGAAGGAAGCGCACATTTGTAGTTGTTTTCCCATATTTGTACACAATATATACGGTAACACTAGCGAGCAGTCGAGAATATGGAGTGATTTTTGGACCAGAAAGTATTTTGCTTTATTTATTATTGACCTGTTTCTTGCTACTTTATTTTGTATATTTTTATATTTGAGATTTCCAGTTAACTTTATCATCCATTATTATACACAAAAATATGTTTCACCAAAGCTGGATCTGTTTATCACTTAGCTTCTAAAACGTTTAGCTCACCCTCCGTATATTCAGGCTCAAAAGTAGTATTTGTTGTCTGTCAGGAGTAGTAGTGTTGTTGCTGTTGTTTGTTGAAAGAACAAACATTGTGATGCGTCTGTGAAATTAATACGCCGCTATATGCTTAAAATTAGCAAAATACATAATGTTATTATGAATGTGCCTGTTAATGCTAATACTACTGTAGATGACGTCACATCAAGAGGGGGCGACATATCGATTGTGGCGATAGAAAGGGGGCGTTCAAAGTACGGATAGTTATCTAGCGATTATTCAAAAACTAATTGATGTTATAAGAAATTACTGCCAGATTCATTTTCATGAGCCATACTTGCCAACCTTGAGACCTCCGATTTCGGGAGGTGGGGGTGGGGGGCGTGGTTGGGGGCGTGGTTAAGAGGGGAGGAGTAAATTGACAGCTAGAATTCACTAAGTCAAGTATTTCATACATATATATATATATATATATATATATATATATATATATATATATATATATATATATATATATATATATATATATATATCTACATCCTGAAAAAATGCAAACAAAACTGTGTTTAGATAATTGATACTTCAAACTTGCATAAATAAATATTAAGGAATAAAACATAACTTGGCTTCTGAAAGCTTCAAAATGTAATGAATAAAATGCTAAAGTTGTTGATAAACAAGCAATTATTTAAAAAATTAAATATGGTCATTTTAAATAACTTATTATGATCATTTAAAATTAATTATTTCAAATATGTTTATTTTAATGTGTAATTCTATGGCTGGATGTAATAAGGAGTCAGAAAAAATACAAATAAAAATACAATTAATTTTGATGTTTTTGGCAAAATATAGTACACCTTTTTTTTTTTTTTTATTAATAAATATATTTATTTTTAGGTAAGATAAACATAATAATACAATTTATCTCTAGTCTGGATGATTTAGTTCTTGTCACCCTGTTGTCCTCCCGTCATGAAAAAAGGCTGTCCTCACTCAGGTCCGCATGGAGCTGGAGGGGGCGTGGCCTCCAGCTCCGGCTGAAAATTGGGAGATTTTCGGGAGAATATTTGTCCCGGGAGGTTTTCGGGAGAGGCGCTGAATTTCGGGAGTCTCCCGGAAAATTCGGGAGGGTTGGCAAGTATGTCATGAGCATAAGATACATAAAGAGAACTGGTTCTTCAAATGTTGTTCATCTGGACGCTATAGGTCCTTTTAATAACACTTTTATCTTTTTGATTTCCAGAGCCCAAAAAAATAGAACGTTTTCTATTCAGGCGCTATTACTCTGAAATGCCCAGTTAAAGATGCTACCTCAGTAGAAGCATTTAAGTCCCATCTTAAAACTCATTTGTATACTCTAGCCTTTAAATAAACCCCCCTTTTAGACCAGTTGATCTGCCGTCTTTTTTTTGCCCCCCTCTCCTGCGTGGAGAGGTTATCAGGTGACCAGAGATGAGCCCGCTAGCTGTTCAAAGCGGGGACCCGAGGTGGACCACTCATCTGTGCATCAGCCGGTGACGTCTCTGCGCTGCTGACTTGTCTCCATTCAAGATGATCCCCTTCTGGCCCCCCTTTGGACTGGACTCTCACATTATTAACTAGATCCACTCGACATCCATTGCACATCTGGTGTCCCCTCCGAGGTTTCTCATTGTGCCCATTGGGTTGAGTTTTTTTCTTGCCCTGATGTGGGATCTTAGCCGAGGATGTCGTTGTGGCTTGTGCAGCCCTTTGAGACATTTGTGATTAAGGGCTATATAAGTAAACTTTGATTGATTGATTGATTGATCTACTTCATTGTCAAGTTGCAGTCCTGTGATGAACTTGACTGCTCGATGGATACGTAACATTTATTATGTTCAATCTTTTCTGGGGAAAAACTGCAAAGGGGAAAGGTTTCGTTAACGTTCAAAATGCAGTGGAGATAGGTCGTAACTACAGATATTCAATACTCATACCTTTGAAATGAGTACAATAGACTATTACAGTCGTAATAGACTCTGGCTTCTGGATGAAGTTGTTAGTACCTGTCTGTATGTTTCTCAAGACACCAAATTGGTTATTGATTATACTCATACTTGCCAACCTTGAGACCTACAATTTCGGGAGGTGGGGGGAGGGGGGCGTGGTTAAGAGGGGTGGAGTATATTTACAGCTAGAATTCACCAAGTCAAGTATTTCATATATATATATATATATAGGGCAGCACGGTGGTAAAGGGGTTAGTGCATCTGCCTCACAATACGAAGGTCCTGAGTAGTCTTGGGTTCAATCCCGGGCTCGGGATCTTTCTGTGTGGAGTTTGCATGTTCTCCCCGTGACTGCGTGGGTTCCCTCCGGGTACTCCGGCTTCCTCCCACCTCCAAAGACATGCACCTGGGGATAAGTTGATTGACAACACTAAATTGGCCCTAGTGTGTGAACGTGAGTGTGAAAGTTGTCTGTGATGAGGTGGCGACTTGTCCAGGGTGTACACCGCCTTCCGCCCGATTGTAGCTGAGATAGGCTCCAGCGCCCCCCGCGACCCCAAAAAGGGAATAAGCGGTAGAAAATGGATGGATGGATAGATATATATATATATATATATATATATATATATATATATATTTATTTTATTATATATATATATATATATATATATATATATATAAATAAGAGAAATACTTGAATTTCAGTGTTCATTTATTTACACATATACACACACATAACACTCATCTACTCATTGTTGAGTTAAGGGTTGAATTGTCCATCCTTGTTCTATTCTCTGTCACTATTTTTCTAATCATGCTGAACACCCTCTCTGATGATGCATTCTGCTTTGTCTCCTTGTTGTGTGCGCAGTTGTGCACTACACTCTCTAAAAGCCCTAGATGTTATTGTCACATATGCATGTACAGTAGATGGCAGTATTGTCCTGTTTAGGAGTGTCACAACATTGCTGTTTACGGCAGACGAACTGCTTTATGGTAGACGAAAACGTGACTGCTGTTGTTGTGTATTGTTGCCGTGCTGGGAGGACGTTAATGAAACTGCCTAACAATAAACCGACATAAGAAACCAAGAACTCGCCCTCGATCATTCTACAGTTATAACGTGATTGGGCAGGCACGCTGTTTATATTGTGGGAAAGCGGACGTGAAAACAGGCTGTCGACACGTCACTCAGGTCCGCCTGAATTTCAGGAGATTTTCGGGAGAAAATTTGTCCCGGGAGGCTTTCGGGAGAGGCGCTGAATTTCGGGAGTCTCCCGGAAAATCCGGGAGGGTTGGCAAGTATGATTATACTGGTCCTTCCTAGATGCTTGGATTTATGTCAATGTTTCTCTCTCATCATTTGGGTGGGACTTCAGAAGGTGCACCTGCAGTCTCATGTGCATTAAGTCAACGTTTTGCTATGTAATTGATGAACAACTCCACTGTACTTCACTGAACCCATCCAAAAATCACACAGGTATAAACAACAGAACTTATCTTAGCCCCTTTCTGGCTCTACGTTGAAGAGTAAAAAGACATCGAATGAGGCCCAGTGGGTTTCAACATTTTCAGTAATTTCCTCAGACGTTTGTTGGCACGTTGACTGCAAATGGTTGTTCCTAAAAGACGAGGTCTTTCTCTGTGGACGCTGTTTTGCTTTCAACTCCTGATTACAGTCAGCTGTTGACATCACCTGTTTCAAATCACATCGTTATTCCTGGATTTGATCGGGGAAAAATGTTGAATACAAGTGTTCCCTCAGTGTTTAGGTTATGACTGTTTTTTCAAGGGGATGAGGGAGGAAGAACCTTAGCGGCGTAGAAACGGGAAGGTCGACAGGGTTGGAAAATAGACACTCACGCAATGACTGTCTCACCAATTTTGTGTCTGTAGAAGTTGTGTTGTTTCATCAATGTAGCTTTGCTCATGCGGTCTTCATGTGTATGGCTGAGGTACCACAAATTGCTTAATCAGAGTGTGTTTGTGCATATAATTATGAGCTAATTAAATGAAAACCGTACAACTGTAGTTCATCGATGCATCACTGTGACCACGACACCTACTAGTTGGCAGTAAAGTTTAAAGTTAAAGTACACACACACACACACTAGGTGTGGTGAAATTATCCTCTGCATTGACCCATCCCCTTGTTCCACCCCCTGGGAGGTGAGGGGAGCAGTGAGCAGCAGCAGTGGCCACGCTCGGGAATCATTTTGGTGATTTAACCCCCAATTTCAACCCTTGATGCTGAGTGCCAAGCAGGGAGGCAATGAGTCCCATGTTTAGAGTCTTTGGTTTGACTCGGCCGGGGTTTGAACTCACGACTTTCCAGTCTCAGGGCGGACACTCTAACCACAAGGTCACTGAGCAGGTTTTTTCCTGAAATGTAGTGTTGAGTTTGCACATCCAGCTCTCCTATTCTAATAAAAATAATATTATTTAGAATTTTAAATGCTGGGAACAGTGTGATCGTTCACAAAAAACTGAACATATTTTTCTGTCAGCTGAAGTCTGAAGCAACAATAGGCCGCGAAAAGGCACGGGATTTCGCAATGCATTGTGGGGGCTGGGTAGCCATTTTTGCTGGATGTAGGTTTGGTTTAAATGGCTGTACTTAATCCGCGGTAATGTGAGAGAAAGCAACAATCCGGATTAAAATGGATAATATAAAATTTAAAATGTCAAGGCACCGCACCAAGACAAACTGTACCCTATTCCAAAGGCTCGCTACCTCGGAAAAAAAAGTTACATTGATGGAATAGATCCATATGAGCACAACCAATGTTGTAGCCAAACTTGTACATATGTTGTCAACGTAGTCAGTTTTTATACTGAATTTCAAAATGCATAGTTTGTTAAGGCTCATTTCACAGGGGTTAGTACGTGTGCCTCACGATACAAAGGTCCTGGGTTCGATCCTGGGCTCGGGATCTTTCTGTGTAGAGTTTACATGTTCTCCCCAAAGACATGCACCTGGGGATAGATTGATTGGCAACACTAAATTGGCCGTAGTGTGTGAATGTGAGTGTGAATATTGTCTGTCTATCTATGTTGGCCCCTGTGATGAGGTGGCGACTTGTCCAGGGTGTACACCGCCTTCCGCCCGTGTGCAGCTGATATAGGCTCCAGCTTCCCCCGCGATCCCGTAAGGGACAAGCGGTAGAAAATGGATGGATGGATACAAATGGTGCCTAATTTATGCCTTTCCTCTCTTATGTGTTCGAGATGGGGTGAGGGTGCACTGGAGATGCGCAGTTTGTGGACACAACCGCGGGTCGGGCGGGTGACATGACGATAAAAATAGATTTTAAATAGATTCGGGCGGGTGGCGGTTGAACCAATTCGGAAATATATATACATAGTTAAATGTTGTTACCCACATACGAAAAACAAGCAGCACTCTTTGAAACAGGCAATTATTCATCAGGCACTGCAGCACACCACAACACAACACAACAGAAAAAAAAGAAAAAAAGATGGCAACGCCGGCAGCAAACGTGGTACGCGACACACTAAAAAAGGGAATACTAAAGACCAGGGGGAAAAAAAGACCAGCTATTTGCCTTGGCCAATAAGTTGCAGGTAATGTATTATTATTATTTATTTAATTTATTTTTGTTTAAATAGGGATGACATACATATGTTATTGTATAATTTAAGTTTGTGCCCGTGATTGACAGCCTAAGGCTTATGAGGCACTTTTTTTTTTTTTTTTTTTATTTCAACTTAAAAACGTATGAGCCTATGCCTACAACATAGGCTATGTGTTTATCTTTATTTTCCTGCCTGTCGTTGACAATGGAGATTGTCTAATATTTTGTCATGGCTGCAGATCAATCAATAAAGG